>NC_089517.1:22209340-22554075 GCF_963924715.1 Thunnus thynnus | reverse complement strand
ATTTTCTTTATCCCACATTCTCCATTCGTTGTATATATTGTCTTACCTCAGGAGTCAGGATCAGAAGGCAATTCTTTATATATCTTTACTCAAAGAAATTTTAGATATCTTCAGAAAGGTCAGAGAAGATAAATTTAAGGATCTGATTGTTCAACTGCCTCATCTGCTCTCTAGGGACATCTCTTTTCTCCAAAATACAATAATCAATATTGTGATCAATTACATTTTGTTGTTCACACAGTGATGCAAATGGTGTCTGCCAGGGCTGTTATTGTGTCCCTGACAAATTGGGGACATTGTTTGCATGCAGGGAGAATGCCTGTCTCCCATAGAATAGAACACAGCCCAGAGTGACACAGAGGATTTGTCTTTCTGATTGATTGGTGTCATGCTTAAACGCTCATCAATCTCTTGATTTCAAAGAGGCATTCCTGAAAGAATCAACCCCTCATAGACCCACTGATTGGAGCAACAAGGTAACGCTGTTAACTTAAGGTCTCTTCAGCAACAGCTACTTTTTCATAGAGTCTGTGGCAGAAAGATTGATTATTATTCCCCATATGGACTGGGAGGAGACATTGGGGACATACTTGTCTGTGTATCATCATTTATATCTTTGACCTAGAAGGTATATGGATGTCACTGCTTCCCCATCCAATCAAAGATAGAGAGCCAATATAAATCATTTAAGACTATGAATACCCCTACATGGCTCACAGTTGCTTAACCTAGGAATAGATTATTTCCTTTTGTCTAGAATGTCCCAGTATTGAATGCATCGTTCACTACTTATTTCACCGAAGATATTAATACATGCTCATACTTAGAGAGCTGAAATTGTTCAACCCGTGGTCAATCAATGTCCCCCTTAGAGGTCAGCCCAAAGTGCCCCTTTGCCCCTTTCCTTCACTGACAAGGCATCTATGGCAGTGCCTGCCTCTCTAAATTAAGAAGCCCATAAAACAGCTCCACTTTCAGGATCTCAATCATAGGGTGAGGACCAATCGCCACCCCTTATGGCCCCTTGTAGCCCACTGAGCGCCTTTAAAAATGAATTATCACATTCTTCCCTAATGCCCACAGATCCCAGTCAGATTGATGGCCAAGAATAAAATGTCCCTCTTCACTTTTGGCCCTTCCACATATATCAGCCAGAAGGCCCATCATTTTTCAGGCCCAATACAAGTATTAAAGAGAAACTTTGGGATTTTTCAACCTGGACCCCATTTTCCCATCATTTTGTGTCTAAGTGACTGATGGGGACAACAATTTTTGAAATTGGTCCAGTATTGAGCGAGATCACTTCAGCCAGCAGCCACAAATGGATTGCAATCTAATCCGACTGGGCAATAGCGCCCCATCAATGTACATCCACTAAAAGTGCTTGTTTTTGCCACTGACCAGTCAGAAGTGTCTGACAACATTGTGGAAAGGATCCCTACAGAGAAATAAAACTTTTTTCTTTACCTTTCACTCGATCCTTTTTGTTATTGTATCTAACCAAGTCTTGCTCAAGGATAAGTCTCACTCTGAAATCTTACGAGAGTTGAGTTGTTTCAGGAAGACCACGGTGGAAACATGAGTTAGAGTTGGAGATAGGAGTGCTGGGAAGAGATTTCAGAGCAAGACTTCTCAAGGAGAAGTCTGGCTCTCCTTGACAATTTGCCACACACACACACCGATGGAAGCAAGCTACGTTGAAATTTAGGGTTCACTGTCTTGCTTAAGGAAAGGTCGATACATGGACAGGAGGAGCAGAGGATCAAACCACTAACCCTGCAATTGAAGCACAATCCACTCTACCTGCTTAGCATGCATGTAGAGTGTACATGTACAATTGACCTTCTACCGTATCTGTTTCATATGTCCAATAATCATGCAGCTTTCGATCAAATTTTGAGCAGGGTAAAATGGAGGGTTAACAAAAGTCAGGGTGAGGACAAAGTGAGGAGGCTAGAGTTCAAGAGTTGGAAGCAATAACTGGGAATATAGTGAAGGAACTGGGGTAAAAAAAAAGAAAAAAAAGTGGATTATATTAAAACAAAATGGATGGCATGGACTTTCAAGATGTGGTGTCAACATGAGTAAAGCTGAGGTAAAGAAAAGTGACAGAGGTTGTGACTGGAGTGACTGTGTCCTGGATGACAAAGTGTCACTCACACACTCTCTTCAGAGTAGCAATCAACCTACAGCCTGTCTGCCAGTCAAAGACCTTTTCTTAGGTGTGAGACAGCTGCTGTCACAACTGAAGACCAGTGTTTCTGTGCTGGTCACCCTCTGAAGGAATCCATGGCTGAAAACAATGTTCGACTATCAACTTTTGCTTTTTGAGGAGCAATATTATAAACCTTGTAAGTGCATGTGTGTTTCTGAGAAAGAGAGAGAAAGAAAGAGAGAAAGACTTTTAGTCTGCCTGACAAGACTAAAATTTAGACAGAAATGTTTTTGTATTGAAAATAGCTTGCCATGGGAGAGACACATCACAAATAAATGACCATGCCTATGAATGTCAAGACAGTGGAAGATGTTTTTGAGGTTTGTGCCTTTCCTGGGTAACCATCAGTGACTTGGAACCCTCCTGGTATATTTGAGACAAAATCCTAGTAGGAGGTGAGCTTGACAAAAAATCAAAAAAAGAAATAATGAAAACTTAATTTGGCTTGGCCAAGTTACAACTGTACAAGACCAGTGGCCAAGACAGGTCCAAAACCTACAACACAGAGACACATAAAGAGGAATACATGTCACTTATCTGTGTGTGTGAATTTCTAGTGTGTGTGTGCATAATGTGTATATTATAGATTCTACATTTTTACAAAATAACCCTATTGTCAGACAACACCGTCCATATTGGACAAAATTTGGACTGGACATAAAGTGTAAGGCAAATTGTCCAATATAAGATACTGGATACTGAAGATACTGAAAAAAATCTCCCTCTGTGTGTTTATTGAAATGATTCTGTTTGTCCCCTGTTGTGAGAAAATGCTGCCTCCCCTACCTCACATTGAAAGCCACCTATATAAAAAAAAAAGAAAAGAAAAAAGAAACAATAAAGTAAGGAGACAATGGGGTCCATAATGTTTTGATATGCACAGAGATGGTGTAGATATTCTGCCAGCCAAGCTGCCTGCCCAGCTGATGGCAGAGGAGAAAAGGGACTCCATATAAATGGGAAATTAGCGGGGAGCATCGTCAAAAGTAATTAACTCCCCTCCTTACCACTGTCCATTAGCCCTGACACGATGACAGAAGAGGAAAAAAACATCCATGTCAACTCTGGCAGCCGCCTGCACTGATCAGATAAACATTTTTTTGTTTTGTTTTGACGCCTGATTACAAAATGATTAGCCAGCGTGCCTGTCTCCTCCTTACCCTTCACCTCCCCTGTTGTTTGATTGACACACGAGGTGATATGCTGTTGGGTCTGTGTAAGTTGTCTACCGCCCTTCCTGCCACAAACACACACACACATGCTTGCTCTTTGTTGGTTAACATGGCTTTCACTTGCAGTTGTACAGACATAAAAATGCAGTGTGAGCTATATTTTCTTAAGTGTTATTATTCTCTCTCTTTTGGTAGGAAAATAAAAATTATATATACATTTTAAAAATATATATATAGTCTAAATCCCATAATGAGTAACAGTGAGTGTTATGCAGCCACTCAGACATTTTACTGGGTGAATCTATTGATGGTTTTGCATTTACAACTTCAGTGGTTGTCAGTTGGGTGCCTACAGTGGTGATACAGCTGAATGGACTGTGGTTTCATCACTTAGTAAAAGGCCTATATGAAAAGTATACTAATTTATAGTTATAGTCTATTTAGTATACCTATGCACAGCATTTCTGGTTTAATGAAAAAATGTGCTATTTAACTCAATAATACAAATTTTGAGGTTTCATAATTAAAATAACTGGTAACACTTCCCAATTACTTCTCGCAACATACAGTGCTATTCTTCCCAATTTGCAGTATAACTGTGTACCAATACAGTACATACTGATATACATGTAGGTACAGGGGAACAAGATGTGAAGTTAGGGAATAAAGGGGTAACAATCTGGGAATTTAAATTAATTTATGCTCTTGGTATTTTTTAACTGCCGGGCCACTATTCCTACCACCTATTGAGCAACAATCAGGCATTTATGAGAAATTTAAAGAGAACTTAAAGTGTAAGTATTATTAACTACCAGGTACATATTCATGTGCCTATTCTGAAACACAGAAGTAAGTGAAGGACACTATGAATAGTCTTCCAGGGTGGGCAAATTTTGTCCGCCGATGGTGGGCGGAGCCACTTGGGTCTGACCGTCCTTGAAGGACATAGACAAGTCATAAACATGTGTCCACCATCAATGCTTTCTGGTAAAGTGAGTGGAAGATGAGACTGGCTCATGTGGAGCTGTTATTGAGGGACGTTATAGACATGTTTTACATAGCTATTGCCCGTGGTTTTGGCATCAGGTCTGCTCAATTTTGGATGCAAGTTCAAATTGTTTGACATTAGTTTACTGTTAGAAGAGACATGCTAAGTTTGAAAGTTATGAAGTGACCCATAGCTCGTCATATCACATTTTAATTTTGTTATTGTGCAATTACAGTCAATATAGTTTTAAATGACTGTAGTGTTCATGTCCTTTACTGCTCATGACACTTGCACTGTGATATAAAATCGATCATTCTACAACTTGTTTTCTTGTTAACTTGTCAATCTTGGTTTTCAGTTTGACTGTGTTTACTGTAGAAACCTCATAAAAAGAAGGTTTTGGCTGCTGATATACTTGCTTTTTACTATTGTGTATGCGCAGACAGCTGCAAAACTAGCTCACTGTTCACATACTTGCTTGCATACTTTGTGTATCCCTGGACAATCATAAAGTATGTCCACTAAGGAGGGCCCTAAGATTAGGGCCTAATCATCCCTGGATAACACCAGAATATCTTCCTTGTGAATTTTTGCTTTTGTGAGGTCATGTCAGAAAAAGCGGCAGCGGCAACGTCGTAGCAATTTCACGCCAGCTATTCTGGCATGTATGTTTGTTCCAGTAGAGTGGCATGGATACATCATATAAATGTCAGTAGTTGTTGACAAACTCAGTGGACAAGAGTTTCTCTTCCAAACTTTCTGCGATTGTTGGAGTGATCCAAGTCTGCCGCTGACCTTATTTTCTGATACTGCCCCCATCTGTCATGTGCTGAATTGCATCTTGCAGATGCATGGCGTTAATTTCTGAGGACGTGCACAACTAACGTTCCCAAGGAATGCAGGACACAGCTAGCCATGATGCTCATGTGTAATTAAAAGTAATCAGTGGCCTTTGTTGCTGTATGACAAAGTAACCTGATTTCCTTCTTTGTTCCCTTCATAATCACTATGGATGCTAGAGGGCTTTGTCACTTGAATGTAATAATATGTCTTAGGGCTCTGGCTGAAATGATTCTGATTCTGTTGTTTTTTTTGGCAGGACAGTCACTTCTACTCTATTGAGTACAATGTTTTTCATGGGTGTCAACCAGGATAATCATACTGTCATATCCCTATGGCTGATCATTTACCAGCATCTCATGTTTCACACCAACTTTACACAGCTTTAGATAAGACAAGAACAGTGTCATAGAGTACACTCATGTATAATACAGTAACATGATCTACAGTGGTCCTGTGTATTTTGATCAGCATATGTATATTCATTAAAAACAACTAAATTTGTTTTTCACACATGATTTCTTGATTGAATATGAACGGTCATTTATATTTTCCTATTTATTTTTATTTTTTGAAAAGCTTTAATATACAGTGGCTGACATGATGGGACATTAAAAGAAAATATTTTCTGATTTTGATCACTGATGAAGTAATGGATGATGGCCTTGTGATTACTTGTTTAGATAAAAATGGATAGAACACAGGATGCCCTTGTGTTTGTTTCAGTAGCAGGAATGTTTATTGATCACCCATAAGGCTGTAGGAACTCATATTTTGATAAGGATGTGATAAAAACATGATAAGGACAGTATCTTAAATCTTTGGCTGTATTGATTTACTGCCGCTGTATGTACAAATGACATACCACCACCTCTTTCCTTCCTAAGAATTTTCTTGGATATTGTAAAACCAGACTCAGTCTATTATGTTGGACGTGTAAACAGACAAAATTGAATTGTATTTAATTCTTCTTTGTAAAATGTAATTATGTTTGAAATATCCTCAGTATATAATTTTAGCATACATAGTGTGTATGTAGGCTGTAGGCAAAACATGTATTCTTTCAATCTACAGTGTGATGTCCTCAAAGCTTCACATTTTGCTTTAAGGGTATGCTTTCATTGTTAAGCTGATAAGTGTCTCCTAATATAAAACAAAGCTAGCTGTTAAACCATAAAGTCGGGTAACTACTGCCTGTTCCTACACTGCTATAAATGTCTATCTTCATTTTCCACCAATTAAAGTAATAAAAAGGAATGTTTCAACTTTGGACCTAATTTAAAGAAACTGTATACTCTTGGAGTACTACCAAGATTATTGACAGGATAGTATTATGGTGCCATGATAGTAACCCATTGCTGTTAAGGTATTATATTCATATTAAATTGACCTACATAAAGATTACTCTAGCTTGAATAAATACACACTTTGCATTCATTTCAACAAATATAATCTAAACAACAAAGTGGTTGTCAACTAGAAAAGAGCTGTCAGTTGCAATGTTCAGAAGCATTGGATGAGATGAAAAGTATGATTATCACAAGTTTAAAGTATAATATTTCTAACCTCCGTCACTGAAAATGTAACAGCACTGCTGCGGTTTTGCCTGCATTAATCGAGACTGACAAGTGCCTCTCTTGCCTAGAAACAGCAGAAAGGACGTTTGTTTCCTCTTCCGAAACATCATCTAACCATCGTCTGTGATAACTGTTGTGCAATCAAACAGATGTTTATGCTCTTTACGCCCTAACCTGAGACAGAATCATGTGCTCCAGCACATGGTGCTGTGCCTTGGCCTTTGATCTCTGGGTGGCTCTAGAACAGCAGTCACATTTTAGAGCATGCTCTTGGCCCTGCTAAAAAATAATTAACCAAGTCGATGCAGAAAGAAATGATTGAATGGAGGGTCTGCCCATAGACAGAAAATAATTAATTGAAAACTAATACAGTACTTTATGAGTAAACTAACAGCATGTGCTTGTGAGTGAAAAGATATGGTGCGTCATGTTATTTGCTCAGTTGACATGCAAAACAATGGGCTTCTTCAGTTTGTCAGATCCAACTCATTTAGTCAATCTCTTTCATTTCAAATTCACTTTAGAAATGATTAAATTTTACTATCAATGAAACAGAAACTCACCACACTTTTGCGATTTGATTACACAGAAGTCCCTGCAGTCACCCCTGGAAAGAACATAATCTATGACACAATGATTGCTCCCTGTGATAACAGTTTAGCTATCATGGGTGTGTTCATGTTACTATATTTATCTGCTATGGCAAGAATGACATTTACACCTGATGACTACTGATAATGAAACATGTCAGGATTTGTTTGTGACACTGACTTAAAAGAGAAATACGAGGAGTTAGATACATATTCTTGCACACAATTTATGAGGGTTCTCGTTCAGAGACTCTGTGAAATCTTCAATATTCATGTTGAAATGTGATGAAGTCATAGTTTGGTTCAAGACCTTCCATTATGCTACAATAGAGACTGGATGCTTGGCTGATTATAAATCACCTTGGAAACACACGGTGATGCAAAATCCATAATGTGAACATCATGCTTAGAACCATATTTAAGCATTCAGGAGCACTGCTACAATTGCCTGTTAGCATGCATTTTGCATTTATTTACCAATTAAAAATGCATTTGGTATGGATTTGAAAGTACTATGCAAAGCTACAGTGCTCCTGTAAACAGATTATGGTCCTGGGGGACAGTATGGTATTGAATGACTAAATAGGCCTACTATGATTTATGATAATGCATAAGAGAACAGGGCTCCTACCCTCAGTCCCTTAACTCCAACTGGGGATTGGAATATAAGCATATTACCAGTACCATTATATTTCTTCAGTTGCATGACTTATCTGTAATATCTAATTTTAGTTCATTTTAGTTTTGTTTTTTGGGGGGAAATTATTTAAATCATTTTGCATACTCCATACTTTTAGTAGAATGGTTTTATTGCAGCCGTGATGTTGTAAGAAAGTGGAACTCATAGCCTACTCAATGAGAGTGTACTTGCTCTCTCTCTCTCTCTCTGTCTCACACACAAACACATACTACACACACACAATAGCCACAAGAGTGCAAGTTTTCTTTTCTTTAAAGGAATATGAGAATCAAGCTCAACCTGAACCTCAGTGCACTCTGATCTCCCAGCTTTAGCATACACACCATCAGCAGGGGCTACATAGCCCATGTTAAACAGTGAGTGGATGTGAGTGCTCCATGAGTGGGAGAGAGGTGTTCGTTAAGGCTTCTTTCATTTCATTTGACGGGTTGAATGCTCCTCAGAGCAAGGGGAGATTTGGGGCATCACTGTATGTGACAGAAGAGATTACAGAGGTAATCCTGCCTGCTCATCAGGGAATCATCTAGTCTTCAACTTGCTTTTATTAACTGGTTCGCACTCACAGTTGGTGTAATTAACCAATCTCTTAATTTACACCTATTTGATTTAGTTTCTGTATTCAGCAGAGCAATCGGACTAAATATCTTTTATTCCGTGGCTCAGCTATGTTTCATTCTAAGGCTGAGCTATTATCCTCTTAGCTGTGGGTTTGCAAGACTTTAGAATAAGTAGTCATGTAGTTTTGTATTACAATAGGCCTATCCTGCTGTACACCTCATTACAAGGGTTCCTGGCTAAGTCAAAGGTTTTTTTTTGTTTTTTTTTAACCCCAAGCAGTGTTAAAGAGAGACCTGGGCCAAATGATTTCAATGAGATTTCTATATATCAGGTTTGAGGTTATGTTTACATTTTTTTTCTTTCATTTTGGCTTTCAGTCCACAGAGAGTTTTAATTGTTTTAATTTCAGAGGGCTGACCCCACATTCTAGTGTGGGTGAAAAATGCCAGGAAATGGCATCATTCAAAATAAATAGATCGCAAATGTCAATAGTGGATTGCACTACAGTACATGCATGGCATAGGATTTACACCACACCAATCCCCCCATGCAGTGACCTTTCCACTTTATGCAGTAGCTTACTCTACCAATGGAGGAAGACCAGCAACACACACTGTAATAACATGACTGTAACAGGGCTGCTTCCTCCAGCTGGTCCTGCTTTGGGAACCTTTGAAAGGTAATTAGATTTTATCAGTCAGTTAAAAAAAACTCTTGTCGGGGTCAACTGCGTGTGTCATGTGATTACAACATTGTACTCTGATAAGGGAGGCATTTCACTGTGAATGAACATGTGGCCTTTGGCCTTTTATGATTCTTTCACTATGAGAGTTTCATTAGGTGTTGAGTATCCTAGAGGCAAGCTGTTTCAAATGACCTGAGCCAGGATAATAATTATGATTGATTATAATCTCAAAAGTACTAAGAAAAACTTGTTGTGCACTAATCCTACTTGTTTCCTCCACTTATGATGCTGTCTAAATTCCTGCTTTGAAACATGTTTTTGCTAGATAGCTACATTTCTGATATATTTATTATTACATTCTTTCTTGTTAAATTGAGTGTTGACATATCAATATAATAATTTGGTAAACAGATGCTTACGGTTAGCATATCTCTTTAGCTGTGTTCAGACAACACATCTTCCTCATTCATTTCAATGAGACCACTGCATTGGTATAGCAGTATACACGTTGATCTTTGCATGATTAGGCACTACTAAAGATAGTCTTACTCATTATCTCTTCAAACTCAGTAAGAGAGTATTGTTATAGAAAATGATGGATTTTGGGATTAACTAACTCTTTTGCTGGCTCCTTGTAATCAGAGTCAAAGGGTTGACTTGATGATCAGCAAACTCAACATCATGGGCTTGACTTTCATAAATGAGGCCTTTATAGGAAGGATATGCATATGAACTTTTTCCGTGTGTGCTTGGATTTATAGACAGGAATACATTGAGAAATACCAATGAGACAGTCAAACAATCAAAACAAGGGAACTATGGATCTGTGGTCTGGTGTCGACAGGAGCAAAATCCATCAGGTAGAGCTGAAGCCCTGCTGTCACTCTTTGATTGGATTAGAGTTGGTCTGGCATTGCTGCCAACTCCAGGAGAACCCCAGGTGCTTCCTGTTGCTTGGCCTTGGAGGTCTTTGACAGTTTACCCGAGTTCAAAATTGCCCCAAGACACTCTCAGTTGGATATTGGGTTGAAGGATACACACTGGGCAAACACAATGAAAAAAAAAACATATAATTGTCCTGTAAATGTTTTATAATTTGAATATGTGTTCATGTAAATAACTCAAAAAATATAAAGTGAAGATGTTTTTAAAGAAATAATAAGCATTTCCCCCCTTTTTGCTGGCACCACACACCCATGGTAGGCTAATATACATCTGGACAAGAATATTGCTAGATTAATAACATTCCAATTATTCTGTAAGTGATATTGATTGTCTACACAGAAATGAATGTTTTCCAGCTAAACTGAATGTAAATTGGAGATGAGATTGTTTACTTCTCTCTCGCGCTCTGTCTTTTATCAGTCTCCTTCCTACAGAGCAATGAATGGATGGAGACTCAAAGGTTTTTATGTTGTAATAACCATATTCACCAAAATCAATAGCACAAGAGAGGAGGCAATAATGCAGGCTAACTGAAGGAAATGAAATCAGACACAATAAGAGGGGACAGACAAAGTAAATAAGGTGATTTGTATTGAAGAGTTGGCTTTTCATTAAGCACAGACCCCATGAGTGTTGCCATGCAACATTCAATTTTTGAACTGTTTTTTTTTTTTTTTATCCCCAACAACAAATTAAATATACTGTGTCAGCATGATTTCATGATTGCGTCTTAGTAAGCCATTATGTATTTAGTTGTATGTTTCACATTTACTGGAGGCTTTATACAGTCATACTGTATATAGATATTATGTAAAAGTATCACTATCGCTATACTAGTGTTTTCTCTCACACAAGCCTTTTTTCTCAAGTTTCACCCATTACTTCAGTTTCTCTCCTCTGTTCATCAATGTTATTGCCCCCTTTTCTGGTCTTAATTAAAGCATACTACCCCACCCCACTTTCCACCCCAGTTCTGAGACCCCTGTGCAGTAGGATTATGGGATTATACCAGTAGGGTCCATGCCTGTGAAAGCCCTCTGTAGCAACCAGAGTACAGCTAGGAGCCCCGTGGCACAATGGAATTCTAGGTGGAATTCTTCAGGAGGACCAACAGAGCCGTGGCCTTTGTAAGCAGCACAGCGGGTCTCTGCCGGCATCTAACGGCATGTTTCCATACTGGCCCGCTTGCGAGAACTATAGCAAGAGAGTACAAAAAATGATTATCCATGTATTCAGTGAATCGGAATTCCATTAAGTCGGAATGCTGAAATTGCCCCTGAAGAGGTATGTGTGGGGGGTTTGGAGTTGCTGTTTGCCCCCTTAAGTGTGGCAGAATTAATAAGACTATTACCTCAACAATTACCGCTCTGCGCAGCACCCACGATTCATTTCTGTGGAAATTCGATGCCACTAATTAAAACTGTTGCCATCACTCTGGCCTGAGAGTGATTGTCTCAGAAGATACATTCCCCACCGAATTACAAAGGCAATTTTATGAGTTGGAAAACTGAGAGCAATTATTTTAACAAGCATAAAGCATTTTCTATCGAGCAGTGGTCCCGGCTGATCTAATATTAGTGCTTGTGCTATAAGCAGAAAAATAAAGAGTGAAGCCAACACCAGGAGAAAATGAGGCTCCTTCCTCAGAAGGCTGTAAACCAGGGAGGTGTCGACCTCCCGCTGCTACTCTCTGTGTGGTCACAGACTGTCTGGCCATGGCCAATGTAGCAACCATTTTTACAGGATGCACATGCACAGACACACGCACGCACACACATACACACATTTATAAGTACATAATATATCATGCACAGCATACTCACACCAGACAGAAAGACACTGCTTATGTGCTTCTATGTGTGTGTTCTTTTTCAACACAGTGTGTAATTGATTGCTTCTGACAGTATCATAATGACTCACTTACAGTACACAAAACTAGAAAAAGACTAGATTCTTTCCCCCATCCATGTTGATTTTGTTTGTATAAATCTGGTTTAGAACAAGTTTGGTATTACATTTAAAACTGGAAGACCACCAGCAGTTTTCTGTTTCAGATAACACTGGTGTCCTAATATTTTGTGAAACAGGCTTTGTATCATCATATTCAAATGTAGATTCTTTGTATGGCATCTGAGATGTAACCCCAGTTTCATCCAAATCCCCACTAATGCAAAGATGTTTGCAACTGTGAGGCTTAATTTCTACACAAATTTCTTGTTTTGTGTTTCTTGTTCAGTAACCTGCCCTAAACTATGCTATACACACAGCTTCATACACACGGTGGTAACTTTTTTACTTGACTAAACTTAAGAGAAAATGTACCTTTTCTTGAGACCAATGGGGAAAAACGGTGTGTCCAATATGTGACGTTGTCATAATCTACTTTGTGATTGCAGAATATGACATTTATAAAATATATGTACATAACATTAAACAGTGTGTGACTTAGAGTTTCATGAAATTTAATAAGACCACATTGGATATACAAAGGTTAAAGACATTGACCTGATTTCTGAATGCTTTCTGTTTATGTATGTGTGTGCATTGCGTGTGTATGTGAACGTGTTTTCATCTGTCTCTTTACATCTGTAATTATACTGGCATTAACAACCAATGCTATAAATCCCTGCTGCAATTAAATATGTTTTGACACAAGGGATCTCTCGAAACTTATCATTACCGATGTGCAAATTACACATATACCTCTGACATGTGCCCCCAATTAGTCACTTTGTGCTCTTAATTAAGCAGCATTAATCTTGTGTGCATGCAGAAGCTGTGAGCTGAAACTGGCAGCACCACAGGATGAAATGAAATGCAAGGGGGGAGGTGGGGCAGGGGGGTGGGGGGTACTGGAATGTGCATGTTGGGCCCGGGCCTGGTATAGGTCATGCTTCAATGCACACAGACAAAGACATGATTAGGAATACAGTTGACTGAGTAGGTATACATAATAATCTCTTATCACTTTTGCTATCGATCACATTCTGAGATGCTAAATATACAATCTTTTTTTTTTTAAATCACTTTTAAGTTAAAATGAAAGAATTGGAAATCCTTTGTGACCATGTTTGAATTTTGTACATGATCCAATTTTCATACAGTATCAGCACCTGTCTGCTGAATGAATTTGTAACGCTCTTTGTTGGCGCACTCAAACCCACAATCCACTGTGACCTACAGCACTGTGTCCTGACCCGATCACTCTAACTTATAAAGTGTGACTTTTCACACAAGGCCTGAGCAGTATGCTGCCCCTCCTTGCCAAAACACATGAGAGATTCCTCTACATATCCAGTCCACACACATTCATCAGGCCTCCCACCTAGTCCAGCAGTGTCCCTTCATCCTCCATTATATTTCCAATTAGCGTGGATTTTCAGGATTTAACATCATTTTCCCTGGTAGAACCCGCTGTTTACACTGCCAATGTCTCTATGGGCGCCACTGTGAATTTTTCAGGCCTAGGAAACTTGGACCATTAGTGACAGGGGAACGTATGAATGTATTTATGACACAAGGTGGTGCGTTAGTGAAAGTCTGTGCATTTCTGTTTTTGAAATGAGGAGAATGTGCTGCGATAGATGTGAGGAGCAGTGTGTTGTTTTACCCCGTGTATATATATATATATATATATATATATATATATATATATATATATATATATATATATATATATGTTTGTTTGTTTTTTTTGCAGCCACATAAAAATATACTGTATATGCACACATATAAACACAAAAATAACACCATTTAAAATGTGTGTTAATATGTGTTTTGGTTTTAAAAAATAAATGAATCTGAACATGAATGTAAATGTGACATATATTATACAGCAGTCTGCTCTATATACAGCTTATCAACATCAGATTTAGACAGAAAAGAATTTGCTTTGACCAAAGAGTGCGATGAATGGATATCCATGTACCATAGTATGTATGGAAAAGAAATATGTAACAAGCTGTTTATCTGACTCTGTCCTCAGTCTCCTGCACATCTGGCCCTTAAATTACAGCTGCTGAAAACGAGGAGAAATTTACAGTGATCTTGACAGGGTTTCAGACTGGGCATGGAGCCCAGTCCCCCTGCCTCACACAGCCTTGGAGCCCTGAACACACATGGGGGCCATTATTTGTAAAGTAGCTGCGGTGGCACCAGGGAATGATTTTGAAAGGAGCGTGTGTGTGTGTGTGTGTGCTGGAACATGCAGCCCGAGTATGTTTACTCTCTGTTATCACATCCACACATCTCCAGTAAGTGGCGGGGAGAGAGTGTGCCATGTCGAGGAGGAGATATGGGGAGATTATTGTGCTATTTAAACCCCAAACTCTCCCACCCACTCCTCTCTCCTTGAAATGGATTATCTTTTCAAGTATTATAAAGCACTTGAGTGAAATGTTCACACACATACATTTATCTCACTTGTCATTTGGCAGTGAAACCCTGCCACATGTGTTTATTACAGCGGTAGATAAAGCACAACTTAGTAAGTCTGAATGGTTAGCGAGGAAATCTGAAAGCTAATAAGTGATACTAGAGTGCATTTAAAAATAGAACATTAAATAACATGTTAACCTGAGGGAATACAGTGGGGAACATGTGTAAGCAAAACACCAAAACTCAACAGACATGAAACACAGAAAAACTAAACAGACCAGAGCCAAAAAGGGAGAGGGGAGATACAGTAATAAGGGAAAAGGGGATAATATGTCTGGCGTGCAGCCCCACAGTAAAGCCACTGGTTGGTCATGGCTCTGGGCTGTAGACGGACCGTCTCCTCACAGTGCTGGGTGAATTAGGCTGTGGTTCCTCAGCGAACCTCAGCCAGCCTCAGCTATGTGCTAAACCCAGACGTGACTTATGGCTACCCACCAGAGATTTGGCCTCTGGACCCAGGACTTACACCGCAGAGCGGAAAGGCAAGAGATGTTTCATCACAAGCACCACAAAAAGAAAGTCGGACAACACATGACATATGTACTGCCACATTGAGCTTCATATAATTGTGCTAACCTCTCTATTCTCCAGACGGAGCATGGTAGAGCCTTTGCCAAAAGGCACAGCTCTGTCCAGTGGCTGCCCGGCTGTATTCACATTCGTGGTCTGCTGGTCAGTGCACAGCCGCAGGGCAGAGATGTTCCTCTTAGGTCTCATGACCGCAGCTCCAAGGGATACTCCCAAGTAGGATGGTGATGAGCACCAGTGGTTGGAACGGGTTAGAGAACATGATCTTCTTTTAATGTAATGCTTGCTATTCCAAATTTTCCCAAATAACATATTCAGTTTTACCAAATCCTTGAGAGGGAAATGATGTGTATTTCTAGGAAGAGTGAAGACTGGATTACACCCAGGCCATTTCACCATGCATGTTAATGCGCCACAATGAGAGAATATTATGTGTCTGTACTTTATATACATTACCAAAAATATAGTGGAAACAAAGAAAAAACGTTTTTCTTTCCTTTCTAGCCACAATTAAGTCATTACATAACAAGAAAAACCACAATGTCAGTGTTGTCTGCCGCCAACTCTGCACTCACTCAAGTGACTTTAATGCTCTCTCCTTGTTGAAACATGTTCTGATAGTTTACTACACAACATTGAATGTGATTTGATATAGGACTTGGGCTATTTTCTCAGTGCCACTCATATCACACAAGGTAGCGCACAGTTAATCAGACTCTGTTTGTGCATCGTGCTTTCCAGCTTGCCATAGAATCTGGTTTTCATGCTTCAGCTATTAGACGCCATGCCCTGTTATCATGCTAGCGTTTGCTCCAAGAGAGACATAAACTGACTACTCATTTGTTGGTCAAGTCCTTCCTGGGAGGGATACTATACATAAACATGTACTGTACTAGCTGTTGTACTATCTGTAGCTTTGGCTCGTTTTTAATAAATGTAAGGTTATTATTTTCAGTCTATCTCTAGAGGCAACAAACACATTTTTTAAACCTTGTGCTTGACATAAGAATTATTCACCATCTCTGATGAGATTTACAGTTTAATTTGCAGCATGCAGTCATTTATTGATCTGGAAAAGCTTATTAGCAATCCTTTCCACATACTCCCTCTACAACATGTATCTGTCATCCCTCACATAAGCAGCAGGTTCCTTTGAGAAATCTATGGCTTTGTCAGTTACACTGTGGGGAGTAAAATAATGCCCTGCCACAATATACAGCTGTCTAGTCTATACGACACACATATTGACACTTACAGCTTCAGGGAATGCTCAGTGAATTTTGGAGAAAGCACATACTTTATCTAATTTTGAGGAGTTAATTTGAAAAAGTGAGATATGCTTTCTGTAACAACTAGCAGCTGTAGCCACTGTCATCAAGCTGTACTCAAGTCTGACATTCAGACAATTAGCAAAAAACTCCCACAACATAATGAGTGTGCTTTAGAGTAAAATGAACAACCTACTCGTACTACTTTCATGTTCTCTCTCATCACTATTGATGCATCTTGTTTTAAACTGCCACTTACCCACATGCCATTAAGACCAAACCCTTAAATTTGACACTGCTTGAAAACGTGTCACATGGTGTCTGTATAAAGTTAATATTTACTGTATGTGTACAAGGCAGTGACATACAAAATGATATATGCAAACTTTGAGACAAGTCCATCATGGGCCAGATGCAAGAACACTTTTGTATTCTTATATCCTAAACTTCTCTTTTAGTTTGACATGAAGTTATGTGCTGAAAAATGTTTTCCTAAAGCAAAGCCATCCATGAGAGGTGGTCAAGGATACTAGACAGAGATCTGCAGAAAGACCCTGAGGCAGCTGTCAGAGTGAGAGAAGTTTCCTAACAATAGGTTGCTGCACCAAAATATGCGAATAAAAATCATAAAATCTAAAAGAAAACTCCAGCTAACCATGATGGTGATGCGGTGAACAGAATTAATTTTGGATTACATTTGTCTTAGTTTTTTAAAATTTTAGTTTCTTTTGGTATCATATTTTAACTCAAAATTCATTCAGAGTAAGTCATTATGATTTCACGTCAAAGGCAGGTTTTTCGCCCTGTGAAGAAAAGCAGACTGTCTGTATATGACTCATACAACAGGTCTGGATCACGAATTTCATTTGTATCCGTGAGACAGTTCTAAGGAAACTGATGAATGACACAAATTATCTTACATCAATTGTATGCGCTACTTAAAAAGAAATCTGTTTGTTGTCAGTGGTTCTTGCATTAGGCCCATTGTAGATGCAAATACATGGTATTAATTAGAAAAATCTCATATTCCAATCATGGCATGCAAATTTATAAAATTTAGCAAAAAGTATTAGTATCATATACATATTAGGAAAAGTATCATATTTCAAGTGAATAACATTAAATTTGTTGAGTCATAACTGCTTTAAGGAGCTGTACAATGCTTATCACTGGTCTACGAATGACTGTGGCACAAATGTGGTGGTGGTGTGGATGACTTGGATAGAAAGCAGAAAGTAAGGTTAAAAACATGTAAAGAAGAAACTAAATGGCACTGTTACGTATTTCATTGTGTATATAGAAAACACATTAAGATTTTGAATTAACCCAGCACAAGCAAAGGCATGCCATCACTGGTTATATTGCATATAAGTTAGAAAAGCAACACTTCAGATGTATACATGGCAATCCGCATAAGAACTGTGGAAGACACTTGAAGTACTCTAAAGTTGATTAACATCTGATATTGATTAATCGTACATTAGAGATCCCGCCTATGTCTGGGCTGATTCAGCATCCAGAGCTTAACCCAATATAACTGGAAGACATATAATGTCATTCGCTTCGAGCTGTCACAGACTCATCCTTGCTTTCTGTTTGGATTTCAAAACAGCCATTTATCCCAGATCATTTATACAGCTTCACTCTAACACTTTTATTGGCCATCATCAGTCTTGCTTAAAGCAACCATGCATTAGAAATAGGGTTGCTGGGGGGAAATTGTCCCAGTTTGATAATGAGGTCTGCAAGAGGAAGGTAGGCTGATAGTGGTGGCTGGAGTTGGGGAAAGAGACTCAGTAATTAAACTGTACAGGTGATTCATTCAAAGAGAAGGCAGCGCATGAGAATTTGACAACATTGCAGTCAAGATGAAGCTTAATTGCAAACGTTAGCTGTAGCTGAAATGGATTGTTCTTACTGGGGTGTCTGTCTTAGCAGGGGCCTTGCTGTAAGGACGAGTTTATCTATGAGACCTTTCTTCCCTGTATGTGTGTTTAAATGTGTAAATAAAAATATTTCAATATTATATACCTTATAGTCTTAGTACCAACACCACATATTATGGAAATGAAAGCCGATGCACAGCACAAATCTATCTCTTTTCTTGATCTCAAGATGGGTCGTATATGCACATAAAAATGATTGATCTGAAATTCATCAGATTCATTTATTGACCCATTTGATGATATAAGATCATAAAATATAATGAGAGGATGAACCCCTCTTTATTTTCGGTCACAAACAGCACATCCTCCCCATTGGTTGTTACAGACCTGTTAAACTGTAACCCAAGTACACTGCCAGTCATGAAAAAATTAACACTACAGCAGAAATTTCACTTGTAAGTTAACAATTACATCAATTAACATGTTTTTGAGCATGATCTCTTCCCTTCTTGGAGGATGCTTTTCAGGACTTTAGAGACCTTTCTGTGCTTATTAAGAAAGTTCACTACCCATCTGAATGTCTCTTCAGTATTTCAGTTGTGCAGTTTGCCAGTTCTTCATGAGTGATGACATTACAAGGCATGAGATCCTCAGAGTCGTGCTCAATATATTTCAGAAATGGTATTCATCGAGAGGAATGTCTTACTTAATGCCATAATAGCATGGCCTAAGCCTGAGCGATTTGAGAGGTATTGAACCTTGATCTTAAATGGCTTAATATCATTAACTTGACTGCTCATTCTGTTTACAACCTGAGAACCACAATCTTGTGACCAGTGGCTGGAGGATGCCATTGTAAATAGCTAATGACTCAACATTTTTCAACTGTCCTTATCTTGTGTCTCAGTTATTTTGCAATACAGCATGAGAAGTGTGCTTCTTCCTAAAAAAATACCTGGATGCATTTATAAACTTGTCTATTACTTCAGCCTGTGTTGGCACTGATAAAAAGATTTTTAAAAAGTCCTTTAATTGCTCTTTTTTGTCAATTATGTGTTACAATGTTTTGCAGCCTACGGCGATACAAGAAAAGCATATTTATACCAGTTCTGTGCTGCCAAAATGTAAAATAGGAGAAAAGTGAGAAGGAGGAGAATAACAGCTCTAAAATGCAGAGGATAACTCAAACACGGAGTCCCATATGAAGTAACGGATTTACTGAGTTTAATCCTTTATCAAACAGACTATACAATGAAACTAGGCCCTAATCTAGGGGAATTCACAGGCTATTTCCAATGTTTGGGCAGAGTGGATCCACAGGGGTGTCCTGGTCTATCGCTGCTATAACCTTGAGTAGGAATCCGGATATTCCATCCACAATAATTGCTCTTATTACCAAGAAATAAATCTGGTCTGTACTTATTTCATGCTCAGGTGAAGACTTCTCTCACACAACCATGTTGAATTAGTTTGTTCTTTACTCCGGCTGAACACAAAATCAGTTCTTTGAACAGCAGGCTAGAGAAGAATATTGGATTTCAAACTTCCATGCCATGTTAGCTCTTTCCAGATATTCCCAGAACTTTCTGCAAGTGATAAATTCCATCATCCACCATGTTCCTTATGTCTATGCAAGACATACATACATTATTTGGCACTAAGAGAGGAAGAAAATAGAATAGGATCCCCAACACAAAATAAATAAATAAATAACTTACTAGTGTTTTAATTATGTTTAATTCAAAGAAAGTGGTGGAATATATTCTGGACAAACAGGTAAGTGCTGCTAACATGTTTCAGAGAGAGCCCTCGTTTGCTTTTTATCTGTGAATAATTAATTCCAGGGGCTGAAAAAATTTAGCTATTCATGACCTTGATAGTGGGCACATTAAAGAGGGGAGCATTTGCTAAACGTGAAATTATATGCGACTAGAAAGGCGTAGCTACATCACCAGAGTCACCCCAGAGTAAACAAACGAGTTCAGCAAGCAGAGGAGGGATTACCATATCTCCACTTAACTTATTTTATCCTGTGAGAATCATCAATATTAAAGGGTAAGGAGAGGGAGAGAAACTGCTGAGGTTGGCTTTTAGCAGCAGGGTGAACCACTGTGTTTAAGGAGAGAGATAAATGAGAGATCTCCCTGGAATCTACAAAGAGCATAAACATAGTCTTTTTATCTTTTCTTTTCACCACACAAGGTCTCTTCATTTTGAAATGGTTTAACACTTTTTTTTTGATGTCATAACCATCCTCTTTCCCATCCTACCATGCTGTTGAGATGGTTATGATAGTTAACTTCTGTGTCAGTTTTCTGTGGCTTGTTTTTGTTTCATGGTGCAGAAATGGACATGTAAATATTGACTAGACAGTTTGTACATATTTGCTGCCCTGCTAATGTTTTCATTAATTCAATCACGGCTGTATTTTGCAGCTCATTGCAGTTTTGACACTTAATGAGGGTAATTCTAACTGAGGAGTGACCTGTGTTTATGTGCCTTTGGGCTAAAAGCTAGTGAATATGCTGTGTTTGCCTGTCATGCCAGTGTACACCGTATGGAGGTAGGTTACTGCCTTAGGGCTGTCAGAATCAGCACGGTGTCTTTGTCAGGTAAGTGACCCTGCAGGGCAAGTAGTAGACTGCTGATCTGTGGATTCCTGTTTACCTCACCTGTCAGTCAAAAAAAACTGTGACATTAGAAAGTCTCAAACAAAAGAAGAACTATAGCACAACAAGGTACTTTTACATACTGTTCGTATAGCATCACTCACTGTCTCTTCTCTGAATATTAGGGTCCTACATACATCTGTACACCCTCAAGCTCCTGGACACATGCCAGTTGGGGCGGACACAGCCCAGAATGGGGCCTCCTGCTACCTGCCAAATACTAGGCGCAGCCTCCAGCTGATATTAGTTATCGATATTTTACTGGCTCCCATTAAAACTTTAAGAGGCTGCGATTAGACGCAAAAACAAAGGAGATCCTTCATGAAGTGGGGTCACGTGGGGTTGTAAAAGATGGCTTTAAAAGGCTTTATTTAATGATATAAAACTCGCCCTGGTGTGTGAAGCTGTGGGGTCGGACAGCTATAAGGAAGGAGCTTCTGTGCTGTGGTCTGCCAGCTCTCGCAGTCTTAAACCACAAGAATTACAAGATGGGAGAAAACCGCTTGTTGCATGACTGCAACCAGGGGGACTTCGGCATTTAATATTTTACCCTGTATGATAAAATCAAATAAAACATTGATAAATGACATAGTGTCTTACACTATACTGTACAATTAAGATGCAACACAAAGCAAATTTCCATCTCTATTTCATGCAAATTTGATAACTGATGTGTCTTTGTAGTTTATCTTTTGTGCACAAAAAAACAGTGTGGAGTGTGTATGTTAATATGTTTTTGAGTGTGCGTGACAGCCCAGGCAGCCTGACTTCAAATCTTACCAGAAGCTCCAGTTGTTCTTTTTGTTTCTCTCTGTTTTCTTTCAGACCTCTAATGTTTTTTCCTGTCTGTGTACATTAAGGAAGTGGAGACTAGTCACAATGGGTTAGTCCTACTGTACTTTCCCTCTTTGCAAGATAAAAAATTCTCAACTCAAGCATGTTTTGTTGCATAAACTTGCATCAGCTACAGTAAACATGTATTTGTTCATGTACACATACAGTAACATGTAAGTAAGTAAGTAACTTTATTTATATAGCACCTTTCAAGAGCATAGACGTCACAAAGTGCTTCACAGAGGAAATAAAGCATAAATATATATACAGACAGAAAACACAGTAAAAAGAAACCAATAAATAGAAACATTACACAAAGCAAGTCTGAATAAATGGATCTTGAGCTGCTTTTAAAAGGTGTCCACAGTGTTCATAGATCTCAAATCCAATAGGAAAGAGTTCCAAAGTTTAGGAGCCACAACATCAAAAGCACAGTCTCCTTTAGTTTTAAGCCTAGTTCTGGGAACAACCAGCAAACCCTGATCAGAAGACCTTAGAAACCTGCTGTTGACACAGGGCAACAGTAGATCTCTATGAGGCAGGTGTCTGACGATGCAGGGCTCTATAGGTGATCACAAGAACTTTGAATTGGATTCTGAATTTGATGAGGAGCCACATGTACATGTACATGCATATGTGCCACCTCAGATTTTCTTCATGTCAACTAATTTAACAACAGTGGAGGTTTTCCCTCATCATGAATGGAAAGAGAGAGGGGAAAATAAGAGTTTGGTACTGTATTACGAACAAACATGGCATGGTCAAAAATAATGCAACCACCCTGTCTGTACAAAATCCATCTCTGATTTCAGCTCACTCAGCCCAAGAAGAGTCTTGTGCATATTTACACAATGTCTATGTTTAGTTTCCCTCATTCTATAATACAGTTTGAGTTTCTACTGATCTGTTGCACCAGCTGCTTCTCTTCCACTGGAGTTTTATGTCACTGTGGTCACATTTCCATGATGTTGTCTTGTTTTGTATGTCTCATGACGATGTATTATTACTAGGTGTTATACTGAATGAGTATGTGTTTTTGACACCTTTCTTTGCTTATCAAACTTTCTGAATAATTTTAAGTTTTGTTCTTTATCATTTCTTTTGCTTGATGTTATATATACATAAATGGTTATGCCTATCTGTGTTTGTCTGGTTGTTTCTATGTACATGTTTATGGATGTTTGTGTGTTGTATTGTTGTTCACAGTGCGTGAGCCAAGGTTGACATGGACACTGTGGAGTAGGAGGTCTCTTCTGGCATCATTTCCATGTCCTCTGACCACTGTCATGACAGGGAAGCCACAATGATGAGGAATTTTAGCATTGTGGTCACAGTAAGAAGAGTAGGCCACAAACAACGCCCATCGGTCTCCATTCCTCCCCTCATCCAACTCTCCTTATTGTTTTTCCCATTATATGTTCTCTTACTCACTTAATATTCTTTCCTTCCTCCGTCTCTCTTGTCTTTCGGTGTCTCCTTTCTCTGAAACACCCACTGAAGCCCTTGAGGCTCTGGGTAGTTTGAACATTATCATCAGAGGCCATGTGAGGTTGAGGTGAAAGATGAGCTTTACACAAAACAACTATGACAAAGCTGTCTGATGTAGCTTGGAAACAATAGCTTCACACAAGTCTCTGTAGTTTCACTGACATTAAATTCTAAATAGCTGTAAGAAGAACTGTGTGTTTCTTTATTTCTTCTTAAAGCGGGTCAGCTCCCCCTAGATAAACTCAGTATAAGTAGGCTACCGATTCTATCAGATTGAAGGAAAAATATTTTAAAGGTTCTATATGTAAGAATCAGAAGTTCCTTCTCATTAGTGACACCGGTGGCCGTAAAGTGAGCTGCAGTCAGCATCCTGTTGCTTGTGCGTTCTCACACTCCATCAGGGCCAGCGAACAGCGGCGCAAGACTATTGCAGGTGATGTCTTTTTCCTCATTTGCACTTCTTATAATAACATAGAAGATCTCTAACTTTGTGTTGCACTGTGCTTCAGCAAAGCATCTCTCAGCGTGCTGCGGTTTTGTTGTGCAATGTGTGGTGGTCGACAGAGGCAGCTAGCCGTCTCAATCCCCCAACAAACAAAGGTACTGTAGCCAGAGACAGTGATAGCTGGCATGGTTAAGCGGATAGCCACCAGCCAACGTGGTGGGTAACAGAGCTGAAGGCAAATATCTATAGGGTGTTTCTTCTCAGATAAGTTAGCACAGTTTTTGTTGTGGTCTGTGTTGTGCCGGTCGTTTGTTGACGTTAGTGGGAGAGAGGCAAGGCAATCAGGAGCATGCAAAAACATCCTTTGGATTTTCGTGGAAAAACCATCCTGAGTCCTTCACATAGAAATCAGTCCACAGGTTGTTACAGGCAGTCAAGAAAGTTGGGGAAGGTCTCATTATTTAAGTTCTCATTAGCAATAAAAAACAATTAATACACACTTCACAGTTTTTACATACAGAAGCTTTAAAGTAGGTTGAAAGAAGGTTTGCATTTGTCTGTGTGTGAAAATGTGAGAGGATGTGCACATGTGTTTGTATCTAGGAACAAAAGTATCAGCTTGTTTTTCTGACAACACACATACACATGCCTCCACACACTACACATATATATAGTACATAGAATACTGTGCATCTGATAACATTATCCCATCAACACAATTCAAGTTACTTACCAGTAACTGGTGAATAAGTCAGAGGATGATTTACTAGCTTGGCTCAAATAAGTCCAATGAGAAAACACTTTCTTTCTTTTTAGCTGTTTCCTTGCCAGCTTGCCAACAATTTACTTAAAAGCACTTATTTCATCACCACACTGTAAATGAAAATGTATGTATAAGAACTTTTATGCTTTTAGGGCTAGCATGGAAGAACAAAAATAAGCTATATTGTAATTAAATGTACTACATATTCATTAAATGCATTTTAACTGCTTAAAAGTAATTGTGGTTAACACTTTTATGGCTTCTCCTTGTTTCATGCCAGTGGATCCCAGACACTGAAGTGGCTTTCAGACAGCAATTTCCTCCGTCCCTTTTCCTTCTGTTCAACATCCCCTGCAGTTCTTTTTGTCTTTGTATCACTGTTTTCTCTCTGTCTTCTTCCTCTCTTTCTCAGTTTTTACTTCCTTCACCCTTCCTGCTGCCTTTCATTAGTTGCACAGTTCCCTGTGTGCCGTTACCATTCCTGAGGGAGGTTCTACCATGAATAGCCAGCCTTCGAGGTTGGTCTTTGGCCCAGCACCACGTCCCATTTGGCCCAGCTATGGTGGAAAAGCCGAGTGGCGACCACATAATGACCAGTGTCTGAGGGCCTGGCTAATTTTTCATGTTCAAACAGGCGGCTGACTCCTAGGCCCAGACTAAGGCTAATGTAAGGTTTGTCAGTGCCCTCCAGGGGTCATAAAACATGGCAACCTGAGCCTCTGATCTCCTTCTACACCAAGAACTGCGTGACAGATTAACTTGTGGCAGTGACAGATTTACCAAATCACATAAAACTGTCAGACACATTTTCCAAACAACTGTTTGATATTATGAGCCAACTAGTGTACTGTATGTTTACCAGACTGCTAAAATTAAATATCCAAGTGATTTTTTCTGTATTCTTATTTAGTTTTGCACAGAAGAGGAGGCCACATTACTTCCCCTCCTGCTCTCTCGTCTTGCGGTCAGTTCATCCTTGTCCATGTAAAATGATTCCCAGGGCTGTTACTCTGGTGTCTTGCTCTGGATCCTGGCCTGTTCCCTTAAATTCACCTTTGGGACTTTATTTACATTTTCCTCTGACCTGAGACCCCCACAGAGCTTCTCCTTACTCTATAGGCCTCTTTCTCCCCTTCCAGCCTGGTGACACTGCTGTTGGCTTGGTTCTGTGTGGTTTTGCTCCATCAAACTGCACGCAAATCATGCCTCCAACAGGCAGAAAGATAAACATCCTAAATGTAATAACAAGATCCTGCTCAGTGCAGTATGGCAAAGAAAGGGAAATATGGTTTTGGAAGGCAGTGCATCCTGATTGTTTGTTAAACGCAGAGTTGGCTACACTTGGTGATTTCAGACTTTAAATAGGTTAGCATGAAGAGAGTAGCTAACACAAATGTGTTGTGCTGTCTAGATGCACTAATTATTTGTAGGTATAAAAAGAATAAGGCACACAGATGAGCTAGAGTAAGAAAAATAGATCACCTCTATGTTGACCCACATAATCCATTATGTAGATGAAGGCAATATTCACTATGTGTGTTGTGTGGGTTCCTGGGAAGTTAACTAGATTCACTTCCTGTGTGTGTGACTGTGCCTTTATATACTCATGCATTGCAGTGTATTGTGAAAATAACAGAAGGTGTACCATAAATCCACAATGAAGGATTGATATATATATATATATAGTATACCAAGTTATTTACTGCTATTGTAATGTTTTTGAATGATCAACTTTACACCATTTTGTGATGTTCTTGTGCATTAGCTGCAAATTTGGTTTGCCATCCAAATATAGAGAGTTCAGGAAATGTACTTTTTTGTGTGGTGACAGAATAAGGTTAAACACATACAGTAAAATGTTTTAACAATTTCTAAAAGCACATATAATTCGAGAAATTATCAGAGAGGTTTCAGTTTTACTTATGTTAGGTGTGCACTGCATAAATTATATCCACCACAATGCTGTTACTTGCCTAAATAATTATATTTTGGCTTGCCAAAGGAATTGAATGAAGATCTCATATTTGTAATTATCTGTGATTGTATTTTCTCCCATATCGGTTTAAATGAGCTAACATGTTTGGCAACACAAATAAAGGGGATGAAGACAAATGCCTTTCCATTGACCTATTAGCTAGCAAAATGCTTCAGCATACTAATGTGGTACTTTCCTAATAGTAGCAATGTCTTGACAAAGTTTCCATCAGATATCTGTGATAGTTTGTTTTTTCAACATATCCAGTACACATACATGATAACGATTACTGTATCAGTTAGACTGTTAAGTATTACATTGAAAAGCAGTTCATCTCTTTCTCGAAATGCCTCTCTGTGGCTTTCCTGTGTGAGGAACAAAGACCCGTTCTCAGCTTCTTCATGAACCCGGACTTTTTGTTGAGGTGTTCTTATGAAAGCCTGTTCTTACTGCTATACAGGATGTAGAGCTTCAGTATGTTCATGTAGAACTTACACTTAACCTCAGTGAAACCACCTTGTGGCCTTATGGAATGTGTGTTATTGAGTGAATGAACAGTAAACACTGCTTCTAACAAAAAAGCTTGAGACAGTACTTCTTGTATTGCTTAACATCAAATAGAGGTGATGTGAATTTTGTGTGTCTAGTGCTTTCCTCTCCACCTCTAAAATAAAGTGAGAGAAGGCTTTCTGTGTTTATTAATTTGATTGCTCTTTTGGGCATGTTTAATTTATCATGTGCTCCAAATTACTGTCAATCTTACATATTAGTAAAATTGTAAATGAGTCTTAATAATAATAATCCTACCAAAAGGTTGAGACATGTAAGCTTATTAACAGTGCAGTTAGACTAGTTCCTAGTTTTTGGAATAAAAAAAAGTTTCATAATCTTAAAAAAAAAACAAAATAAGAAAACAAAAGAAAAAAACTGTTAACTTTTCCATTATCAATTAACAAATAATAATTGATCTTGATCAGGTAGTAGTGGGGTGGAGTTATACTGGAATTATGTGAGGTCACAAATAAACACACTAATTTTAACAATCACAAATATTTAAAGAATATTAGTGAATAAACCTTTAAAGTCTCTCAGAGAAATGAGTGTTAACTGGGGGTGGGTTGAATAGTATCAGACAGTGTTTGCTGTTGGGGAGTGCTCAAGGACACTTGAGCCGGGCAGGTGCTTGATGGTGCGGTGTACTCCATGTAAAAGTTGGTTTCCACACTGTAACTCAAAACTTATGTTTTAGTGTAGGAAAAGAATAAGACACCCTTCAAGAATCAAACCTTACAATTTGACATTGGTCTGTTTATGATAAACAAATATTGAGTATTATACAGAGATATGATTATTTAGATATGTGGTTTTAAGAAATGTTGGAAATGCAGATGGATATGATATATGTAGCTGTACTAAGGGGAGCATGGGTTTCTCATTGGCCATTGCTTGTACATAAAGACCAGATGATGGAGTTGTGTTTACGCCAGTGGCTGGAAATCTAATGCAAATGTGACGCAAAAGAGGGCAACCTAAAGAGGAGGTTGGAAAAAGAAAGGATAGCTACACCACTTCTGGGTTTGTGGCTACACGGTAACTGCCAAAACTGAGACAAACCCAGTAATTCACCCAAATTTTAGTCTGTTAATTCATGGTATCTATAACAGATAGCTGTAACACACATCAGCAAGCTAAAAGAAATTCACACATGCATGCACACAGACATATGTCAACCCAGTCTCACATCAAAATGTGTAATAGCTATGTTGGTCCACAGCGCAAAATGTATTTGTTCACAATAACAGCTCTAAAATTGTGAGATGCCTCCTTTTTTTTTTTTTTGGCCTGTTCCTCTCTATTGGCCTGCGTCCACATCATGTGACTGTCAAGTTTCTGTCTGTGGAAACAAAAAAAAGGCTGACATTCCTTTTATTCTAAGTGGAAAATGCAATATTTTAAGATAGCTTCAGCATAAAAATGATTCATTTTGATAACATTTTTAGCAAGGAATGTACTTTTTATTTTCATAATCTTCATTCAGTGAATGTATATGATGTTTAGTTTGTCAGTTATTACGAAGACTTTTTCAGGCTTTCTATTGTTGCTATGGTGGTTGCTATGGATGCTGCTATCACTGAAACCACATAGTTGCATGTTGTTTGAATCGTTGTCTTTGCGTTGTGTAGTTATCTGAGCTGTTATGTTATTATTTTATGTAACTGTTTGATGATGTTCTTTCAACAAAAACTTTTTTTTTGAGCGGCCCAGGGATGAATTGAATTTGAAATCCAGAATTTGAAGCTTTACGATTGGCTGAACAAAGAACCCACTGCCCGGAAGTATTTTCCTCTTTGTCACTGTATTAAGGTTTTTAAGTTAACAGCTAATGTTAAGGCCATCAGTTTTAATTATTTCTCCTTCAATTCGGAGAAATAAAGTTATTTGAAATAAACCATCTTTACTTTTTCTTAACATAGATCATCTAGATGCAGTGTCATTACTAGTTCAGTTGTACTATTTGATATTTGATATTTTCAGTAGACCCTATTTTACAACCCTACTTTGCAAACCGGAAGAATTACAACTGTGGTGTTGATTTGTATCAAGCTGCATGGCGCGGCTCTAGGAAATAGTAGTTTTTAAAAAAATATTAGTGTTTTTCCTAGAATTGGAAGCTCTAAATATTGAAGGAGATAAAAATGAACGAACCATAGGTAATGCCAGAGATTTTCTCTTGTTAGGGATAGTTGAGGGTTTAATTATTTAATGGTGGGGCTGTGGAATTTGCCAGCGTGCACTTTCTAATTTTTAGTAGTTTCTGGTTACTCTTGATGAGGTTGTTTGATGTTGACACAATGCATTTTTTAATGCTGCCTAGTGTACCATAGCGTAAGGAATAAACGGTTCACTTAAGTTAATACATTTTGCATGTTGTGAGCAAATGTGAACTTGCCCAGGTGATTCCAATGCATAGAGGGTTGCTTTGGCAGCTGGGAACACTATTGGACTACTACTGGACTAACCACAGACTGGGAGAAACAGAAGCCAAAAAAAAGAAAATCAGTCAGTAGTTTGTATGTCAAATGTCGTGTAATTTCTTGGTGGGGTTTTGGTGGGGCTATTGTATTTGGCTATAGCCCCATGAATGTTTATTTTGTATTTTACTGTTTGTTCAATTTTACTAGATGTTTTTATCAAAAAGACTGCAGGAAATTCGAAGAGGCTCATTACCATCTTCCTACATAGCTAATTAACCAGATACATCCACTAAAATGGTGACACGCGTGGAGGAGATTGACACGCTGTACAGAAATGGATGGATCTTCTATAAACAGTGACAACTATGGAGACAGGCAGACACAGAAACCTCTAACCTTAAAGGACAAATTTGTGTGTTTATGTCTGAATGTGCATGTATTTTTTGAGTATGGGAGGAGGAGGAGCTGTCAATGGCTTGTCTCATCTGCAGACGAGCCCTCCATCCGTCAGGGCTTAAGTAGTTTTCCAACAGTACATTGACCTTGAGTGCCTGGTATCGATTTCCTGTGGTGTCGCACTGAGAGGGGTCGTTACCACATGGCCCCTGCCGTGGGGTGTGATCAGGAACAGATTCCTGAAATCCCGATGCGATGGTGATGGATCGCCAGCCTCTGCAGACCATCAATCCTCACCTACCGTAACCAGGGTGACACCTGCACTGAATTTATCATCATACAAGCAACAGACGTGGCAATGACTGGGTTGTGGTATAAGTGTGAAATAAACTTTCACACAGTAACAACAAATATACACTCATTCATGTGTACTATATCTGACCTTAGCAGAGAACCAACACAATGGATTACCTCCCTCAACTCATCCCTGACAGTCCCATTGCTATCTACAGGGGACTCACAATTAGAGCTGGGATAACATTTAGATTGCTGATGTGACAAAATGATCTATGACTAGATAAGAATGTCCCGATATAGTTGTTCAGCCACCTATAAAAGACATTGAGCCTCATTGACAAACAGTGCTTATGCACAAATCTGTGCTTAAACCATGCATACAAACATTGTACAAACAAGTCCAGGATTCATCAATATTTTATTACCCGAATTTCTTCGAACTCTGCAAATAAATGTAGAACTGCCTCAGACCACGCATGTGCACAAATGATGGAGGCCTGGCTGTCTTAGAAAATGTAAATGCACACCTTTTCACTAAATGCATCATATCAAAACCACATTCATTAAAAAAAAAGCTTATAGACAACAATATTTAAAACCGTTGATTTACTAATGTATTGGCAAAATGTATTAATTCACCATGAAATTGATGCCCTTTTATCCTCATCAATTATTGTCATAATTACAATAGTCAACTATAATAACTGAGTGTCCCAGTCAGAGCTTACAATGGAGTATATTCAAATGTATATTTATTTATTGACGTGGCTTATAATGATCAGCTTCTCCCATCAATTTTTAGTGCCATGAAATTGCGCATACCAGTATATAGTCAGTGTTAATTGGTAGCCTATTAAAAGGCATGCAGGGCATATAAAGGATTGCAATTTATCTCCAAGCAAGTGTTAAAATGGCATATCAAGCCTTGCTGAAAGATATTGCAGCCCATGCCTTCAGGAGAGAGTGCATCTTCAGAGACTAACATAACATGTTTGAAGAGAGTGACGAATGGCTTGTCATCTGTTTCCGACTGTCAAGAAAAGTTTTGCTGCAGCTATGCAGTTCCCTAGAATGGCGTCTAAATCATCGGACACACTGCCCTCACCCGACGGAAATAGCAGATCGGGCTGGGATTTCACAACCTTTGCAGAGCCATGCCATCCCAAAGGTTTTAAATGGCATCGTGAGGCTAATGCCCGACCATTTCTTGGAGTTATCCCACTTATGGGTGTTTGTCCAATAATTGTGGCGAGTCTCTCATCTTGGGCTGATAGATCAGGTGGTCCTTGTTTTCCACCTGTTGCCTTCTTTTTCTTCTGGTCTGTTATTCTTTTTTTCACATCAACCATTTCTTTTTTATCTGAGTGTATCTCAGGGGACACAACATTCACTGCCTTGGTTATTGCAGCCCAAGACTTTTTTTTTTTTACCATTGTCACTCCCAAGTAAACACTTTGGAAAAGTGTGCATTTTCTGGCTTCCACCTCAGACACTATTGTTTCAATTTCTTCAGTTGTTTTGGCTTTTTTGCTTTCGGGGCCATGCTTCTCTCTTACAACAACTTCATCGCTTTCTCCATGATACACCTCTAGGCAAACCTATTTCCTCATATAGAGAAATGGGGGCGCAGCAGTATGCTGATTGCAAGTAGCACCTGTCAAGTTAGGATGATTCTGGTTAACTACCATATGGTAAGAGCAAGCCGGTGTGCACACCATGAATCCAACGGTAATTTTGCATGCGCACTTATTTTGTGTGCAAAGTAAGAACATTTCTATACACATATTAGTGAATGAGGCCAATTGACACTATAGTAGCTTAAATTCTAACTCTGTGACATTGTAAGGAGGAGAAACTATGACTTAAGACCAACACCTTGTTTTGAAGGAGAAAAAAGACCTGACATGACCTTAACATAATATTTAACTTAACCTGAATATAAAAGTTTATTATGAAAAAGCAGAATAAATTTACATCATAGAGCCATCAGTGATAGTAACACAAGCATTTGAGAGCAAATATTCTCAAGCTGTGCAAAGATTTTAAAAAACAAAACACTGGTCTGAACACGCAGCGATCCCTGCCCTTGACTCCCTTTTTGTCTCAGTCTTGTTTCTCTTTTCACATCTTTCTCTTTTGTATCATATTTGTATGACATATTTTCTGTGTCCCTCATCTCCTCTCTGGGCAACAAGCATGGTTATTACCGTTATTGTCTCAGAGGGAGCAGTCTCTGGTGCCATCCAGACCGCAGCTCTGAGCCTCAACTGCAGGCCCCATGTGGAGGAGAGCGGCTTACAAGCTTTACCCACCAGGAGAACTCTCCCTCAGCACAATGCTCCTTTCACTGAGTTCCTCCATAGGCGTCACACAAACCCACCATGAGACTGAGGTTTAAGGGCACAAACAGAAGGCATGAGCATGGACACACACACACATCCACACACAAATACAACTAGTCCAAGATCTCACATACATATTTATTTCCCTATTTCATTAACTTTGACATCTGAAGAGATTAATGCAATGCATCACTAATAGCAAAAAGCAGAAACTAGAGCCCATACTTCTCAATATGCAGATGCTTTACTCCCAACATCCTCACACTAAGACGTGGATTAGGTTGCATCAAAGGATGAAGACTGTAATCAATCGATTTCTTTTTCTTTCTTTTTTTTTTTACTTCTTCCTCTAAAAGTAAAACTTCAAATTCCTCTTTGTTACTCATTACAATAAAAGTTACAAAAATATATTTAAATATAATTTATAAACATGTTGCTCACTGATGTCTATTGCATCTTTACCCTAAGATGCAATTATCCACATCATCATATCAAGCCTTTAAACGGTTCACCAAAGAAACTAATAACACTGTACAACTGTTGATTAAATACATAGTGTGTTGCCATGATTATTGTACAAAGCAAATCTCTTTTAATTTACTAATTCCCACATTTATTTTTTCAATGTTGTTCTTAAAAAAGACACTTTGAAATATCCCCCTTTGATCCACTCAGTTTCACACTGGACTGGCCTCATCTTACCAGTTTGATGGAGAGCCGCAGAAGACAGGACTAATCTATCCACACTCAGAGGATGGTCCAGACCATGCTCTAAAGCAACACTCTTTGATAAGGAATGGCTTTGAATGATTCCTTAAACTATTGATTGGCTTGGAGAGGACATTCGACAGCAGAAGAGAAAAGACAAAAGAGAGAGATAAAATCAAGGGATTACCAATTATAATACTTTAAAGGAAAGGTCTATGGATGTGAATATCTTAGGGTTTTTTTCTTTTTAACTCAGACATGTTGGTTCTTTTTCATTTGAATATCACAAATTTCTTGTATTCCTGTAAAAATTAGTTTAGTTACAAATCTTCATAGTTTGTGATATAAAATAAATAAAGCCCTAAGGGATTATAATAAATGAGGTACCAAGTGAAAAAAATCCTTGCCCTGAAAATACTAAGATTTGAATAAATTTAAGAAAGCGCAACACTAATGGTAAAGGATAGCACTTAAAAATAGACCTATCCTGGCATCAGTTTGCATATTTTCCTTCATATTTGTGGTTTCAGTGTGGTACAGTAAATACATAAATAAAGGCATGGGGTTGGAGGGGTTGCAGTGGTTCTTCCTGTTTCCACTTGTGGTGTCCTTGTCCGTGGTCTGCTTCTGGCTGCGCTGGCTGTTGTAGGAACAGCCTCCTTCTACCAGTTATTCACTCTGCACACCACATAATTCAGCCTGGGAGGTACAGATCACCCCCTATAACAAACTAGTGACAAGACGTTACTCATTTCCTCCACTCTTGGACTACTTGTCTTTCTCCTCCTGAATTATGATTGAGGAAGGGTTGTGGGGTCATGAAGTTCTGAGCAGTTTAATTTAAAAAAAAAAAAAAAAAACAGGGAAGATACGGTTGGCCTTGACTTGTTGTCCTTACAAAAAGTAGAATAACAGCAGCAATTCAGACCATCTTCAGTACTCTATAATCCTTTGTTAGTATCTCAGTGCCCTTTTTACCCCTGTGCTCTCTTTCTCTGTCTTTCTCTCCGCTCTCAACATTGACAACAGTATAATTTGAACTGCTTTTCCCAGGGGCCTAATCGTTTACTTCCTGCTCGCAGAATATGCAGCTATTGATTAGTTATCAGACGGGTTACAATCTCTCTCACCCTCAGATGTTCGAATCTATGACGGAAATGGCAGAAAGTAAATAAGCTAATAATACTTGTAAATAGTTTTGGCAACTTGCCCTGCTACCCATAACAACACTCAACACATTTTTATTCTTCTGTCTTATTAGAAGAGAAAGAACTTAAATAATAGAAAGATGGAATAGATGATGAATACATTCATATTCTAATTTAAAACCAAAAGATCAGAAGGGAACATAAGCTTGGTACACCATCTGTTTATTAGATCCATGTAAGTGCTGGATCTCCCACTTTCTCTCTGACCTACATGTCTTCAAGCACCAGGAAGCCTGCACAGCTCTCTGCGCCTCTCCGTCTCTCCTCCTTGCTCAGCTCTCGGCTCAGTCTGGCCTCCCTGAAATATCGTGGGCGGCTCTGGCCACAGCTCCCACTGTGCCGGAGCACGGTGCAGAGCGCAGCTGGAATGGGTATAGACAGTTAATGGGCACTTAGAGGATGGTGAAAACATTTTCCTCTGGAGACGTAGCGGTTTGGAGATTTCTCAGTGGGACACGGCCTAGCCAGCGCCCTGATGCTCTCTGTCTCTTTTTCTCCGCTATGTCTATGCCTATTTTTCAGCTAGCTCACCCACTCTGTCTTTCTTCATTTCATTTTGATTGCCCAATGCTTGTCACGCCTCATGTTCTGCTTCTCCCAACCAGAAATTTTCTGTCCTTTATTTATATATGATAGAATACTGCCCAACTGTTCACGTACCTCAGTTGCAGACTCGCCAGTCATACCAACAACTTCCCGAGTGCCTCCACTACGGTTACTTCTACTACTACAGCCCATCCATTGATGTTTCCCTATAACTACCTGCATCCCCATTAGCTTCTCACCTCTTCTATTTTTCCTTCGTCCTTTCCATGCCACTCTTTTCAATGGACAGCTGAAGTTGGCAGACACAGAAACTAGTCTGCTCACTGCCGTCTGGGAGGCTCTGAGTTCAGACTGGAGCCTTTAGCCCAATGCCCAGCAGCAGTGTCTGGTGATGGGTACTGGCTGCGCCCCAAGCCTCACGTCCAGTCCAGACATATGAGAATGCCGTCTGAGTCTGGTGTCACCTCAGGATAAGCTGGAGTCAGCTGCACATTTTCCAAACCTTTTGCTCTGCTTTTGACTACATTGCTACATCACTGTCTTGTTTCCATTCAATCAACACCTCATACGAGTTTGGACCCGACTTCAATTGACATTGGATTTTACTGTGTTTATTTTATACATGCTAAAAAAATGTTTCCCCACCTATGTGTCTAAAATGTATGTTTTCTCAGTCTGAAGTCATATGGGAAACATACTAAAGACAGGCTTGAAGTTGATAAACTCTAAGTTCTCTAAGACTCTAAGTCTAAGAGTTTAAGTGACACAATTATAAAGCTACACTTAGTTTTCTTTTAGCATGTTTATTTTTTTTAGCCCACTGTGTTTTAAAAAAGAAATGATAAAAATCATGCACTACATAGTGTTATCATCAAAGTCAGCTAATGACTCCTCACTTCTCTGACCTTGTGCACTGGGTGTTTTCTGCCACCGTACAGAATGTGCACTGAGGACTGTCGAAGTGTAGGTGCTTGAGAGTGAAGGATATGTACGCCTGTGGGAGGGAGGAAATCTGCAATGGGAGGCAGAAGTGTCCAAATGTGACCCCCTCAGCAGAACCATCCAACTCTAAAGGCTATCTAATTGACTGGCTGGTGCTCTCCTGCCTCCTACTATCCTCCCCCAGTCCCTGTAGATAACCATCAGATGGATTGTGTGAACTTGCCCCTAATCAAGACCCATTCACCACTAATGAGAATACGCTTAATGACCAAATAATGCCTGCGTGTGCCTGCATTCATAGGTCAGTGTGTCAGTAAGGCGGGGACACATAAAGCTCTAGATGGACAAACCTGGAAAAATAAACTATACTAAGTTAAAAAGCAGTTTTTGAAAAGTGTAAAGTATTGCTGATTAACTAAAATTGAGGGGAAAATGAACTAGCAGCCAGAAGTGCGGTTTGGATGGAATAAACTTGGATGAATGAGTCGGGAGCAATGGCAAACTAATTTTAAATAAATGTCTTATGATTGTGTGTGCATGTACAGTATGAATTGTCACATTAGAAGGATGTAAAATAGTAAGAAACATGAAAAAGGTACAATTTTGGTCAAAGGGTCAAGCTTTGTTGATGTAAAACTTAGTGGATACACAGGAACTATCCAAAATGATATTATATGATATTGAACAAATACACAAGTTGCAGTTTTTAGTCCAACATGTGGTAAGGCAATTTGAAGACTGCAAATAGGAATATAATTCTGTGTAGTACTCCAACAGGATTTTTAAGAGAGCTTTCATATATATATATATATATATTCTTAAGTCCCTGTTGGAGACTGCCAGGAAGGGTGAATATTGGACTTTGACGTGATGACAAGAAAGAGGACTCCAATGGGATGCCTGTGTTGTTTTCTGTTGGATTTTTTTGCAAACACATTCATTAGCTGATATAAGAGACTGCTTGCACCAGAGACCAGACCAGGATATGACTGTGATCTTTCTCTATCCTTAACCATGACAGTGATCTTTCCTGAACCTTATCAAAATAGTTTTACGTACCTAAACTTAACCAGAACTTAATCATAGAGGTGACAGATCACAAAAATCTTACACCAGTCATTTTTTGAACATAAAGTTTGTTTTAAAAGAAACTCAAAAATAACTTTGTTTGTTGCTTAGGTATGGTGATTTGCTGCTAAATATAATCAAGGCTTGTTGCAGTGGGTTTGTTTCAGAGCACCTTTAAAACTACTTGATTTATCATTTTCATGATAAAAGTCAAAATCAAAGAGACAGTTTTTCACTCAGGCACCATACTGATATTGCCATATTATCATTGCAGTTTGATATAAAGAACACAATGGTGAATCATATACAGTTTGTTGTGTTAAAAACTGTTGTCACAGGAAAAACAACGAAGCAATGCCGGCTGCTGTGTGTCCATGTGGCTGTGTGTGGTGCTTTCATGTGCTGGTGTGAAATGCCGAACATCCAAAACTTCAGTGTTAGCCACAACTCATATCTCTGGTGTCAGACAATGAAACCCAGAAAACAAGCAATAACCAAATATGTTGTTGCCAGAACAATAATGTGAATTTGATAGCTTCATTTGTTTAAAAAAAATAGGTTTAGTGGCTGTAATGTCTTGGAGAACAGCACAGCACATCTGGTGTGGGAACAGGTGCTGCCAAAGTAAAAAAGTTAAGCACGCAATTATGTTTTTTCTGGCTGGTAAAATACATGCTGCACAATCCACAGTCCATGGGGCTTAGGAGAAAGGCAGAAAGATAGACTTGTGTGCATGAAAAAAATGTCTTAAATATTTACCATATGACAGCATTGAAACCCGAATGACAATGAAGAGTGAACTGAAAAGTCTCTGTGTGTGTGGGTGTGTGCGACCCCCCGAAATTACATTTATGTTTATATTATAATACTAACACGAAATTGTAATAGCAAATAAGTTTTCTAGAAAAAATGATGCTGGGCGGATTATGTTTAGGAACATATTGAAGAAATGTTAATTAATACATCTGGCAAGTCACAATCACAATGACACTGAATGTATCATTATAATCACTGACAGTATATTCCTTTTTTTTTTGTCAAAATACCTGATCATGCAGGATAATATCTGCTAATTGTGACTATTGCTTTTTTCAACTTTGTTAAAGGGGACATATCATACTTTTTGTGATTTTATGTTATTTTTATACAAAGCTCCAAAACTGGTGGAACGGATATAAAAATGCTCCCTGAAAGTCAAAAGTCCAGGCTTCACCCTGCACCTCTACTTCCTCCTCATGATGACATCAAATTGCTTGCGCATGCACACAGAACCTGCCTGTTTCAGACAAAGGCTGAGCTGAGTGGCTGCATTGAGGGCCAGTATTAGATAAATAAGGAGTTTTTTGAACTGTAAATCATTATGCAAAGATGTTCCAGTAGCACCAGAATATAAATATAGACTAGGAAATGTACATGATTTGCCACCTTTATGGTCATGTTTAGGCACTGGCAGCACTTGGTCATGGTCTTGGTTTAATATAGCTCTGTTTATTAATGGGCTGGTATTGTGGAAAACAAGAAAATGAGCTTTGGGGTGGATTAGGGTGATGATGGGGGCCCTCCTGTGCTGTTAAATTACTCAATTCTATCTCCTCTGTCTTTTTAATTAAGTTATTCTTGGCTAGCCACAAAGTCAATGTCAAAATCAAATACGCTAGGAAGCTTTAGCATGAGCTCACCCCTACCGTAACTTATGTAGTTCGTAGTTTGCACTTGTAAACATTATGTCGCTCTGTCACTCATCTAAAGGAATATAATATATCTGTGCTAAAGCTAAGCTGGTGACCTCCTGCTATGTTTGAAAAACTGAGTTTTAGGAAACTTAAACACGATCTTAATGTTCTGAAACATCCTGTTGAAATCTCAACTGAGCAACAGCAGGTTCTTCCCCTTCCCATTCAGGATTGGAGTCCAGTTCATAGACCGCTATATACTGTCTTACATCTCCAGATGCAGCCATTACTCTAGGTAAACATGCAGCGTAAGGGAACTTGCATAATTCATTAGGTAATATTCTGATTGGCTGGGGGTCACACCTCCAACCAATCGGACTAGGTGGTCATTAATAATGCAGATTTTATGTAAATAGCTTTTGAATCAGCCTGCTGGAGGACAGAGGGGAATCTGAGCTTTAAGGAAAGATGGGTTAAGAGACATCTAAACAACTTTTGATGAATATAATGTCACAGATATTTTTAAAATAGACCCAGTATATATAAGAATGTCAAAAAAGCCATAATACTAGATCTTTAACATTTAAACCCAGTCTTTGGTATCAGAGTCCTGCAATGTATTCATGCCATCCACCCCATCCACCTCTCTGCACCCCCAGTGGAATATTTAAGTGTAGCACTTCCTTCTCTCAAAAAAATCATTGCATCTAAACGTAATCTAGGCAATGTTTTCGTTTACCACCTCAACATAATTAGGAAAATATTTAAGTGATATATAAAGTAGTTTCTAGGAGAGAGGGTTGGTGTGTGTGTGTGCGTGTGAGTGGGGTACAAGGTGTCACGCTCTGATCTTAGTCTCCCTCTTTATCACTCCACAATCTGTATCTCATCCCCAGAAGATCTCTTTAGATCTGTTTAAAATTGGAAACATGGAAGTCATTCTTTGACCTGAACTTAAATAGACCCCCAGGAACCTCCTTTCCTTACTCTTTAGTGTGCTTGGTGTCCCCATGAGAGCAAAGAACTAGACACCCATTAAAAAGGCCCTAGATGACCATTTGCCATTCTCCGATACCCCTCTAAGAGCACAGGATAGCACTTTAAATGGGCTCTTTCCTAGCTGATTGCGTGTCATTTCTGGAGCAGATTAGACAGCAGGCAGAAGGGTCTTTGGTGGAGCAGCATGCTCCCTTCTGCCACAGGAGAGACGCCTGAGAGGAGTCATCCATCACTGCTTTTGTGAAGCCCTCCCATAAGGGGTAGAGCGGCTAATGACTGCTTTGCTCGGGCTGGGGATGGAGCACCGGGGGTATACATGGGCCTTCTCTTGGGGTACAGACTAAGATTTGGGGGACTGGACATGATTTTGATTGTGGGATTGGAAATGTGGTTAAATGCAAATTATTTTTAAACAGAGTTGACTTGAGAAATATGTTGGATAGTCTGTATGAACTGACAAGACACTTAGTGTAAGTTTCTTGTTGTGCAGCACACTGTAGGGTTAAGCAGAAAGCTGCTCCGGCTGGATTGTATTCTCTTCCTCCACACTGTGCGGGGCCAGGGAGGGGGAAGGGAAACAGGAGATTTATGTCCGTCTGTGACACACGCTGCTCTAGGTCTCATGTTAATGGAAAATGAGATGTTTAAGAGTCTGGCAGAGAAATACAGCTCTCTTTAAATCCTCTGCTTGTCAGCCAGTGTAACAGCATTATAACTATAGTCCACCATGATAATGCTGTTAATGACAGTAATATGTCAAATTTTCAGCAGACTTTCATGCTTCTTTTACTCTGTGTCTCTAGTGCAGTCTTCAGCTGTTTCAAATACAGTTTACATGATCCTGTGTGAATGGCTATGTCAGGCTGAAAGCTGTATTTACATGAAAAAAAAATGATCTGGCCTGAGGAGGCCCCATGAAGTGAAAGAAAAAGTGTGACTGTGAACTGATTACTATTCAGACAGCAAGTTCATTCACAATAGACGTCCAGTTTATCAACATGTCTTCCCACTCTCCGCTTGTACACTGAAAGGTCTGTCAGTGAAATGGGCTCACAATGTTTTACCTAAGGTCTGTGGGAAAATGACTTGGGTCATAATCTTGTAATCTTTTCCAAACAAGGAGGGACCATTCCATACTTTCCAGCCATCACAGTTACCCTTTGTCCATCCAAACTGACATTCCCATAATGCCCACATGTTTCAGATGCCTCCTTCTTCCTTGTTTCTTCAATTCTGTGTCTGTTTACTTTCTAAAGGGCTTTTTCTGCCCTCTGTTCTGAGCCCTGCTACCCACTGCTCTGTAGGAGAGGAATTGAGACAGTAGTAGCTGCTGGATTTCTCCATGGCATTGAGGCCTGTGGTATAAGATATACTGTAAATAGGGAGGCAAAATGCCCAGGACTCCCTAATCAAGCACTGACTCTGAAAACGACTCTGCCATTAGCCTCATAATTTGTTATAAAAAGGAATACGGAGATTTATCTACAACTTTTATTCACTTCTAAATTCTCTACTGCATGATTTTAACAACCCTCAAAAAATGTTGAAAGAAAACTAATTTGCAGTCTTTGTTTTTATCAAAACCAAAAGCAAATACTGTTTAGCAAGTACTCTATTGTTTATGCCCTCAGTCAGAGCTTTACATTATTGCAGTATGACATATGTGTAGGCGTGGATGCATAGTGTAATCTGGTTCTTTAAATCTGTATCTGAATTGTCTGTATTATTATGGAAATGCACATCAAATCACAGTGTAGCTCGCATGCACAATATGTTTGCTATTGTCCCATGAAAGACATGTTATCTCATCTGTAATGGCCTTCATCAAACTTAGCAATATACTGCCTAGAGATGGTTATCAACCCCGGACATCCCTGTTCAATACTTCAACCCCAGCTCACCCTCATCAACCAACCAATCCCTAAAACAACAATAGGGGAGATAAAAACAGTGCTGTGTAAACTGCAGCAGCCTCTCTTCCTCCTGAGCACAAAACCCATGGCCATCGCTTCCCGTGTCAGAGATTGCAGCAGGATTTTATCCAGGAAAGGATGAGTATTCTCGTAGCTAATCCTAGTTCTTTGGTCTTGGTGGGATGAGTCTGACTATGTGGCAAAAGAGCACCATGGGACTGTCATGAGAGGAGCAGAAATAAATACCAGCTGAAATGACAATGTGAATAACTATTAATTTGGATTTTTGTATAGTAAGAGAATTTTGTGCACAGTTATCAGACCTCTTGTTATTTGAACCATGAAGTGGAACACAGTGGAACAATAGTCTTCAGATGGCACTTAGTAAGTGATTTGTAACATTATAGCCTACAGATTATGCTGTTTGTACACCACACAAGGCCACCCTATTAAATCTCATCAAACATAACAGCCCATATCATGTCTTCTCTGCCTGGCACTCCTTAGAGATACACACTGCTTCGTCTATCAGGTCTGGATAAGGTCCAAAATCCTCCAGCAAACCTAAATTTGTGTAACAAGATCTGGACCTTGAGACGCATGCCTGCCACAACAAATTGGCCTCATGTAGAGAGAGAGAAAAGAGGGGAGGTAGGGGGAGGGCTGCAAATCTAGTGAAGATGTAAGCTAGTAAAGGGAGGTAATCTTAGAGCCTCCATGGCCTGGAGGGGCCCTGCCCCCTGATGCTCAGCATTTGGCCCCGGCCCAAATCGTGAAGACAAACATCATGTCTTCTTCAATTAGACACACTTCTCTCTGGATAGGCTGTACATGGTGCTACGCAGAGCAGGAGACAGACAAGGTGTTTACTCAACTTTGACTATGAATGATTTATTTCCCCAGTAAACCTTTTTGGAAATTTTGGTTGAAGTCTGGAAGTTTAAAAATGAGCAGATTAAAGTGTTTGACTGTAGTAGCTATGAATTGTGAATCTAACTGTACATAAGTTAATTTAGTTTTTGTGTTTGGTTAGAGGAGCAGTGATTATAAGTGTTATTGTTCCATGTTTTGGACTCTACAAAACAAAAAGAAAATTTTGAGCTCCATTTCAACTGTGCAAACATTGCCAAGTCATTAATTTTCAAACTGACTGTTTGAAAATCAAATATCATCTCAATTATCCTTTGTATGCAATATTTCTGTCCTCACTCTTTCTCTGTTTTCCTGTTTCTGCCTGGCAGCAGGTGTAGGTGTGAGATGAATGTGTCCCAGTGGTGTGAAGCACGGCTGGTTGCAAATTTAATGCATATCCTTGTAAATCAGAACTTTCTATTGTCTAGCGTCCAATTCACATCCATTGCTTCTGTATAATGTCTTCATTTCCCTGGCCATGTTTTTCTTGCAATGAAGGTGCAAATGAAATCACTTGTCCACCTGCCAAAAGAATTACAGTTGCATAAAGAACTGCCATACAGAATTGATTATACATACAACAACGATTTATTTGTTTTTGCATTATTTCAGACTTATATGTTTAATAATTATGTAGTGTTAATTAGCACCAGCTTCCTCTCTCTTCTCTGTTCATCAAAACTAGAAGAGAAAATTCTGTCGTTGTGGAACTATAGGTAAAAAAGGAGAATGTGAATACACAGCTGATAATGGCCAAAATGCTTAAAGTTTAAAACATGACATATTGACATGACTTGACAGCTGTGCTGATTTGTCTACCCTGTTGTCCCACAGAAAACCTGACACAGATACATGCCTTAAAATCAGTGCATGAAAGTTTGTCAAGATCCATTGTATCCAACTTTATTAAACTGACCAGTTTAAGGCTGAATTTGCTGTGACAGTGACATCTTTTTAGATAGCTTCATTCATTCTTTGCCCTCAAGCTGTTCTGTGAGCAGGGCATGAAAGGTGGAGAGGAATATACAATTACTTGGACTGTTGCGATTAGGATATTAGATTGTGAAAGATTCGAGGTAACAGCTCAGCCTGTGTACATCAACAGTGGGCAACTCTGTGTGTGTGAATGTTCACGAACGCTGTTCATTTTTGTCAGTGAGAAATTCAACTGTTTTGAGATAACGCACATCCCAACAGACAAATAATACAATCACACATATAAATAGAAGTGTTTTTTTTGTTTATTGATATAGCACCATTCTGTTTCACTTTGTGAAATTCTGACCAATACATTTGCACATTTACTCTGTGCAAAGCCAGTACTGCTTTTAGCAAACTATACAGATTTAAAACATTTGCAGGCCATCACATCCACTGTATACTGTTACATGCAGCTTGCGTAAAGCCCTCATTGTCTTCTTAAATACTAGGGTGGGGGGCAGCTTCTTGCAACCGGCTGCAGAAAGCAAAGAAACATCAGCTCAGTGGATGCAGTAGTTACTGTAAAATTAACCCTTCCTTCTCCCACTGGAAATATCTTTTTCCCTGACCCTTCCTCGTTGAAGAGTTATTGGATGTATCTCTCCCCTTAGTGCTGCCGGAACATAAAGGGTTAACACACAGACTTCCTGTCTTGGCAGCAATCCCAGACTAGGACATGCCTCTGCACGTAGAGGTGCAGACTGCGAAACATCTGTGTGGCAGCATTGTGACACACACACACACACTTAAACACACATTTGTAATACTGTAAGTGCAAAAACACCCCCACAAATCCACTTTTCTTGCTTGTGTTTTCTCATATTTCAAGATGCTAACATAACGCTGTTTGTGTGACTCATATATTTATATCAAATCTGATGCAAGAACACTCAACCTTTCACACTGCAAATTGTCGAGTCTTGTGAAACTAGAGACCAGAGAAGCTACTCTAAATGTCACTGAAAATCAGTCTTTGTACTGGATGAGGTCTGATTGAAGTGGCCAAGTTAACTACCTATTTGTATTTCACACTTCTCATCTTAGTAATTATTTCATATTTGCATGTCCACAAGCCATCTGTATTTTGTAAAGCGACATATTCCAACTTTTTTTTTTCTTTTGGAAGATCATATGTTTTATCTTTAACAGCTACTGCTGCAGACAAACTTGGCTGAGTTTTTTCCTTTTAGGTAGTTCCAAGTTGCAGTAGTTTTAACATCCACCAGCGGTGTTGAGCAAGTTACTTCATAAATGTAATCAATTACTCATTACGTACTGCTTATCTTAAAAGTAATTACTTAACTAATTACTCAACAGCAAAAGTAATTCGTTTCCATTGCACTGCTTGTTTCATTACTGTCTCTACTCAGTCCAGCTCTGTCAAAGAAGCCTTTACACAAAGCTCCACATCCACACCCAGTCTACAGTTTGGAGGTATTTATCAACTTAGCTTACCCCAAGTGACTACAAGCACTCCAGAAGTCCCATTTTCACAAAGTGAGTGGCTAACCTGCCAGCTAAAAGGACACAACATGTGGATATAACAACTTTGGAGTTACCTGAAAACGTATTCCCCACACCTCCAGCCCCTGCGCCAAGCTGACACATCCCAGACCAGTCTCTTCCCTGATTGCACAAAGACAATATGAATAACAACTTCTCATCCAACTTCTGGTAAGACTACAAAGAAGCCTACCTCACAATGTAATTAATCATTACATGGATTAGTAACTGTTATGTAATTAATAAATTTAAAATTGTAATCCCTTACACTATTAGTTACTGAAAAAGGAATACCGTTACTGAAGAGTCTTAGGCTGAGCTAAATGCTTTGTTATAACTTGTAGGTGTGACTACAGCAGTGTTAGAAGTCCCTATTGTTGTATTGTTGTGTGACACTTTCAATTAAATATTCAGTTCCAGTAATCCACTAATTTACAGGACAGATTGATTTCTTGTCCCTTCTCTTTCTCACTTCCACTGCCCAAATGTGAACAATGTGTTGCATGGTGTATAACAGGAGCCTTTTGTTTATTTAAGGCCTGCTATGCCAGACGTGCGGTATGCCACACTAGAGGTGCAGTGCCCTGAAGCAGTCAAGTAAATGAAAATCACAACACTTGAAAGCTGCAGCGAGAAACAGCTGTTGTGCATACGCCTTACTGGAGTGAAACTGAGAAAACTGAGTGGGGGCAGTTCCCTGGCCTACAATGCAGTAGATTTGGGAATATCATGAAGGATTTGTTTTAATTGCATTATTATTCGCTGCTCGTGTGATCTCTCATCCTATCTATGATACTCTGTATCTATGCGTCAGTGTCTCTTAACTCATTGCTTCTCTCTGCCGCTGAGTGGATATGTGCCCGCAGGCGGTAGAATACAGGTGGAATTACTACCCTGACCGTGCCACTCGACTCGCTCATCTTCTGCTACAGGTGTGTTGTCTAATCTGGTTGTCTGAAGGAGTCAGTTCTCTCTTTGTTCTCGTCCCCCATTATTTTGTTACTCTTCCTGGAAAGGTACGCCTTGCACTGCCAGTAAAGCATCATGAGGAGATGTCTCACCCCCATCCATTAACCCAGTTCATGTCACTCACTAAATTGAGGTTGTGGGTTCACTGAGCTACAAAAAAAAACTTCCCTGAAAGTCTTTATGTAAGATCAGCACGACTAAAGACGGTACAACATACATATATAACGAGACAAACAAGAGAAAAGCAATTACAGTAGTTTGTCACGAACACAAAGGAAACAGCAGATGTTGTGGTGATAAGAGTTGATTCAGGTTTATTTAGAAATGCATCTCTTTGCACCTCCCTGGGATTGCAGAGTAAGCTCCACCACAGCAGCCCTAGAGCTGGTACAGTGAGGTTCAATGTCTTGCTAAAGAATACTTCAGAAGAAAATACTTTTTTCTAGGACTGCTTCCCACAAATGATTGTTTTGCACAGTTAACCCAACACAGGAAATATTGTAGTGTTTGAACACATTGTATAGGTGAAAGACAACGGTGGGGTTCCCCAACATCACAGGATGTTATATATGAACATCACATCCTGCCTTCCTCTCACTGCTTTACCACATCACATTGAAGAAAATGCAAACACAATTACGATATATACACATCTACTTAGAAACACACACACTCATGCAAACAATCAGATATGCCTACTCTTGAGCACATTCCCACACCAAGGATGAGCTGAATAGTTTCCTGTGGTGTTTCAGTTTTGTTTTGTCAGCTACTGTATTTCGCTTACTTTCTAGGCTTTTTTCTTTGTCGCCTGCTTGCAGCTTAACCTCTTTCTGATCGTCTACAGCACTATGTGACCCATATTCAGCATTTATCTGAAAAACATAAATGATTGCTCATCAGTACTGTTCTTGTTTGGTTAATTGACCTACATTGTAATGTCTTAAAAGGATATTACAGAATTCTGTGAGAAATAAAAAAAAAAAGGAAACCTTTAAGAGAGGTCTGTTTTGCTCTGTCTTTGTCTCAATGCTCAGTGTGCAATAATGACAGAAGTAAAGCACACAGCAGCAATCGGTGGGATAAGCTCTCAGACCCTCCATACACTCCTCTTCACTCTAATTGACGAGTGTAATTTGATGGCACTCGTAACAGAGTTAGAAAGCAATTAGCGTCATGGCCCATCGGCACAAACAGCACAGAGAGCCCACCTGTGGGTCACTTTTTAATTTGGTGAAGTGCTTAGTGCTTAGCGCAGGACTCTGCCTTTGATATACTCAGTAGATGGTAAATCCTGTTAGCGCTAACTCCACAAACTACCCCACCGACCAATATCCATCTAATCCACTGGTTAGGAGCTCACCAAGCCACACAACAAATTATTAGGGTGTCATCTGGCCTAGGATTAAAATCCAGACTCCTTCGCATAAAAAGAGAGGAAAAAAGTAGAGATGAAAGGGAGGGGAGGCAATGGGAGGGAAGAGGGATGAGGCAATGATGGGGAAGGGTGTTTAATTAAAGCGACTGATCCGTGCTGTTTGTTGAAGGACTAATTGTCTTTCCCCCTGAGGAGGCTGTTTCCTCAAGGAGCCTCTCCAAATTACACTCCAGACGGTAAATCCTTGTTGGTGGTGAAGACTACTGCACTAACTGGTAAGGAAAGAATAATTCAAGGAAATAAGTTTATTTCAAAATAACAACCAACGAGGAAATTCACTTTGTTCCTTTTGTTCTTCAGAGATATGGTTGGTCCCTAGCGTCTGTGTTTGTTCTAATTAGGCCACCGTTGTTGATCTTGTCAGACACTGTGGTGTCTCTCTTTTTCCCCAGGGAGTGTGTTTAACATGTAGTCCCCAGGCAAGGTACTTGACCCAGAATAACCTTTGACCTCTCATTAAAGCAGCTTGGGTTTCCTTTTCTAGCCATGCTCCTCTGGCCCAAATTTCAGACTCTGCTGCCTTTGACTGTAACCCTGCTCTTGAGCAAACGTCATGGCCCAACCCTGTCTCCTAGAAATTATGTTCATATACAACTACGCTTTTTTCCCAATTGCATTGTGTTGACAAATGTAATCACTGCCAGGATTATATTCTCAGGTAACATTTTTTTCCGAATGCATAAAGCGTTATGTTTATATATCGTTTTGAAGTTGCAGGGAGGGGGTTGGGGTGGGTGGGGAATGTACAAGATAGACAGACCCAGGTTCGCATCCCGAGTCCCACATGTGGTAAGATTTAGGCAACAACAGCACCTCTGTTAAGGTTAGCAAAAGATTGTGGTGTGGCTTAAATGTTAATAAATAGGAGAAAGATATTCTCTTGTCAAACCCAGTCCAAATTATATTCTGTCTAATCGGGTCAGGGTAGGGTCCTATTGTACTGGTGCAAGTCTCAAATCTGTGTGTCAATGTGTCTAATGCCCAAATGGATCCAAACTGGCTATCAGATCATCGTTAACGGAGAAAAAAGTTTGGGTTTTTTTAGGTGGGACAGAGAGTGTAAACTTTGAAGTGCAGGAAGAATAACATTCAGTGCTACTTTTTGATCACAGCTGATCATTATTGGTGGCGCATCATACTGTCACCAGTGTTGGTGTACTCTCTCTATACTGGTGTTCTCAGATTTGGACCTGACAATAAAACAGACATAGCCTACCCTTTCATGTCCATAACTCCTCCCTTAGCAACCTCTGATTGACAAATGGTGACTTACCTTCAGCTATGGCTAATTGAGAGGCTGAGGCTGAGTGATGAAGCATAATTATTAGAAATTAAAAGGAATTATGCATAATGGGAAGGAAAAGATTCATTTGACTGCGGAAACTCAGACGTGTCAACATCTCTACGGGAGCGAAGAGGGTTTGTCATGGGACCTGAGAGGTGGGCAAACATTCATACAACCAAGTTTAAAATTACAAATGAGGAAGGTTGTGACTTTTTCCGCCAAAATAAACAATGTAACAACACAATCAAGGAATCAATATATTGCAGAGTGACTGAACTTTGGTTGTTTGCTTTGCTAATTCAGTTATCAGTATACTGATATTTGGACTAAGGTTTTGTAACTGTACAATCAAGACAAATACATTGGTGCTGACAGATAATTAACAATTTCAGACGACTTCACATGCAGAATCAGAATTACAGTACGACTTTCAGGCCCATGACAAGATATATGCTCACTCCCAGCGCAGCCTCCGATTGGTGTACAGCAAACTGTCACTAGGCAGTTTAAACCGGTCAGATTTCTCAAAACCCCACCTACATAGACAAAGCCAAACCTCTGGCCCCGCTTAACCAAACAAAAGAGGAGAGAAAGAAACGAGCTGAGAGATCCCACAGCGCTGGACAATGACACAGTGTAGATTGGACATGTGTGAATATGAGTGCGCTGAAAGAGAGGAAGCTAACAGACAAGAGGCATGCCTGTGTTAGCTCTCTGTGTTGATGTTGCTGCAACGTCATACAAATCTACAATCAAGTCGTCTGGTCTGAGTTCTAACTAACTGATCACAATAGTAGAATACCAACTTTTCTTTACTATCAACTTGCCTTGACTGAAACATTGCACAACAATGTGTTCTTTTATTGATAAAATTTGTTGAAAGGACTAAGATTTTTTAAATGGAGTAGTATACTGAAACATGCTTCAGAATATCATATGTAGTGAGTAAAAACCATCTGTATCCTTCTGTAAATAATGTTCCAAATGTGAAATCAATATTGTACTCCATTAAAGTTTAATCACAAACACTCCTATTAAATAAAGCTCAGTGGTATCTAATGCATCCATTCTCCTGGCTTTCCGTAGCTGAGGTTTGTATGTGAGTCTGTGTGTCGATATGTGAGTCTACCTGGCACCCTTGCAATATTTCCAGCCTGGGCTAATGCCTTTAACAGCCAGCTGCAGCCTGAATGGGGTGCAACAGGAAACACATAGCTGTCATCAAAACACACTCTACTGGCCAGGGGTCTCAGTGATAAAAAGAGAGTTTAATTTATGCAGTGATTATGTTTTCATGATCCTAGAGAAGGCTGGCGATTCATTGTCATGGACAGAGTTGATTTATAGTTTTTATTTTATATAATTTTTAGTGGTAGAGAGGAGGTTAAAAAAAAAAATCCAGCGGTGAAATATTCTGCATTGTAAGAAAGTGAGCAGTGCTGCGTCTTTGCTTCAACTGGGAGTGGGAGCAGCAGTCACAGATGGTGAACAAATGTTCTTTTGAGGGAGCGTTGCACAAGACTTGCTTCTTGCACGGCCCAGCAGTGAGCTAGTTTTGCTGCAGATGGTTTGAAAAGCAGCCACCAACAAACACGCTTGTGGCAAACATGACTTCTTCCATCAATATGTGATGTAATGCAACTGAAAGAGTAGGATACATGTTTGCTTTATTGCTTTTTTCACTTTGTTTGTGGCCGAGCACTTGCCAAACCATTTCACTCATTGATCGGTATTGATCAGAGCAGCTTAAACATGACCTAGTTAATAGTGAACTAATGCATCTCATTATTTCAACATTATCACCCTAAATCAATTTAATCCAAAGTTGTAGGAGTTGTTGTTAAATTATCTTCATATGTTTTATATATTAATTTACGCAATGTGTTATTAATGGCTATATGAGAGAGCTGCTAGCAGCACTGTTTCTGGTCAACATGCAGCATTTTCAGAGAAAAGGTATAAAAACATTTAAGAAGACCTCAGTAGGACTAATGCTATTTCCATTACATCTGGGGTATTTCATCTCACACTGAATTACAAACCAGATTTTGCTCACAAAATTGCGACGCAGGCCATTAACACATAATTACGTGGTGTGAATAATGGCTGTGTGTATGAAATACAAGCATTTGGACAGCGTTTACTTTTTTAGTTTTATGTGTCTTAAAGAAACTGAGAAAATAAACGGAATATGTCTGGAAGTTGTAAGGAAAGGTATAGGCAGTGTCCAAGAACGTATAAGCTGGCAAATATGTTTGGTTTTAACAAAACAGTTACAATGCCAAATTCACACACACTTTCATGTTTGATACATTACTACAGATGTAGAACTTACAATTAATAGGACCTCAGATAAATGGCATGATGACTAGACAGATGTGACTTCTGTTCCATGCTGGAAATTATAAAGCATCAATCAGTGGATTGAGCAGTAGGTAAATCATCATGGAGTAACTTTGAAATCACAAAGAAAATTTGAAACTCTCATTAATTGCAAACGTCGCCCCTGACAACAAACACACTGCCAGGATCCTGGCGTGTTTTCATGGCCATTACATTAATGTGAGAACATGCAATGACTGAGAATTCTTCTAATGAGTGAGTTAAGATTAATAAAAAGATTGGACCAGGAGCAGAGGGGAAGAGGGGACAGAGGAATGAAGAGGGTCCAAAGAGGGTTGCCCTTGTGTGCGAACAGTGCTGCCCATTGTGTTTGTGAGTAGGTGTTTTGGTCTGGATTGGTGGGCCTGGTGCTGTAATTGCTGGTTGGAATGTCAGCCTGGTTAAAGGATGTGCTCTGACTACTGGGTGTCATTGTCCATGTGAACATCAGCTCCAGAAGTCCGGAGTCACGGACCACAATTTAGATTATGAGCTTTTATTAGCCAATTTAGTCCCTGTGTCTCCATGGGAAGTGCGTCCAGCATAGAGAGTCATTTGACTAACTGGTTAGACTGGTCTGAATGTATAACAAGCATGTGATGTCTATCTTGAGAATTAAGCTAATTCTCATAGTATACATGCATAGTATACTCGTGTGTAAGTGTTTGCCCATTTATATGTAAGTGTGCATGTGTATGTGGGTAGTGTCAGGGTAAAGGATGCAAACATATGTAAGAATAAGGATTTTAGATATGCTTTTTTACATCAACTGAACTTAAAGCACTGGTTGACATTAATACTGTATGAAATGCCCTTGTTTAGGTCATTTCTTCATTGTTAACCTTTTTACAAAGGTGATTCAAAACACAGTAAACATAATTTCCAATATTGGCTGTGTATGACATACCTCACTTTGGCACTCTGAAAACTGAAAGAAATAGAAGCTTTTTTTGTGCTGAAATTGTTCAATTTATTGTGTTTATTTTCTTAAAAGGCACATCATTACATGTGGTGATAAGCCTGTGATATACAATGTAGTGTCGCGAGCTATAGCACCACTATATAAAAAAACAAAAAAACAAAAACGTACAATTTACTAACTATATTGTAAGTTGTAAGATAGAGGCAGGTACATATATTTGAAATACATGTGACATATATCGATAGGCTGAACAGATGTATAGTAGTTATTGGTGTTTAGTGTGTGTCTGTAGAAGATTCAGCACCACAGGCACCACTTTACACTGACACTGTGCAATAGGCCATGACAATGAGAGTTTGAGCCTCAAAAGCTCTTCATATTATTATTTCTGATGTGAACTATAATCCACTGGCACATAGTCATTTAAAAAAGTCTTAATCTTCAATTTATATCAAAAAAAGGATTTTCAGTAATTCAGTAATGAAACAACCTGTTTTATAAATTGTTAAAAAAACAGTGTTTTCATAGTTACTACTGGGCTCTCTTTCACACACACACACACACACACACACACACAATGTTTGTACATTTGATTTACACAAACCTAAGGGCACATTGCTCCTTATTCAGTATAGTCATTCAATTATAACATCAGAATTTGCTGATTGGTTTTGGTAAGAGTGGTGGTTGATTGTATATATGTGTATCTGATCTTAATTTAGTGGTATCTTCTTTAATGTATGTTGAGGTTTGCAATTAAATACACTTTATCAGCTGAATTGCCCAGCTGTATAGATGCAAATGTACACGATGTGCAGTGATGATCTCTCTTTCTCTCTCTCTCTCTCTCTCTCTGTCTAACTCACACACACACACACACATACACACACACACACACAAACACACACACACAGACACACGCACTCTCTATCTCGCTCTATGTCTCTGTCAGACGAGCTTGGACACTCATTGTTCCGCAGGAAATGCTCTCACCATGCAGACTGCTGGCTTGTATACTCTAGATTTAACCTTATAATAGCGTCACCAGCATTTAACCAACCAGCTTCCGTTTGTTTTATGTTGAAGCCCTGTTACAAATACAAAATAGACTTTGACAAACAATGACTATAGGCTCTCAGGAAAGCTCAGCTGAGGGAAGATGAGACTGACAGAAAGTGAAGAGGCAACAGAACATCAGGAGCATTTGAAAAGTATTCTGTATCTTTGTTTCGACGGTTTGCTTCAAGCTTACAAGAAGCTAAAAGGTAGATTTCTCTGGCATGCTCTGCCTTGAGGCCTTTGGGCTTACAGAAACAGAGAGGGCCACAGGGGAGAGCAGCTGCTGCTTCTGCCACTCGTAAAGACTGACACATATTTACTTGCGTACGCATGTGAAGGCACTCACTGTTTCTCTCTTTCATTCTAACACATGCACAAATACACACCTAGAGAGCAAAGATAGAGTGATGGATGGTGCAGGTGTTAGGATGTTGTGATGTTGGAATTTCCAAAGGCCATGAAATATGCAGGCTATAATAGTAGGGCCAATAGTAGCCTCAGCTTAACAACAAGTGTCCAAAGGAAGGGGCTTTTACTGGCCAAGCAGCACACCTGCCCTGTAAATACTGTCTTACTCACCTATTCCTCTGTTGTATGGGACTCCTACTCACTCATCCATCTCTACACTCACATCTCTTAACTAGATGGATACCTTATGATTAAAATTCATTAACAGTACACTGCATTGTGAATGACTAATGGTCACACTTATCAATAATACTGAGAGTGAATCATGAAGATACTTACAATTTAAGCAAAACATACCTTACAAAGATCAGCAGGTTTGTCATAAAGTTTTGCTTTTTTTTTTTTGTAATTTACCTGTGATTGATATATTTATCCAGTTGATGTATCTTTTTATCTGTCCTACGGGCTGAGAATGGGCCTGGCTATCAGCGTCTATGCTCATCCTCCACAGTATCTCCCCACTCCTTCTCATTTCATTAGGAATCACTCAGCACTTCAGAGAAACATTCAATTACGCTCCAATGGTAATTAAATGTTCCTCAAATGAGTTAATTTAAATCATCTTCATGTGGGCTTCAGTTGGGTTTTTAATGCCGGGTGCTCAACGCAGGGCTCAAATGAACATTAAGCGTCTCACCTACTGGGAGCGTTTGAAGGGCCACGCTCACAATCACAGTCAGATGACATTTTAACCAGCTTAGCAGCGTAACAATTGAGAAGACATCATTATTAGGGATAGATACAGCCTGCAGGATTCAAATGCACAAAGGCCTTAATAATATTGGTAATTATAGTGGTAGCACAGAGAAGTAGGTAATGCACATTTGCAGGTCAGAGATGGCTCTGATTAAGATAATTCCGTAACCTTGCAATTTGAATGTGGCGATTAGTCTTTGTGCCATAAGACCAAATGTGACATTACCTGTGATTACTTAGCTCACTATGTTAGATTATGTCTGATTTGACACAGATAATAGGAATGATCTGAGAGGGGACAAAACCTATCTACTCACGTTTCATTGTGACAAAGGTTTTCCTCATAAAGGTTTAAAATGTATGACAATAAAAGACTTAAATGTCATTGCAAATCCTACGATTAGAAATGGTTGAAATTCAGCCTTCAGAGTTTTAAGGTTGCAGGGATATTATGGGAGTGTTAAATATGATTAGTCCATACTAAAACTTTGTGTTCTCTTCTTCTCCTCTAATAGGTTTTCTTTCACTAATCAGGCAATGCTCTGGAAGTGCTACAGGTTTAGTTTTATAGTAGCTAATGCACCACTCTAAAAGCAATAAACTGTTTTCTTCTGATGTTAACTTCTGAGTGGAGCATAAGAAAAGTGTATTCATGGAAAATAAACGCTTCTATTGTGTACTAAAAGGTCCACCTCCTACCACAATGGCCCAACCCTTTACAGTCCAACATAATAAATGTAATAATTATGTGTTGGTGAAATAACGGTAAATCATTTAATGACCCTACAAGGCAAGAGTTATTTTTAAAAGGGGATTCATCAATATTCTCCAGGGGTACATGAAGAAAGGTCAGAAAATCTCTCATTAGGGTATGAGCATGCGCATGTCTGTCCCTCTATGTGCGTTTGTGTAAGCATGTATGCTTTTGGGAGTAGGTTTGTGTCACTGTGTCTGCTTGTGTTTCTGTTAACTTGTTTGTGTGGGTGTGACATGAATATGTTGACTGTGATATCTATGATCAGAGGGATATGAGTCAAGCAGGGCAAACTGCATTCTCATCATCCGTACACAATACACGGTGTGTCAAACCTAAATGAAAAAAAAGAAAATCGTTAATAGGCCATATAATAACATTCTGTATAAGAGTGGGTGTGTTTCTCTTCCAGCTAAACCAAACCAGCCTCAACAGGCCCCTTGACAGACTGAGTTTGTAACACTTCTAGAAATTCTTATCAAACTGTGGTTTGGTAAGAGCAAACAGCCATTGCTCCTGTCTATCTTTACTGAGTCTTTGGTCTGTATTGGCATATTTGACAAACACCGTGTTGAACACAATGAAGAGATGGTCTCATTAAGTTCAGTGCAATGACCATGTAAGAGATGATGGATGAAGGTAAAAAAAAAAAAAAAACTACAGATAATGACAACAACAACAAAACATTCGACCACTGAGACACTGTCTGTTTACCTACATATGGATACTGGTTATCTATTTTCTTTATTCTACATATTTTCATCTTAGACCACAGTACCCAGGGTGTTACAAGCAGTGTAACAAGACATTACAGCTACGGAGGTTAAAAAGTCTCTAATATTCCTATTGGATCTCTGTTCTAATTAGCTTGCTAACTCTATGTAATTGTGAAAATGATACTTTATCGCTACTGTCAGTTCCAGGCTAAAGCAGCCCAAGGGCACAGGAGCAGCTGGGGGTTGGAAGCCACACACTTGCCAGAAACTGGAGGTGACAACTCCTGCAAACAGTGCTGTAATTCCTACTGGCCCTGAGGTGGGCACAATTATAACAGTATATACAATTTAGTACAATTTTCTACAATATACCTCTGACAAATACAACATGAGTGAATTTTTTATTCAGCCTATCACAGAGAGAAATGTTGGTTACTCTGTGCTTATCGCTTTTATTTTGTAGTTATGTCTTTATTTTCATTTTTTATATTGCCTCTAATTGTGTACACATGTTCACACTTTATTTTATTTTATCTTACTAAACTTTAAGTTTTTTTTATTTAAAGTTTAAATATCTGTAAATCATTTCAAAACTTTCTTTATAAATTTTGCTATTTAATTTTTTTCAAAATTGTCTTTGTTATCACCTAAAAGATAACTATATTTAGTCCACTAGAAAACTGTCATTGTACATACTTTTTTAAAACATGAAGTCGTATCAAAACTCTAAAACACAGACACATACAAATGCATAAACCAACATGCAAACACTCCCACACACACATAGACACACAGTTACAGATGAAAATCTAAGTTGCATGAAAGCATCAAGGACATCCACAGGAGATAACCCTGTAAAGGTATCTAACAGTTAATATATCATTACATTGCTATACACATTAACCTTACACATGGCAGTAAACCAATACATTATGTTCATGTGAATGTAATTATGGCTAATATGCAAGCCGCTCTGCCAACTCTTGTGCAATATTGACCAATCTTCTTCGATTACCCTGCATGTGGTGAACATAGAGGCCTACATTTACGGGCTACAGTATTAATTAGCAACCATGTTATTTAACTTGACAAATATTCTGTTAGAAGGGAAGAGGGGGGGATAAATACAAGACATTAAACCTCAAAACTTTCGAGTCACGCCTGGTCATGTGACGCTCTACAAAACGTGTGACTGCTGTTCACAGCACTGTAACACATTCACTGGTTTACTGCTGGTCCCTCATCGTCAGGGCACAGAATGGATACAAGCTCAGAGTCATACGACAGAGTTCCCCAGTCAAACAAAGCCCACTAGCTGAAGGCTACCAAATACTTTCCACCAGTGTCAGAGGGGCCATCCAAAATCCACCTCAGACTACAGAACTGCTCTGCTCCTGACCTTGTTTTGTCTGTCCTGTCCTCTGTCGCGCCCTTCTCAGCCTCACCCTCCTTCTGACTAATGGATTAAGGTAATTATGACATGGCTGTGCCCACATTCTGTTGGTGGGGTGAAAATTGATATTTGCTTGATATAGCTTTGTTGTTCTCACTCAACTGTTGATGAAATTGCATTGCCCACGGCAATACCATCTCTCCGTGTTAGCAGAAATGTAAAGCACGGGTAGTGTTACTGTCTTCTTCATTTTTTTTTGCTCCAACAAACGTTTTGTTTTTGTGTCAAATGAAATGCTGTTTCACTCCATTCTGTCAGCTACCTTGCCCATGTGTATGCTAGTACTATCAGCTTCCAGGTATTCACTAGTGTCGATGTGGATACAGTAATAAACTCAGGTTAGGGGCAGCTTACTAAAGTGTTGGAATGCAAAGAGGCTGATTAGATGGCCTTATCAAGCCCTGTCTGGAACTGAGCAACCCCCAACGCCACACACACACAAGCGCGCACACACACACACACACACACACACAGTCGAACAGACATACAGCAAACAACTCAGTGACCTCTGCTCTCTCCACTCAGTCACCTCTATCGCTCACCAGAGTGAGAGGAGTGCAGACTGATACCAGCACTAACGCTCTCATCTACATGACACTCCTCATGTTATTGGTGAGTTTAGGTTTGAGGATTTAATTTGTATACAAGTATTTTCTGAAAAGATTACTGTGAGATATTGGTATTATATATTGGCAGATGTGCTAAAAAGAGTGCAGTGTTTTGTGACGTTATGTGATTCCTGACCTCATCCTGTTAATAGTTTTTGTCACCTTGGATTACAACAGATTGGGAATTTCTGTGACCATTTCATGACCCATTCAAGATCCATTTTTAAACTTAAGTAATTTTGATTATTTTAAAAACTCTGCCTGGTTTGATGCTGCAGGATATGGATCTGGAAGCAACATCTAATTTAGTCTTGTAGTATCATAGCCACATCACATTGCAAAGTCATTTACATAATTCATTGTTTAATCTTTACAACACATTTTTGTCTCTTTGAAATTGACCAATAACACTCCAGGTTTCACAGAAAACACGTTTATATAACGTCTCAACAAGCTGTAATAAGAATAAAATGTTCCAAGAAAACTCTTCCTTAAAATATGTTATATTTTCACAAATCTAAATATTTAGTCAACAGTAGATTATAATTTGCCATTTAGTCAGTCCAATACACAGCAAAGAAATTTCAAATACACTGACAATATAGTACATATATTGCATTGTGAAATGCTTGTCTAAACCATGACAGATGTTGCAACGGTGAGGCCACCAGACCTCATCGGCCTCTCCTCTCTCCTGTTTCCTTCTCCTGTTTCATGTGGTTGCCATGGTTTCAGAAGCCTTCCAGTATTTCAAATTACAAAATAATCAGCAAATAAAACTGACCCTTTGAGTGACATTGAAATATTTTACAGCTTTTAGACAACCGGTTTAGACAACTTGCCCTTTTTCCCTCCTTCCCTGGTTTGATAAGTTCTCTTCACAGCGGCCCGTTCCTTCTCCATGTAGATCTCTCTCAGCTCTGCATCATCAATAACTTCAAAGGCACAAAAGCAGCTAAATTAGGTCTGCCACTTGCTTCTGTCATGACTAATGAGCTCTCTCTTCGTTTGTGTATTAGTCTCGCTCTGCTGTGGCCGTACCCCAGGGAATGGGCCACTGCTGTGCCTTCCCATGAACAGGTAAGCCCAAACAGATGACAGGGCAAGAGAATGGAAATAGAAACAATAGGGTTTTATTCGAGTTTTGGTCGAGTCACACACACAGTGTTTTATTAACTTGCAAGCAGATGCATCCATTTATCCTTTTACTAAAACATTCAGTAACTGGAAATGATTGTTTGTTTGGTTAATTTGAACTTAGAGTCTATTACACAAGCAGCAGCTGCAGAAAAATATTAAAATCCTGTATTTCACAATTCATTGTGATCAACATTTCGTTGTTGAGATATCGATCTGCAGCATTTGTCAGTATGTTTGTGCACTTACAATAACAGTTGTGAACATCATATAAACACACAAAGCAGAGAGACAGACAGAACATTTTAAAACAGAGAAAACGGAGAGATACAATCTGAGCTGCAGTGTTGGACAACCGTAGGGAAGTGTTGAACTCCTTATGGTTATGAAAATATCTGGCTGATTTTCAGGATCGTCTTCCGCAGCTTTTGGCAGCAGGGATGTGACTGATTTGGCCTATCATTAAATAGTGTGCACCCAGGAATCTAAAAATACACACCGTCGCAACGATGAGATCATACAGTGAGAGGGTGAGAGAGAGAGAGAGACGGACTATGATTATAGGCTTTTGTCACAGGAAAGAAATGGTTATTTGTCAGCACCATGTCAAAAGAGGCCGCAAAAGAAATCAACACTCTTGACTGGCCAGAGAAACCGAGCCTTGGTATAGCTTACATCACTCTTTTCCCAAACAAATTGCATTATTATTGAATGAGTAAACTGCCATGTGTCATCAGTTTATTGCATTTTGCCATTAATGCAGACACAATGGGTAACTCATACCAGTGGTTATAAATCTCATATTAAAGCAATGTCATTCCAGTCTAGGATTGTAGTGAATGCATAAGAATTAAGCTGACTGAATGAGTATCATGTGGTTTCACATCAGGAACTTTATCATAAGTTACACTCACAAGCCAATCTGCTGAAACTGTATATGACAGTATTACTTCACACCAACAGTGAGTTATCTGTTTTATTAATGTGTATAATGACAATATATGAAATCAATCACAAAGGTCCCTGCATCTCCAAGCCAAAGGACATATTCATTTGAAACATATATCCGTTTACAGTATTGACAAAACTCCTGTTTGATCGACATGTTTAAACCCATAATGGCCATTTTGACAGGACACATGAGTGATATGGGAACCAGGAATAGACCATCTTATGGCACTGTTGTACACAAGTCAATTAAAAGTAGGAGACCTCTGAACTGAGATAAGGTGCAATGTACGAGGGTGGTTTATATGACTCCACTGTAACACTTGGGCCAGTGCTTAGATAAAGTGATTTTATGGCTGTAGGACATAATATCAGTTTGGTTGGAACACTGGGTTCAGTGAGATTCACTTCCACTGACAGCATGACGTCTTTGTCACAGTACAGGTTTGACTTTCTCACATAACTCATTTGAAATTCACAGGGAGTCATGAGGTGTTTTTGTAAATTAAATAAAGAAAATAAAGATGCACTTAATGTGTATGTGTGTGTTTTACAAACTGATCATTTCCCATCTTATTTATAACACCTTTTTTTTTTTCTTTGCTTGAGAACTTTGAAAGGGGAATCCCATGCATTGGCATGTCCAAAAGGTGGCAGTGTTGAGTTTTACAATGGTGCGCGAGGGCATGACCAATCTCTTCAATTCACCTTTCTTTTCTTTTCTTTTCTTTTCTTTTTTTTTTTCAATTGTCTCTAAAGTTATTCAACATATAATCCATTTATAGTTTACATTTTGCACCTATATTTTTGTGCTTTAAAAAAAAGAAAAAAAGAAATGTTAGATATTGTTCTTAATAAGTTTAACTGAGCGACAAAATTATTTATGGTGCATCAAAAATCGCATAATATTAAAAGATGTAAAATAAAGTACATGTGCAAATAGTTAAATGCTATAAATCTATTTATTTAAAAAATACAGTTATAGGCAAATATGCTTCATATTAGATAAATGTAAAACTAAAGCCACATCTATCTATCTATCTATCTATCTATCTATCTATATCTATTTTTGTTTTTTCTCCCATTCTCTTTTTCTTCAAAACGTGCAGCATTTATGCTCCTACGATTAATAAATCTACAGCATGCATGCTTCACTTTCTTTCACTCAATAAAAAAAATGAATAAAACTGGAATAAATTGTTGCTCGAACCTGTATAATAACGGATATTAAAGTTACGGCTGTAGTAGTCAAAGAGTTAAGAGTCTGTGTCCCAGCTGACAGTCAGCTGATGGCCTTTGACAGTTGAGAAAAGTTTTGTTTCTGTAGGCTACTAATATGTTAATTAGCTCTCTGAGTGTGCGACCCTATTGGCTCTTCGTCCGAGTCAATTTCCCATTTCCAGCCTGACGTCAGGGCAGCTACAATGCTCTTAAACTCATCTGCTGTGTGATCCCTCTAAAAAATCGCCCCACCAGTCAGCGGCTTATAACGTGCGAGGCTGCATTTGCTCCCTTACTTTCGGCTTTTTCTCCCTCTCCGCTTGCGCAATGTATTCATGAAGAAAGTGTTGAATGTTTGAAATACAAAACCGCCGAATTTCACATGCTGAAAAAGGACTCCGCTACTCGTGTGCGCGGCACTGGTGTGTCTGTGCAATAGACTCTGCAAAGAAAAACTACTCATACACGCCTGCAAGTCCGTGGCTGCAAAAAGGGACGCTGAAAACCTCGTTTTTCAATTTCAAGACAAACGCTTAAAAATCAAACTGGCTCACGTTCTTCCCAACCAACCCAGTTTGACAGCTGCTCTTCAGCCCATTTGGAGGACTGTCAGCAGCAAGAGGATGGCATCAGAGCTGGCAATGAGCAACTCCGACCTGCCCACCAGTCCCCTGGCCATGGAATATGTTAATGACTTCGATCTGATGAAGTTTGAAGTGAAAAAGGAGCCGGTGGAGCCCGATCGCAACATCAACCAGTGCAGTCGCCTTATCGCCGGGGGATCCTTGTCTTCCACCCCGATGAGCACGCCTTGCAGCTCGGTGCCCCCTTCCCCAAGCTTCTCGGCGCCCAGTCCGGGCTCGGGGAGCGATCAGAAGACACACATAGAGGATTTCTACTGGATGTCCGGTTATCAACAGCAGCTGAATCCAGAGGCGCTGGGCTTCAGCCCCGAAGACGCAGTCGAGGCGCTGATCAACAGCAGTCACCAGCTCCAGTCTTTCGATGGCTATGCCAGGGGCCAGCAGTTTGCTGGCGCTGCCGGAGCAGGAGGCACCATGGCCGGAGAAGAGATGGGGTCCGCCGCAGCCGTGGTGTCGGCAGTTATCGCTGCCGCAGCCGCTCAGAACGGCGGGCAACACCACCACCACCACCATCACCACCACAACAGCAGCAACGGCCACCACCAGGCACCCGGCGTCCAGTCCAACGGCACTTCTGGGACAAATCACCCACACATGCGCTTGGACGACCGGTTTTCAGACGACCAGCTGGTAACCATGTCAGTGCGGGAGCTCAACCGGCAGCTACGGGGGGTCAGCAAGGAAGAAGTGATCAGATTGAAACAGAAGAGGAGGACCCTTAAGAACAGAGGCTACGCTCAGTCCTGTCGGTTCAAGCGGGTCCAGCAGCGGCACGTCCTGGAGGGGGAGAAGACGCAACTCGTGCAGCAGGTCGAGCACCTAAAGCAGGAGATCTCCAGGCTGGTCCGGGAGAGGGACGCGTACAAAGAAAAGTATGAGAAGCTCATCAGCAACGGCTTCAGAGAAAATGGATCCAGCAGTGACAACAACCCTTCATCTCCGGAGTTTTTCATGTGAGTCTCGACATTATCGTGAAAAAAAAAGAATATCAGATGAGTTACTCACCCCCGCTTAAAAAGTTTTCATTATGAAACTTTCTTTTTTTTCATTTGGCGCAAATGCCTACTAGACCAAGAACTCATTTGTCAACTTTTTTGATTTTTTTTTTTTTTTAATTTTTGTTTTATACATTTTTTTTTTTTAAAAAAAAACAAGAGTTTGCTCCATTCTGCGGCTGCATTTAGATTTGGAGGGCTTGTCGTCCGTGTTTTTTTTTTTTTTTTTTTTTTTTTTTTAATTTCGGAGGGGCATATTCAGAAAACTTTCATCTACGTTTTTCTATCATATTCAGTATATTATCTACATAGCCTGTTTGTCAAGATTTTTCATCGTTGTTCATTAGATTTGCAGTGTTTGAGTAAGATATGATTTTTGAAAGTTGATCCAACTTCATGCGGCAGTAACCTTTACAAAGTGTGCATGCAAGCACTCGGTATACTCTTGAAGTTCATCAACTTGCCCTTTTTCATCATTTTACTTTTAATTCAGTGTACAGATACCTGTCAAAACTGCATCCATCGACAATATGTTTTTGGTCTTATTACCTTTTTTTTTTTGTCTGCCAAACTTGGAGGATTGCGAGCCTGCCGTTTGACGCCACCTCATCTCATGCGTTTGCTTGTTATTGTGTTGAGCAACAAAAGACTATATTCATTACAAACTATTCATTGTTTTTAAAGAGATGTGTTATTGAACTGGCCTGCATGCTGGACATGTATGGTTTTTCTTTCTGATGTCCTTTTTTTTGTCGGATGACTCCAGCATGGCATTCATAACTTCATTTATGGCCTCCTCACTTTTTTGGGACAGCAACAAAAAAGTGACAGGACTTCCCAACCCCTTGTAATCTATACAAGTACAGTTCAGCTGTGTTGAAGTGCACCACCATCGACTGTCATTAGGCTGCAGTGAATGCGCTTATATGCATTCTTGATGGAAGTTGATCGGCGGGGATCCTGGTTCGAGGGGAAACGAAAAGTCTTCACTATAAAGGAAATCATCAGTCCCTTTCCTGGAAGTTTAGTTTGCTGCTTGAAGCCTACTGTTATTTAAAGATATTCCATTGTGCATTTGACAAACTTTAATTTTTTTAAGCATAATTTAAGTACAAAGTTTTATAATCTAAGTTGCAAAAAAAAAAAAAAAAAAAAAATAACGTGCTACAGGTTGAAGCCTATAGATTACTGGGATAATTATTAAGAAGAGAGCTGCACAAAAGTATTTTTGACATCGGTTTAAAGAAATTGGCTCGGCTCCAGCAGTGCTGTATAGTGCATAAACAGCGTTTTTGCAGCATGTTCTTCAAACACAAGTGTGAGAGCTCCATTGCTCTCCGCCACACATTTCATTATTTTAGTTCAAGTTTGAGAAGATCATCCTCATAAGTTAAAGTCAGCTGCCATGCTTTTGGAAATGTGTTTTATGAACGAACTGAAGCATTTGGGACTGAAATGCACTAAAAAGAAATTCTCGCCTGTAATCATGTAGAAGTTGAGAAAAAAAAAAAAAGTTCCACATCTCAAGAAGATAGCCCATTTGGCATTGTGTTATGACGTAATCGTAACATTTTTGATACTTTATTATCAGTTCAGGAGAGACTGTTGTTTTGTCTTAAACGAACTCAATATTTGCAAAGCAATAACATTTATTATAATCAATAATGTCTGGACATTGTTAGATCGTCAGGAATTGACACCCTGCATGTGCAAAAAGAGGGAGTACCATTCGCCAATAAATCTTAAAAATATGTTAATTAATCTTTCATCTTATATATAGTATATATATATATTTTGCTGTGCAAAATTATTTCACTCACTAACCATATGTGATGTTCATATGTGCTCGTTTTTTTTTCATTTCATACAATTAAATGATATGCAATAAATGTATGTAATTGTCTTCAATAAGTTTCTCACTTTTCTTTTGACTGGTGCTCGGGATTTTTGCTGTGAATGAAACATAATGAAACTAGAAGAGGGATCAAAAATCAAGATTACAGCACTACAATTTAACGCTGTATATATTTGCTACTGTTGCACTTTTTTCATGTGTTTTTTGGCCCAATACTTATTTAAAACCGGACCACACTGACTGGATCAGGAACATGATTTTAATAAGAGTCATTTATCCATTTACTCAAACTGATTAAGCAACAAAATTGGAAAGCAGCTCAGGTTGACACACTTTTATTCATTTTTGACGCTTGACAGTGCTGCATGTAAAAATGTTCATTGTTGAGATGCAAGTCCAATGTTACAGATAAGCTGAGGAAACCACAAAGATAAAGACACTCATTGGCCTGCATGTGAAGGTACTTTTTATGACACACTATTGTTAGATAGAGATTTTAGAGCTTTTTTCTTTTCTTCCGATCTCAAAATTAACAGAATAAAAAATCATTTTCAGAATATCATGACCCAAAAATGTATACTAAAATCATATTTGCTGTCATGACTTTTTTTTTTTCAGTATTTCAACTCCATTTCCATCATCTTTACAACGAAGGCACAACTATATTATATTTAAAATTATTTGGTCCATGCATTTCATCCTCATTTTGGATTACTGAAGATAATGTTATGGAGACAAATATGATTTACATCATTTTTTTTCTTACTGTAAAATGTGACCTGTGATTAGTGAATGAGTCTGTGTGTGTAAGGACAGAGTGTGTGTGTGTGTGTGTTTGTGTGCTTATGTTTGTGCACACGTGGGTTTGTGCATGCATGTCTGTGAATGTGCAGCAGTGTGAATGTGACTTAATGTGTGTTTTTTCTTCAATGACAGTAACGATGACATTTCTATGTGCATTTCTTGTGCATGTTGTATTTGCATCTTTCGTGTGCCCTTTTTCATACTGCTTGCTTCCTGATCTGTGTATGTGTTGTGTCTTGTGTGCCCGCTATCTGTGTCAGCTTTTTTGGACACTACGTGCTAACTGTCATGTAGCATGTCACCATTTGGCTTTCCCAACTTCATCCCACTTTATCCTATTTGTCGGAAGGCCTGGATGCTGGCCTGGAGTAGATATGCCCTCAGAGTGGGGGGTGCAGGGAGGGCACAGGCATGTAAGGCATGTGAGGGGGCGCTGGAGAAGGTGCCAATGTAAGTCAGCCGCTGCGGTGGGCAGCAGAAGCTCAGCGCTGCTATACCCAATCTTGCATTTTAGTAGGTGTTTACAAATCTAATTTTGACTTCTTTCAACACTACTTGAACTTCACTGGTGCATTAACTGAAAGGGCCACTTTTCTGAAACACAAGAGGAAAAGTTCTTTTGTAAGTTCTGGGACAAGGAATAGCCTTGTGGGCATCTTGTTTCACTGTTCCAGAACAATTTGTTTGTTGAAACAGGAAGACCAATGTGCCAGAATACACTTTGAAAAAACACTAAGGTTTCTGAGGACAGATTCAGTCTGGATTTGTCAGCACACTCATAGGATTTTTTGCAACTTAGACACACTTTGTGTGTGCATGGCTGTGAGCAAAGCACATATACAAAGGGCACCTTTCACTAAAATTAACCACACTGTCAGTATGTTAACAAAGCAGCGAGCGATCAACTGTTATTCTACACTATGAAGAGTAGTGTTTGCAGTTATAAATTTCATACTTGTTAAATTCACAAAAAAGCCATCTTATGCACCATCTGCCAGCGGTGATGTGCTGCACAGCTCGTATAGGAAGGGCAGTTTAAACCCACTACTTGCATCCCGCTCTGTTTTGTGTGATTTCCTCTAAGGTGCGTGCTGCTGCTGTGGTGGCTGATTTGCCCAGAGTGAGGGGAAAGACTGAGACAATGGTCAGGCTTGGGCTGAATTAAATGATTTTGCTGATGATTAATAGTGGTGTGGGCCACTGGCTCCTGCGATGTAGAGATGATAAATCGTGAGTGCAGCTCCGTGCAGCTGTGCCAGTGTTGGGTTTTAGCATGCACACACCATGCAATTTACAGCCAAGCCGCTCTCCTTCTTCCTCAATTTATCTAATTACATCTATTTGATCTGAGCAGTAGCGCTGCTATATTTTGTTATTTCATATTAACCACAACAATGTATTGCATGGCTTCAGTAGGGATAATTGTTTGCTTTTTCTCCTCTTTAAAGAACATGTTTCTGTACTTGCCATTTCAAAGGGAAAATAATTTTCGCTTTACTTTCGAGTTAGGCTTTTCTTCCCTGAAGGCCACACATTTGTGTGGTGGCTTTTTTGATGTGTTTTGAGTGGTATGTAAAAAATGAAAATTTGGTTTCAGTTTAAGAGTGCCCTGTTCTACTCTTTAGCTTGTTTATTTTGATTGTTTCCTTATTGGGGTAGATCAGTTAGACCTCTAATGTCAGTGCACTAGAACTAAGAACATACTCACCGCACAACATCAAATGAAAAAACACTCACCAGCCACACACACTAGCACCAACACACACACACAGACAAACAATAAATAGCCCTGCATTGATTTGCTCCAGCCTTTTGTTTCACAGCTTGATATTCCTTGTGGTCTTTTCTGTACTCTGGCATTTATATGACTCAAATACTTTAGTCTCCAAGCTAAATGACATTTGCATGAAGACAGATTTAATTTGCAAAAGATGTTTCCCCTTATATCTGTGGCACCAGTGCGCTATGGCTATGCAAGTGATAAATCTATCGATCTTACAATTATGTATTTATATGGTATGTTGGCACTATGCAGGTTGACAGCATAAGCTGCAGCATGATGCTCTCTCGAATAGCGGTACGCCAGTTGACAAACTCAAAAATCGGGGCTAGTTGGGGGTCTGGATTCTTACAGGCTTTAGAAGGTGCCAGAAGAAAGGCTGCAGAGGATCTGTTGTGTTGCTGTTTGTGTGTGATTCTGCATCTCTTAACTCACGCCGGCCTGTGTGCCAGGTCGATTAATGCCTGTGTAGGTAATACGTGTGCTTGTGTGTGTGTGTAAATGTGAGAGTATGTTTCTATGCATGCATGTGTGTGTCTCCTGTCGTCTTTTGGAGAAGAGGATGAGTAGAGGTCAAAAGTTACAGCGCACAAGGCTGCTCTCAAAGTCATTAGAGTAATCCCTGCCCTGGGGAGCTCATGCTCATTTCCTCTGCCCAGAACCCACTGAATGAGATGTACATGCACATCCGACATGGTACAGTACACAGTAAATTCAAGACTACTCACTGCCAATTTTTTTTTTTTTTTTTTTTTACCCATTTCCTGTATTTTGCTGCTGTCTTAGAGAGTTACTCTACTGCAGCATACTTTTTTCTGTTACTGAGGATTTCAACAAAATCTTAATACTTTAAGGCAAAAACATATTCTTGTAAGTGTGTTTGTATAAAAGCAATATTATTAAGTAATGTATACACATGAATCAGCTCCAAGTAGATGAGTCATACGGTAGGTTGAAATACACACAACATATTTATGTATTTACATGCACTATGCAGCATTGAAGTGTTACCTTCATTTTTAAAATGTATGGAACAGGGCAGACATGGCTCTTGGCCAATGGCTGACAGGTTTACTTGCATGACACCAAACATTTTTCTTTTTTCTCCCTATGTAGCTGAACAGAAATAGCCACTGAGCCACAGTCAAGTGGGAATAAGGATGGTAAAAATAAGGCAGCCTTTGTACTGATTGAACTAATCACAGTAGTATAATGGGCATTGTCTGGTAGTGTTTGAGGCACCCGTGATGATCACAGAGTGCAGTTAATTTTATTTTAACACTCACATCATACAAGGATTGAATTGTGGCTGTTGCAAAGACACAACAAAACAACCAGTGGTACTTGAGGGAAATTCATTGTTCCCTGTTAAATATCCATCAACCATGTCCTAAACTGGGATTTTCAGTGTTCGTCCTGAGTTAACACTTTAATCAAAGTTTAAAAAAAACATGTAACTGTCAAAATATTATTATTTTATTATTTGAAAGGAAGGTTTAAGTTCTCTCTAGTAATGCAATTAATCTAAAATAAAATTTAATAAAAGGAAAAATTAAAAAAAAAAAAAAAAAACGTGATCTGATCTCACATTTTCACTTGCATGGTCTTCTACTTAGAAGAAGTTGTCAAAGTTTTTTTTTAAAAAGTTGCTTTTCACAATTTCATTTTAAACATACAGTATGAAAAGATATACGTACAGAGCTATTTAATATAATTTTGTAACAAACAGGGCAGTGTGTATATATTATAAAAAGTGATACTTTGAAGGAAACTTCTGCATTCTTTCCATTATCCATTTTTATCCTATTGGTTGCTAGGATTGGAGCCTGTCTGAATATACATAAACTGAAACACTCATAATCCTTTCACAGGACCACAATCGCCTCCTATTTTTTTTATTATTATTATTATTTAAATACATTTTGAAATCATATAGAATCATAATAATCATAATTTTAATGTATGTATTTCATTAATCTTAGATTTTGTCAGATTACTTTTCTCAGGGACAAATCACAAAACATCTGATCATTTATGAGTTTGGGTTTCCTGAAAAACAGTAATGCAGATAAGAGGATATCATGAATGTGCAGAGTTAACAGTATCAGTATCAGTTGTCTCAGCACAGCCAGGTGGCAGCCACATCTGTGAATGATCTGTCTTGATTCTTAACAGATAAAAAAACAAAGAAAATCCCTTCTCTTTACACTGTATATGAGAAGTACAGTACAAAAACACTCACTCCTTCGGAATTAAACAGACATCAGGGATCAATTAAGGTGCTTATTTTATCAGAGTACGCCTTGCTCTTTCTATATATTTCTTCTTTTTTTGTGTGTAGCAGAAAGTCACAGCATGCTTCAAATAGACATTAAGCGGATACGCATGGTGTCATTAGAGAGTTGTCCTTGAAAGACTGGCTGCAGGTTATGTTGGTAATGAGGTGGTTGGGACTTGCTGGGGTAATTTTATATGTCTGTAAATGGACCCAAACCAAGAGCCTGTGACTTAAATAAATGCAACACCATCTCCCAGCAGCCCGGCTGCACAAAAGGTGAGTTAAAAAATATATATATATTCATATATATACATCTATATATATATATATATATATATATATATAGAAGTGGCATCTTCTACAAATATTTTTTTTTTAAAAACTCACTAAAGATATCCTGTATGAACAAAATCGCATATAAAATCCATGCATGTTAGGTTTCAAGTTTTAATAGAATCATTAGTTTTTCCTGTAATTTTCAAAGCATGCTTATGAAATGTAGAGCTGCAGCTGAGCAGTGCATACGAGACACAGATGAGGATTTAGTCTTCGTCTAACAATAACCAAAGTTTTTTTGCATGGGGAGTATTCTCCTTTCTTATGTTCTCCCTGTAACATGTATAGCATGATGTATACTGCTGGAGAACGATAACAACAGTATGTGAAATAAACATCAATAGAACATTTCCATACATTTCTAACAGATGATTTGCACCAACATGTTAACTGACATCGTGATTCAGCTCTGTATTATGTATTAGTGCAGTGCAGAAGCCTAACAAATACTAGAGAATCTACAGAATCTTTTCTCTCAATGTAATCTCTCACTTTTTCAGCACAGTTTTTAAACTTTCTTCAAAAACCAGGATATCTCTCCCACTGATTAAAGTTTACACTTGTGATTTAGATGCAAGACTCTCTTTCTGCTGCGGTACTAATCTCATCCGGCTGCATCACTGCTGTTTCCCTGCAGTTTCTATATACTCTGTAGAACTGAGTTATGTGGCATTTATTTGAAAATCCAATGATTTAAAATTTCCTTCACTGCAGTGTATGGGCAAAGTATTTCCACAACTGTCATTTTCCACAGCGTTTTAAAGGGACCCTGCTTGGCATCCATGCGCAGGGAGCTAAGAGCTAAGCTAATGTTTTCACTTGTGTAACATTTATAGTCAGTATGAATAACAGACTTGCCTATTTGCTTGTGTGTGTTTTGAGAGTGGGGGGGTGGGGGGGTGGGGGCAAATGAAAGTGTCTGTCATGAAGCCAACCTCCACTGTTAATTTGTGAGTGCGATAAACTCCCTGCCTTTTAGAACAATTGTGTAATTTGATGAAATGAGCAGGTATAAAAGTATTTTGCGTTTTGCAACGGCACACTGCATGCTTAGATATTTTAGTTTTGTCTCTGGTGGTTACAGTGTTTTGATGCATGGGTTCTGCCTGTAGAATCTATTTGCATGCAAATTTTTACATTTCCTTCCGCATCAAACGCTTACTATGATACATGTACTGTATTTCACCAGACAGACAAGGTGAGAGTGAATCTCACTTGAAATGGATCTACTTGTTTCTTTGTGATTGTTTGTGCGCATCTGTGTATGTGTGCGCATGTGTGTGTGTGTGTGTTTGACGGTGTGGCGGAGAGTGGAACACAGTTGAAGAAACAAAGGAGTGAAGGCAAAAGACACTGTGTGCATTTGCTTTGATATTCATTTATCCACTCTTATGTGTTTTGTCCAATCTTATCTGCTCTTCTAGGTCTTCAAGAAAATTCCTCCATCTGTGATTTCAAGCCCCATTCCTCCGTGCCCTTGGCTCCTTGAGGTAAAACACTTCTTACTCTCAGCTTTTTTTGTTTTTCCTTCTCCTGTAGTTCTAACCTTATGACAGTGAGTGAAACAAGTCCACAAAATATTAGTCCTGTAGAAGAAAATCAGAATTGTAATAACAGTACCAAATATAATTATTAATATGTACTGGTGTGGTTGATTCTATTTTCCTATTTTATCACTGCACAATTAAACCCATACTGAATATTCATTAATATCATACTCCCATTAATACAGCCACTAGATGCAGTACTGAATGTTCTATAGCATACTGCATGTCTGTAAGGCTTCCATAATGGCTACATTATGGAAGACCGTAGTTTGTCAATTCCTATTCATATGCTGAAGAGCATACACCTTCTTTATGTTCACAATATCTCTCTCCATCACATCTCTCTCTATCTCCCTAATACAATGACTATACAGAGTACTGTATGCATTTTCCCACCTTATTTAAATCCACAAAGAAAAAAAATAAAAATCCAGCAACACAGATATGAAGTTTTCAGGCCTCCTGAATCAACAGCACAACCAGCAGATTATAGCCATTCATTCAAATGTATATTACATGTTCAGATTTTGCGTGAAAAAGGCAAGAGAGAAAAAACGGAGCGTCTCGGACAACAGGCGAGGCAGAGTGAAGAATAAGCTTATAGTCCTGAAATCAATTCACAGAGACAGAGAGGAACCTGGGCAAATGTATATTGCAAGTCCAATTGTTCCTATAATGGTTTCACTGATTGTTCTATAGCAAACCGCTTGGTCATGACACATAAGGATGAGAGGTTCGAGCTTGTATTCAGGACTACTGTCCACCTTGGTGAAGCAAAAATGTATGAGTGTGTGTGTGCGTGTGTCTCTGTTTGCGTGTACATGTATTTGTATCCCGTGTTATTTACTTGATTGTGTCTAAGTGGGGCGTGGGATCAGTAGCTGGCCTTTCTCCAGCTCCACTTAACTTCAGTAGGGGAAGCAGGACAAAAGCCATCGGGGAAGACAAGGACAAATCATCTTTAGATGAAGTGTTTTAAGTGCTCTGATTCTCCTCCCACGTCATCACTGTGAATTAGGTGCCCTCTGCTCACTGCTAAGGGGTGTAGAATATAAACAATGCCAAGGGAACGGATGTTAAACGAATGAAAGTGGAAAACCATGAGGGTGTCAATCTTAGTCAGCCTCGTAAATCTCAGTTCCCTTGCCATGCCGCTGCGCTGTACCAATGTTGCACTCTGACAACCTGCCAGCTGAGCTTAGAGGGGCTGCATGCGGTGTGGTCTGGTCGATCCTGTTCTTAGCGGTTTCAGCTATGGCAGACGTGGCAGGCAGAGCCATGTCTTTGTTTTATGCAAATCCATGCATATGAGGAGCGGGGAGGGCGATGAGCAGTCTGGCCACGTAGCTCCAGGAGGACAGGCTGAGTGATGGAGACGGAGAGCCAGGTCTCGGTGTCCTTGCCTGGGGAAAGAGTGTCCTGACTCCGGCCTGGACTGCCTAGACACCATCAGGACACTGTGTCACTGCGCCCCTACCCTACTAACACAAGAGAGAAAGACTTTCCCAAGCACTAATGTATTTACACTGAGAGATGTTGAGATGGCGAGGAGATAAAGAGAGGTTAACATTGATATGAGACTGCCAGTGTGTCTCACCCATGACTGGTGTGTGTGTGTGTGTTACGAATGCAGGCGCACCTCGGGGGTTCGCCATGCAAAAAGGCACTGGAGTTCAGAGCCCAGCAGGGGGTTGAAGGACCCAGAATATGCTGACAAAGATAAAACGCCAGGTGTGTGTATAGGTGCTGTAAGTGTGTGAAACAGGCTGTGAGAGAGAGAGAGAAAGAGAGAGAGACAGATCAGTGTAAATATATATTAGGGAAGCAGGCTGGTGTATGTGTGTTCATGAATGTGTGCATGTCTGTGTGTATGTGTTTCACATAGTCATTATATAAAAGGTAGGCAATGCCACCACCCATGTGGCTGCTGAAAAGCAGGGTGGTTTGGGTGAAACTTGCTGAAATAGTCTCACCCACACACCACATCCAAACACAACGATCCATTTCCCATCTTCACAAGTGTCTTTTGCTTCTTGATATCAGTGAAGTTCATCTGTAGAGCAAATAACACCTTGTGAATGTTTTCTAAAAAATTTTTGTGCACCCATCCTCTCTATGCTCACCCATCCCCAGAGCTGCATGCTAACAGTAACGCTCGGTCGGAGGCTCTTCTATCACCGAGCTCTATTTCTGGGTGCCAGGATGTTGCTCTCAGTCGTTGAGGGCTGATGAAATCGATCCAGATTGACTTGTCATGAGGAGGAGAAAATGTATGAGCTAGACGAGGGGTGCAGAGGCCATAGAGAGAGAGAGAGAGGGCGGGGGGCAATGCAGAAGTACAAAAACAACCTCGTGCTCCATATGGGTCAAAAGTCGAGGAATGATTTATTCAAGACTGGGTGTTATCCCTCGTTCCCCCTCCTTCTCTCTGCTCCACCTGCCTCTCGGAAAGGAGTGAGAAACTGGAGACTGCTCAGAAGGAGCTGACTATATTTAGCTTTGGTGACCAAAGACACTGTGGTCTAACTTTAAAGTTAAAAATACAGATATCCATGTACAGTTAGATGGGCACGGTTTGCGTCACTACCACGCACCAAGCACAAGTTTTTCAGCTTGGACTTAGACTGAGGATAGAGTTCAAATGAGTCTGTAGCTGTCACCGGGTGCTTTTTCTTCACAGGAGATTATATATACATACCGGTAGCCACATACATCCGTTAGAGTTATCCTTGTTTACCCTGTATTGGTACGACAAGTGAGTAAGTTTAACTGTGCAAAAAGATACAGAAGAAACAAAAAGTGTTCCTTTTGATTGTGAGAGTGATTCTTTTGTAGCGAATAAAGAAGCAAAGAAAGAAAGCAGGGAAGAAAGAAAGAAAAAAACAGGAAAGAAAGAAAGAAAAATAAAAAAAAAACAAAGTGAGTGAGTGTGAAAGAAAGGGAAAGATTTATGGCTGCATTTGTATGTGAAGTGGTACTAGATTTAGCTCAGTGTGTTTGGGCAGAGCTCCACTTTGCTAATTATTTTCCTGTGGCAGAGTTCTCAGCATGGAGCTCCTCTCTCGCTCTGAGAAGAGAAGCTCAGCGGTAAGTGCTTAGTCAGCCCTACTCTGGGTGTGAGATACTGTTGGGTCTCTGGTGGACGGTTGGGGAGGCGGAGCAGCATGGGACTAAGCCATCGCAAGGGCGAAGGCTTTGAGGAGAGGGCAGACCCATCATCACCCATCAGTGAAAGGAAAGAGAGCAAAATTCTACTGTTGGAAACAGAGAAGGAAAAGTCTGTTTAGTATCTCTCTCAGTCCCATTTTGACTTATCTTTGCATGTCTGCTAGAGCTGGTAGTTTACTGATTGTTTCTGAAGACCAGTAACACTATGGACATACAGTAGCTGTTATAAAAATCTATAAAGCTGCACTCATTAGCAATTAGCAATGGTATGGTCTTAAAAACTTAAAAATCACATCAGTGTTGTTTCTGCACTGCCTTGATCTCTATGCCAGTCCCTCAGTCATTCAGTCCAGAGGAAAGTGTCTGCGTTCTCTGTTTATCTCCTCCCTCTCTATTTATACTCCAATGTCAAACTTGTCTTTCTTCCCATCTCTATACCCCTCTTTTTAGAGTGACACACAGCTCCTCCTCTTCTGTCTGCCCCGCTATCCTCCAAATGACTCTCCTCCTCCTCCTCCTCCCAAACACACTTACCTTCCTTCCCCTCGCCTCTGTTCCCAACGTCACTTTCCCTCCCTCCTCCTCCCTCTGCCTCGCACTGCACCTGCTTCCCTCCCGCTCTCTGCTCCCTCTCTAAACGTCACTTCCCCCCCCTCCCCTCCCCTCCTCCTCTCCTCCTCCACTCCTATTCTCCCCCTCGTTAGCTTGATGAATGGCTTCACTGCAGGGAAAGTGCTGATTTTCATCCCTCTGTCTGATTTCTGCTGGCTGTTATTAATTTCAAACACTCAGAGAAAAGCAAGTGAGTCAATAAATAAGGAAATGAACACACTTCATCCTGCCATACAGCAGCTCTCACAGTCATTCACCCAGGGTACTGGTCCTATGTAGAGGCCAGGCCTGTATTTATACTGGGAGGGTTTAGCTCCGCTCTCGAATTGCAACTCACTTCAGTATTTTGTAAAAGAAAGAATAAAAGTCGTCCGGTACCGCTGTGTCATATCAAATGTTTCTGGAGTATTTTCAGCATCTCGCTTCATTCAGACAAACAGGACCAGAGGGAGACAGAACGACGGTACAAAGTAAATAGCTCTGAAGAGACCTGCAGTGTCCCTTCTCATATTTCATCTTTCACACTAGTGCACCATTTAAGAAATGTATACAGAGAGTGACAATGGGAAGAGGGATAGATGAGATGCAGGCTGAAAGAGAACAGCAGCCGAACAGAGTTATTGCTGCACATTAAACGATGTCGTCCACACAGCGTGGCTGGGGCTCTATCTCTAAGTGCACATTACTTACATTCCAGGCTTAATGCATTGTGTTTGCCCGTTAACATCAAACGCAAAATAGCCTCTGAGATGATACGACACCCTTTTTCTTGCTATCAGACGGGAACGCTCGCGCCAAGAGTTGCTATTCTCTATTTTATGTATTTAATTAAAACGAGGGTATTTAATCACACCAGGATCACCATAATGCATGCACAGACACAGAAATTAAAGCCCCAGCTATCATTAGGCTGTTTACAAAGTGTTAAGATAAACAGTCTGGTTGAGTACATGTCTTCAACACATACGCATGTCCTCTGTTGTGTGGTCTGTGCTCTTTAGCTATACGGCTTATGTTCCCTTGGCTAAGGGAATTAACACAATATTTGGTATCACATTAATAGTAACACATACAGATTTCCTCGGGACCAACACTTCCTTAATTTTCTGGTATATTCCCGACACCTCGCTAATTTATTGATTTCACAGGACTGTCTTATTGAATCAGTGTACGGCATGAATATGTTTCTGTGAGAGAAACTGAATTACAATAAAGAGAAGGGTGCTTTGCTTCTCATGTTAGGTGTAGTGTGAAAGTAAAAGCGCTGCTCTTTGCCCTTTGAGTCACAAAAGGTGTGGATTTCCATTTACAAGAAAGGAGAACATGTGTAAGATGGAGATGTTAGAGTTAATTTTCTAACCCAATGTCAGTACTGCAAGGTACTTTGTTTCAGTATCTCAAGTATTATTTGTGCCAAGAGTTGTGGTTTGACAACTTTGGCACTTGATGTTTTTCCCCGAGATCTGTTGCATCCGTCACAGACTGAATATACAGCATGTGAGAACAAAACAAAGTTAGAGTAAAATAGAGTTTTTTGCAGTGTATATCTCACTGAGTCTCTGTCATTCCTCATTTAATATATAAATAAATAAAATATAGCAAAGGCTCAGCGTCAAGACATCCAAACTTTTGTTTTGTGAACTGGCTTCATTATTGGTATGGATATAGGATGAGATGAGGAAAGAGGAGAGGAGAGGAGAGGAGAGGAGAGGAGAGGAGAGGAGAGGAGACTGTATTAGTAACTGCAGGGGTAGTGGAGCCTGTATGTCTGCTTCATGGCTCTGTGAGCGCAGACATAACTATTGTGTTTACAAGGCTGAGTTGCTCTTATTGTTAAATTATTGGGGTGGGGGTGCGTTAAAGGAGGAGGAACAGAGAGAAGGGGTGCAGGGGGAATAAATATTTGTTCCTCTCTCTCATAGTTCTGGTTAACCAGGCTGAGGAATGCTCTTTGCGTTTTATAATTACAGAGTTTGGGGCAGTGTCACCCTTGGAGAGTACATGGCCTCAGAGACTTGAGAGAGGGAGGGTAGTGACCGGGCCCTGAAGTGTGGAAGGCTGAGGAGTGGCACACTTCTGCATGTCGCTGCTGTCAGGCATGTTAAGTTAATGGCCATGTGTCTTGAGGTTACTCTCTCAAGTGCAACACAGGCACGCCAGGCCAGACCAAGCTGTGAACTCTGTTGGTCACCTCGCTGTCATCTTTTTGTTGGTTTGGAAGGGAGTGTGACCCCTGGGAAAGAATGTTGTGGCAGAGAAAAAAAAAAAAAACAGAAGATCTCACGAGAGACCCACAACCCTGCTTCGCTCGCTCTTTCTCAGTATTAAGGAAACTGTCTTTTCTCTCTCACACTCACTTGCACATCCTCTTTATTGAACATACTCAATATCTCTACTGCTCTGCAATGCTCTTATGGTTTTTCTCTCTCTCTCTCTCTCTCTCTCTCTCTATGCGACCTGGCCATTAAAGGAGAGCGATGAGTTCACAGCTGATAGTCTCTGGTGTAGGATGACATTATCGGAAGCGGCTGCATATAGATACTAAAAAAAAAAAAAAAAACAGAAAGAAAATACTATGGCACACTTCTCTCAGTATAAACTTCTGTCTGCTTGGATTACAATAATGACCCCTGACAAACCATAATAAGACACATGCATCTCTATGGATACTAGCCATGACCAGAGGAATGGCCCCTGTATTAACTGTCCAACTGGACAGTTCTGCAGTATGAGACTCTTGTTAGCAAAAGTTGTGTGTCCTTAAACCAAAGGTCATGGTAGAAAAAAACAAAACAAAACATAAAGATACAAGCAAATGCATTCTCAATATACAACCCAGTATGCCACAACTGCCATTAGTGAGAGGGATGTGAAAGGAGGGTGATGGAGAGGGACAAAGCTTTTCCTCCATCCCTGCGGCTGAAGTGGAATAGTTGTGGTGACGGGTTGTGACAGCTGAGGGAGCGAGGGAGCAAGAGGGGAGTATCACTCCAAAATCCCCAGGAAACACAGAGGAGGAAACAAGTAATTTAGGATGAACTGCCTGCTGTAGCCTCTCTCAGGCCGCTTGTTTCTGCTGTCTTTCAGACTTTTGAGCATACACAGAGTCGCATGTGAACAAGTCTCTTTCGCTCTGACACTCACACTCACACACTTACTGTAGGAATTCTTTTATTAACTCTCTAGTCACTACATTATCATAATGATTCAGCCAATAAGTATTAATACTGACTCCTTGACTCAATCCCTTGAGTCAAAATTAGACATACATCAAACACACGCCATCCCTGAATCAGATGCATACAGGACCAGCACACTGACTCTCATTTCCTTCTCCCGTCTCTTGATAGTATCCCTAATAGACCTCTCTCTCAGTGGCACACTACTGATGCAACATTCACCTACTATTGCTTTAATGAGATGTCTGCAGTTGAGTGTGTGTGTGTGTGTGTATGAGTGTGGGTGCATGAGTGTGTTTGCCTGAGAAAGAAAGATGTTAGCGATCCTTGTGGCCCTGTTTATCTCCACCCTTGTGTTGGTGTAGAGGGAGGTCAGAGGCAGGGCTGCCTGTATCCATCTCCATTCCCACGGCTGCTGTCTCACAGGCACAGTGGTCACAGGAGGATGAAAAAGACTATGGATTTTTTTTTTTCTTCTCTCCTCCTCCCTACACTCACCAGAGCAGGAAGATTAGACACAAGATGAGCACAGCCTGGCCCATTCAAAGCAGCTTTAAGCCCGACACTGGAAGCATCTGACCCGAGATCTCTGGTTCACGGAGCACACAAGACATACAAACACACACACGCACAAGATTTCTTGGTTCAGTTTTCTGGTTCAAAGCTTGGTCATATAGTGCCTGGGTGTTAAACACTGACTCTATGACCTCTGTGCATTAACACATTCAGGTGCACATCCAACCACGCACTGACGCACGCATGAAACACTGACAGAAATAAGCACTCACACTCACTTCTCAGGAGCCCCAGATGGAGGCTGGCAGTTTCATGTGTATAAAAAGATATTTTAGGGAAAACTTGATAGACAATGAGGTGAAGCGAGTCAGGAGGGAGGAGGAGGGGAGCCATACGGGGCGGGAGAGTGAGAGACAGAGAACTTGATGCAGGCAAAGAGAAACCGGGAGATAGAATTTATAATACTGCTGCCCTCACAAGCAATTAGAATAATTCTGCTTTAATTTGAGAAAAGCCTGAGCTGTCTTATCAGTTTTCAGATAAGTCTCCTCCTCCTACTCCTCCTCTTCCTCAACCAGAACACACGAGAGGCCCTCATGACTGAAAACTGACACAGCGAACACTGATAGCTGCTACCATATGCCTCCCCTCCGCTCAGTTTCTTTCACTTGCCGCTTTAGTTCGTGCACAAACACGTACAGACGCATGCACTCACACACTCACATGCATAAGCACGCACGCACAGGTCAGTCAAGGGGCAGTACGAAGTTTCTGAAAGGGCAGCAGTCACATCTAAAAGTGAACACCCAGTCAACTGTGAGCTTGTCATGTTTCTTGTTTGTTTCCCAGAGTATTTTGGGAAATGTACTTTTGCTATTTGTGTGTGTGATTTTTATCATATAGCATAACGTGTTTGTTCAAAAATCATGTATGTTTTGGTTCAGGCACAATCGCTCTCACTCTATTTCTCACCTCTGCTCAACTGAGAGATAATTGTTAAGCGTTTTGCTTCCTAATTGAAACCAGGGGTGGAAATTTTTCTAAAAAAAAAAAAAGAAAAGAAACACACTGACAGAAAGAGAGGGAGAGGAGGGTGAGCGTACACTAGAAAAAAGTGTGGGCGGGTAGGAAAGCAAAACTAAAAAGAGAGTGAAACTTAACCTTATGCTCTATTTATTTACAGGGATTACTTGCTAAATTAAAAATAGCAGCAGATAATACTCAGGTAGTAGGACGCAGTGACAGACATTGCTAAAAAATTAATTGGCCAGAGTGACATGATGGGCGAGGTATTTTGCAAACATTCAAACATGTATGATGCAGATGGAACTCTATCAAGTCTAACAAGGTAGGCCTTTGAGGAACCAGCAGCTCAGGATTCTGACATTATAGTGAGATTGTTTTAACAGAGACAGATTCTGACAGACACGGTTGATGCTGTTCTTGATAGTTGATGTGATATGACAACTTACTACATACTTTCTGCTGCTTTATATAAACAATTGTGGCAGAAAATGGCAAGTGGCAGTTATGGATGAGTGATTGTGTGTCGCATGATGACACTGTGTGTGTTAGGTTGGATGGTTTCAGAATGTTGGGTCAGTGTGTGTGTGAAACAGGGGCCTCCTACCGTTATTCACACCTGACTCCCAAACTGCCTTAGTCAGTATGCATCTGTGAAAGATATAGAACAGAAACAGAATAAGAAAAAAAAAGAGAAAATCATATAGAGAGAGCTTTTTCCGAGACTGGTATGTCACCATGACACATCTGGTGTGTGCTGTTAAATACCAATGTAGAGTGTTTTCTAATGATATAAATTTTTGATAAAAAATCTATTAAATAACCTGTTCCCATGTACTGGGGTGTAAAACTTGTGAGTATCTGTCTACCTGTGTCTGCCTATGGAAAGCTTTATTGGGCATGCCCAGAGAAAGGCGGCAAGGTGGCAGCATGTATGCGTCATTTGGGAGGTTTGCTGTTTGTCACGGACACACAGAGGGCGACGTTCCAGTGAACAGGAGGTGGGTGCAGTGACATAAGCAGGGCGCAGTGCCCTTACCATACACGATATTCTCACAACACCTACATATGGAGGGGTCAAGGGCGTGCACACACTGACTCACACCCACACACACACACACACACAGACACACACGTACTATCTAAAACATTCAACAAAAAGTATATTAACCTTCTGTCATTTGCCATTTTAAGATCTTGCAATGTTTCCTTGCCTTGTCATATTGTACGTTTTTCAAAGTGAATACATCTTTTGTCAGGCTGTGAGCACCTACAGTACAACACAGAGTGCTTCTGGTTGCATACACTTGGCAGCATCCTGCGCACACACTGTGTGAGTGCTGTAAATAGCCCGAGTGTGTCGTGCATCTCTGCTGTGTTTGGACCTATTTTAGAGCTGACACAGGAAACAGGGCCATTCTGACAGCCACCCTGCCAGCCGGTACTGCACACAGCAGCCCCGGAACCTTCTGTCATGCACACACACACACACACACACACACACACACACACACGTATACACGTGCATGTTCACACACAAACACTCAGACACACACACATACACACAGACAGACTGGTTTTTTCCATGTTAACAACCTACCAGTGCTTCATCCACCTCATAGACTTCCTCTCATCACACTGCTCTCTTCTAGTGTTCCAAAACACATCAACTGGAAAGACCTTTAACACAAGCACCCTGCTGTGTCACTCGGTGCTCTCCTGTCCTCCACATGTCCCCCATCTTGCCTTTAGTATTGTACATCTCAAACCGTGAGGTGCTGGGGTGATTTCACTTTTGAGCCAACCAGAAAGAATCTAGCTGCTTTGCCTGTGTTATATATCCCTGCATAATACGCAAAATGATAACTGGCAGAGGGGAGCTCAATTACCCAAGACACAGGTTTCTGCTTTCAGCTGCATGAGACAGCTGGAGTTCTGGCACTGTATATAGAGCTAATTTAGAGTCATGTTGTTTTCTGCTATTCTGGTTTATTGTTTCTGTGCTGTTCTGAATTGTTTTTTTAAATTTTGTTTTTGTATTTTCATCCACCAAGGTGATGTAATTCAATCCAGTATTTTGGTAATTTACTCATTTGCTAAATATTTTGAGGGACTCGGAAGCTCCGACTCAGTGACTTTAAACCTAAATGAAGCTGCATCAGTGATGTGACAATGCTAGCTCATTTAGAGACCGTTAGCATACAGACATAAACGCCTCTTCAAAGGCTGTAGCAGAGCCGCACTTACCAGCCTCTCATATTTTGGGAGGAAGATAAATTCTGCAGGCTGCCTCTGCCTTCCTATGTAATTATGTGCATGGTGATGTGCTTTTACAGCCTGCCTAACAGTCGGAAATTATCTGCTGGAAATGAAGTCCAATTAATTGTGGCACTTTGCAGGCGTACGTGTGTGCAGAAACACTGTAATGACACTTAAAGGGAAATTGGCTCCTGTTGAAATATTTAATAAATAAGTTGCGAGGTGAAACTGCCTTGTATGATACTGACAAAAGTGGCTTGTTACTTACTGTTACTGTTACATACAGATACACTCAAACTTACCGCTCCCTTTCATTTCAATGAGCCACTCAGATGTGAGGAGTTAGATAAAAGTCGGAGGTGTAACACAGGCTAGTGGTTTATGACACATAGCTTATAACGTGACATCACAGGTTCGATTCTAGCCATGGACCTTTGTTGCATATCACCCAGACTTAACCCATATTTCCTGGCAAAATCGGCTACTGAATATAAGAAGAAATACCAGAAAAGATCCTTTTTAAAAAAATAGAAAGTGTAAAATTGGTACGAAATAACAGTCAGATAAAGTGATTTTGATTAAGGAATCGGTACAAACTATCGATATAACCTCAAATGGGAAAGTCTATAAAAGGAGACAGCAGTCTTTTAGGGTCAGTGACATTTTGTGTCACGCCACGATAGCTCCCTATTGTAGGACACACTGATGAGTCAGCACTTTTGCAAAATAGCACCTTTTGTTTTTGACCCGGGGAGTCTGGGTGTTCTGCCCAGAACTATTATCCAGACACAACCCATTAATGAATTAGATTTTTCTATAAAAATGTTTCATTTATTACTTGTTCCATAATTGTATTCATTTTCTCAGTGTTATTCTGAATATTTTAGAGTCTTTTTTATTAAATTACTTAATTTAACCTAGAAGCAAACAGTTACTTTTAAAATGCACACATTCTAATTATTTTTTAAAACATAATCCTCAGTGTACAGTAGGAAAATACTGCATATTGTAATCAGAGCTTCTAACCGAAACAACATCTATTGACGTTGATTCGGCTTATTTGCTCAAGGGCCCCTCAGCAGCAGCTGTTAAAAGATGGCTAACTCATTGGTTTTTCACAGGAAATAAGAGGATTTGAACCTGGAACCAACCACCCAATCACAGGCATAATTCTTTAATGATTAAGTTGCTTCTACAGTCCCCGCCAAAATCCCCAGGTAACAGTAGTTGTATTGACATTTTGCTAAATCTGGACATTGTCGATTGCTTTTTGCTTATGTATTATTTATCAGTTTTGAAGTATATAAAGGCTTTTCCTTTAAATGTAATGCATTCCCAGACAACCCATTCTCACATCAAAATGTGCACAGTGCAAAATGTTTTAGTTTCACAATAAAGGCTCTTAAATTGAGATGCCTATGAGAAATAATTAAAACTGATGGCCTTTACATTAACCTATCATACTGTTGAGTTATCAAGGACACTTTTAATGTTTTTGTCTTGAGAAATGTTAAAGATATCATTAAAAGAAAACCTTAACATGCTGACAGTGAGGAAAATACTTCCGGGCGGGTCCTCAGCTCAGCTAATCACAATGCTTCAAATTCGGGATTTCAAATTCAATTCATCCCTGAGCTGCTCTAAAATCTCCATTTTTTATTGAAAGAACATCATCAAACAGTTACATAAAATAACACAAATAACATAACAGCTCAGATAACTACACAACGCAGAGACAATGATTCAAACAACATGCAACTACGTGGTTTCAGTGATAGCAGTCCATAGTAACCACCATAGCAACGATAGAAAGCCTGAGAAAATGAAACTAAATCATCATAAACGTTCACTGAAAAGGAAATATCAGCCATATTTGTTTGTTTTCACAGACAGAAACTTGACAGGTCACGTGACGTGGACGCAAGCCAACAGAAAATAATAGGCCAAAAAAAAAGTGGGCATCCCACAATTTTAGAGCCATTATTGTGAGACTAATACGTTTTGCGCTGTGAACCAACGTAGCTATTACACATTTTGATGTGAGACTGTGTTGTCCCCAAGTGAGAAGCCATCTTCATAATGCAGGGTTATGTTTGAAAAACTCTTGAACATCACATCCAGGTTTTCTCAAATACGTGTGTGTTTACATTCGCCTCCACATGAATACTTATTTCATGTTTATAACGCTCACATCCACTTGTTCATTACCTTAGGTCATTCTGCTCTGCTTGGTTACACACAACAGTTCTCCGATCAGTGTTTGTGTGTGTCTGTCCGTCTGTGTTGTTTTGTTGGGGCCTACTATAGCCCCATTCCGCTCGGCAGTATGGGACATAAATGGCAGCGGAGTGGTGTGAGTGTCAGCCGGAACGTGTGCTTGGCAGGCAGCGGCTATGCTATTAGCAAGCGCTAACAGTTTTATTATTAGAAAATAAACGGTGCGCTGCAAAACTCTGAATGTTATTAGCACCTCACCATCTGGGTCTGACAGCTGTGTTCAGCCACCATCATGCCTGAACTGCTAACGGCTATATCTGAAATCTCCGCTCTTTATCTACAGTACTTTCACACTCGTTCTCTGTCGTTGTCTCTTCCTCTCTTTTTCTCTCTTGCTATCTCTCTTTCCTGCTCCTGTCGGTGTGTCTTGCAGAAATTAAAGATAACTGGGTGGATAATAAGCGAGAATAGACAAACACCTTTATTTCCTCGCCTCTGACAACAACAGAAATCAAACAAGCTTAGTGTTTGTGGTCAGTGAAATGAGCATTTTGCCTTGTATGCATGTGTTTCATTTGTGATGGTATATATAAGAGCAAAAACAAAAATATTGAGAAGGAAAACCACAAAAATAAATCTGCCGTTCACATCTCTAAAGGATGTTAACAATAAGTCATAATGCTTCACAAAAAAAAGAGTTTTATTGTGTGCTTGCTTGCATGTCTGCTTTTGCATGCACGCACTTTTTTTTCCCTCTTAACTTCTGACATTAGTTTCTTTCGATGCACATGCATATCAGAGTGTGTCTGTAAGAATACCCTTTTTTTAAAAAAATCTTTTTCTGCATGTGTGTTTTTCTTCCCCGATCACACCGCTTTGCAGGGCTTTATTTAAACAGATAACCTGCTACTAGAGGCCCCCAGCATCCCCGAAACCTCCTAACTCCCCTTCTTGCCTCCCAGTCTCTCACAAACCCCGGCAGAAGGAGACACCTCCAGAAATTAACACTATTATTGCAGACACTGCAGAAACGCCTACCCTGCAGTGATTCTTTCTCCAACAGAAAAATACTTTTCTCCAGTAAAACAGGCCAACTCCTTCTAGGGGTGCGTCTCCCGCTCTCTACCTAATCTACATGCATACTTACCTTCCTTATATTTAGGGACGTCGCTACCAAGCAGCGTGAAGGACTCTGGATGGCACAGGAATCTATTTCACATATAGATGCACAGGGCTAGCGTACAGGCATAGGATATAGAGCAGGGAAATAGTGTATTTTCAATTTCACCCACCCTCTTTCATATTTTTCCATGGTTATCCACTTTCTAATTCTATTTATTTGAGTGTTCCTTCACTGTCTGGTGGGTTTAGAGACCTTAAAGCAGCTTGAAAATAGATAAAGTCTCTTCTTATTGTTTTTGATTACTTTTTATGACTCATTTTCATTTTGGCCTCAGCAGGCAGTAACAAGTATTCAACACCAGAAGAAGCACTAAGGCCCCTGCCAGTTTTAAACAAGTCTTCCTTTCTTCCTTTCTTTCATGAAACAGAAAGGGATTTTTTTTTTTTTAAATTTATAAATAATATAATCTTTCCCACAAGTAGCAAAGTCAGAAAAATCATAAATGTCAGTCTCTTAGCTGTAATCTTGATTCATAGACATCAGGAATTTATATCGGCTACGATATCTCCCACTTGGTGAAAAGAACTACAGAGGTGTCAACAGACTGCTGGCAAATGAGTTAAACCACATAATGAACACAAAAAAAAACAATTCTCCTAATTAATTGAGAGCTTTTAACTGTTAACTGAGCTGTTGTATCTGGTTTCACTTGTTCATGAACCACCTCAAATACATATCCCATCAAAAATAGCTAATTTAGGCTTTTTTTTAAATGCTGTGACTATAAGGTTGCAGTTAGGATAACCGTCTGGGAAATATGCACTCTTGAGTCTAACAGGAAATTTCCCTGCCTTTCCCATTCTTCCACCATTGCGTGAATGCAGCATAATAAAAAAAAATCCTGAAGCTGCTTCTCATATCATAGCTGGACAAATAGTGACATGACCAGTAATTATCATAAATGTGCAGGGCTTTGGATCCAATTTTTTTTAAGCACTACATGACAGAACATGAAAGAATAAACATTGTACTCTCTGACACAAAGAAGTCTGTGTCCAGTTTATTGTTAACGGAAGCAACTCTTAATCATTGCTTTTGATGCACAAATTACAACCTCTGTTGGCTATTTGGGAAAAAGTGGTTCATTTTTAAGTCTTCAAGAGTAGTTCCTAGACTTGTGATCCATTCTGTTTTGGTGTAGAACTTTGCTCTAATTTGGAATAATTATGGGACTGGACATCTGGATACAACAAAGGGAGCAATTTACAGATTTATGTCAGAGTGAATACTAAACAAATGAGTCACTGGCAGAAGAAGAAAAAAAAAACTATTGGGCTCTAGACCTGTTGAAATACATAAAACAGCACCAACAGTATGCCGGTATTTTCTTCAGCAGTGCTTGCGTTGAGTCTGAACAAACACTTTCTGAAATGGTATCAAACACCCTGCAAGCAAGCACATTCATTTCACTCTGCCTGAGGTTTGCAAAGGGACCATTTCTTTTTGATGATGTGTGTATTTGAGTGTGTGTGTGTGTGTTTATACAGCTAAATGTACACATCTGTGTGGTTAATGCACTTGACTTGAGCCTGACCACAAATCAAAGTGATGGCTGGTGAGTACCACATAAGAGAACATAAATGAAGCAGGTAAGTGTTGAGATCAAACAGACCTTCCCCCGGTCGAAAGCTCCCCTAGAGGGCAGGGGGGCTGCAAAGCACTGCTCAGTGTACGTCTCATGTAGTGGAAGTGGCGCCCAAACTGCTAACGAGGTGATAACACGGTACAAACGTTAAGTTATTAAGATGAGAAAAAAAAGAGCAGTTATGTCACTTTTCTTTGCTCTTTATGTGTGTAACCGTGTGTGCTGTTAAAGTATTTAAATGCTTCTTCAGTATGTATAAAAACACAGAATATGATTTCAGTACATCGGTTGCTATAATATCTTAAGCTGGAACCAAGATCAGAGCTGAAGTAGTCCAAACACAGCAGACAATGGGACTCTGAGGAGAAATGAGGAATGGCATTGATGAGAAGTTTCTGTCACTGAGCTGGCTGGGAGCCAGAACTTAATGTGGACTGTGGAGTGTTAGAGTTTGACAAGACTGAACGCTGTTTGTCTGACAGCCAGCTTACTGCTCTGTATCTTAGACCAGATTATATCCAGACCCCTTCTGCTTCCACGTTTTCTGTTTTTTTTTTTTTTTTAAATTGCAGTGTGAGGTTTTCTCTGCTCTCCTCTCTTCTCTTGTGTTCTTCAATCAGTCATCGGTCAAAGTTAGCTAGACATGTTTAGAATTTAGATCTGTCGTCCAGTCCTTGTTCTTCACTTGTTGTTGTCCCACCCTCTTTATCTTTACCTTTCCTTTACACCCAACAGCCCAGTTATTCCCCACCGGGGGCACTTTCTCTGTCTCATGCTGTCATTGTCTAATTCACCTTAGGTAGTCACCGCCTGTCCAGGAGCTGTGTTTTAACTCACTCTATTATTATCTATTAATGACAGAGTGGCAAAATCAAAGGCAGCTTTATAACAGTAATTCCTTCGATAGCCAAATTGTTCTGTGGGAGAAATACTGACTTTTCTTGTCTATTGTTCCTGTGGTACAAATTCCACCACACAGCGATAAATACAATAGCGTTAAGCTTCCTCTTCTCACCTTCTAGGTTGTTGTCAGTGTAATACTCCAAAGTTATTTAGTTATCGAGGATAGATTTGATATTATGTCTCTGTGTGTGCGGGTATGAGGGAGGTGTATGTCGTGAGCACTGCATTGAGAAAATGTTATTACATAAATGGACTATGCAAGACAAAGACTTTGATATTATCATAATTAAAAGTGAACAGCACCATATGGTGAGTGAGAGGAGCTGCACATAAACAATCAAATTGAAAGCCTTTCAGTGAACAGAAATACATGAAATGCTCATTTTTCAGCCAGATGAACTGACAAAGTCTAAATCTACACTTTTCCATAACCTTCTCCTCTCCTCTCCTCTCCTCTCCTGTATATGAGTGCATGCCTGGTCAGTGCCCTGGACCTGCTAGGGGTCTACAGTATGCTCCAGGAATAGTCCAGTCACGTGGCCCGCTCTGTGGGATCTGTTCCCCTGGCAGGAAGCTGTTATATGGTTACAGTTATTTTTGTTGTCTGTCTGGGGATAGTTTTTACTGCGCTCCAGAGGATCAATAATTGTCATAAAAAGACTGCGTCACCCGGTGCCCTCTTTGAGCAGGACAGGGAGGTGGTGTGTGTAGGTTAGGGAGACGGGTGCGCACGTGTACATTTCTGACTGTTTATAAATACAGTCTATACATGTGTGAGAGTGATTTGTGTGACATTTGCAGCTACATTGAGATGAGATGGGGTGTGATTTGACAAGAAGTGCTTGAGGTTTATTCTAATGTCTGTGGAAATTGTGAAATATACGTGTTACGTGGAAGGAAATGAGTTGTCGACAGTGTGGTATGTGAGGTTGTGAGGTGTTTTTAGATGTGTTACTGTGACTGACCGATGTCCTTATATCAAATGTCCTGTGTCATTGAGTTGAACAGCGTGCTGCTCTCCTGCGTTGTTTTAAGTCAATTTTATTTATACAGCCCAAAGTTACAAATTTGTCCAACATTTGATACGCTCCATTCTTTGACTCTTTTCGAACTCCAGCTCTGCTACACACTGCCCTGTACATCTTTGACCTCCTTTGTCTGTCTGCTCTCCTGTCTGGAAGGCCACACCGCATCCCTGTCCGTAGCATGTCTGCAGAGTATCTGTGTCTTTCCTATAGCTCGTCTACTGTAAACAGTATATGTGCCACCGTAGCCCTGAAGCTGCAGTCAGCCCTGGGGACTCAGAGAGGAGGTCCTATAACAGCACAGGCAACGGAAGCTGGCTCCCAGCTAATTGGTTCCTGTGTTAGCGGCACACAGAGACGGTGTCAGAGTCAGCACTTTCCCTCCCTCTTCCCTTGTTCCCTCTCCTTTTCCCTTTCTCCATCCCTCCCCGCTTGCCTGCCAGCCACAGATGCCGCAGGTTTGACATCCCTTCAGGACACACGCCTGTGCTAATATGTACATTGCTGGGTGTTTGTGTTGTTGACAGAGAATCTGGGCGTGCCGCTGCCACTGCCGGTTTGACAAATACGTGAATCCAAACTGCCACAGTAAAAACAATTTTAGAAATGTAGTAAAAAAAATTAAATATTATGCGTTCAAAGGACAAAAAATAAATGAGGAAAGTGAAAAATTTGTCCTTTCTTGTGTTTCGCTGTCTGTTCCTTATTGCTTATCCATCCATCACCTGCAATCTTGTCTGTCATTGTCTTCTTCTGTCCTTTGTATCTGTCTCAACCCACAGCCACAGCCCACTCCACGGGCATAGCAGATGAAGGTCACTATGTAACTGTGTTTATGTCGCCCCTCCCCCCCCAAACATACACCACCTTCCTTCCACTGATGGCCCCAATGACAGGGGAAGGTAGACTCTAGTCCAGGTAATCACAACTTGTAAGTGTAATGTGTGTGTGTGTGTGCATGGATGCTTCCTCTCTGTTTGTGTGTGTGTGTGTGTGGCTTTTCATACTGTGAGAGGAGACGACTGTGAAGTGTCTCCCACTGTGTTGGAGTGGATCTGAAGAAAGCAGACCTTTTCCTGCTCTGATCACAGAGTAGGTATCTGGCAGACCACAGGCTGCTGTTGAGTGTTTATCATCGCAGGATGTCCTCTCACGAACACACTCAAACTTTGTGAGCTTTGCGCTAGCTTGAACTCAAAAACCATCTTCTTCTATAATCTCATGGTTCTGCCAGGGGGTAAATATGTCTGTACTGTTCTTTCATGGTAGTTTAGAGTAATGGGGGAGAATTTCATATACATTGCAGTCATGTAATTTTGAGTACATTTTGAATGATGATTTGGTTACTGTGGTCCAGTATTATTGTCTCTGCTCAACCTTGTGTTATACAACTTATGTTTTCTATACTGCTAATCTGCCTTGCTATTTGAGTAATGCAGAAAACATAATTGCATCTTATGTGTTGTGAGGTTTAGGGCACTAAAACGCTTGTTTTGTCTGGTTATGTTTAGGGAAAACATGTGGTTTGGCTTAAATATTAAAAGCACATTCCGGCGAATGCTTCAAGACAATATTGACTTTTTAAAAATATCTATATTTATTTAATATCTAAGATCACAATCTTTTCCTAGTTTAAGCTCTATAAAAACATTACTCACGATTTAGTAGCATTGAGTTGATGGACAGTGAACATTTTGCAGATATGTTCACTATGACCGCTTTGTGTTCAATATATCGTTTTCCTCATGGCATTACATTACCTACAAAATGCATTTGCTAATGAAATTTAGTCGTACATGAAGATGATTTTTTAGGAGACTAGGTTGCTCCGCTGAGACGAATCTTCTACAAAAGACTGCAACCTCTGTGATGGAGTCTTGTGTGACGCCACTAGACGCCTTGTGTGATAGACCCTTGTCTCCTGTCACACTCTTTTACAATCGCTGTGGTCTCTTTCCAGCTTGTCGACTCCAGTGATGACCTCCTCTATGAGGGTGGCAGCCCAGGCGTGGCCCCTTCTCTGCCCCCACTGCATTAAACATTGATGGACTTGAAAGGGAAGGCTGGAACCTGTCTCCAACTGTGGTCTGGCCCTCGCCTATAGAGTCTCTTCTCTGTCTGCAACCTGTCTCCTTTCAATTTCTTTCCCCCTTGTCGCAATTTATATCTATACCGCTGCTATGGTTGTTTGAATGTGGTCGAATGAAGTTTTCTGCTGCAAGTGTTGCTGAGTGTAAGGAGACACATTAAATCTCAAGAAATGAGAGTGATAAGTGTCTGTTGCTGCCTGTGGCCAGTTGTGCAGCAGTGAGACGTGACTTCCTGGAAATGACTCTGTGTGTGTATTTGATTCCTGTATTCGCATCACTGTCTATGTGTGGTGCATTTATGTTATGCATTATGACTCTTACCACAGAGCACAGATATATGAAAGGAAGTGGTAGGAGACATAAGACAGCAATACTTTCCTTCCTTTATCAGTGTGTTTCTCTGTGTGTTTCTGTGTGTGTGTGTGCATGTTCCAGTACTGCTGCATAACATCAAAGCATGATCTTAACATTTTGGTATCGCTTCGTTTTCTCAAAACCTAGAAACATGTTGGCTTAATTAAGACACAAGAACACCTCCACATAATTAAATAACTGGCTTAAAATAGAATTAAAACATGAGTACATTCTGAGTATTAATAAGGACATGTTCACTTCGCTCAGTTGCTGCTACAAAAATCTACAGGTTCAGCAGAACAGCTTATAGCGTCCCAGAGAAATCCCAACACCAACAGATCCAAGGGGGATTTTGTTGCCTCCACCCTACCTCACCCATCCTTACCCTGCAGCCTTGCCCTGGGAGATCTGCCCCACAACCAACAAGTGGTGGAGTTCAGCAGCATACCAGACCTGATACTGAGTCCTGTCAAGACTGTAAATGTATTTATAGAGTGCAATGTGAGCTGGGCACGGGTATTAGACTGTGGGAGAATGAGTTGTTGTAATGTAGCATGTGTGAGAATCGATATCTGACGTTTGTGCATGTGAATATGCAAAGTCTCGAGTCAGGCACGTCTGCATTTTCCTGTGTGTGTGTGTGTGATCGTACAGTGTGTTTGCTTGTGTGGTTGTTTATACATGGCTTGAGCAGGCTTGTGTTAATCAGTATCATGTCTGATTATGTAGCCATGGGGCATAGAGGGGTTTACAGACAATACTGGTTTTTTGTGCTGGCAGACTGGTGTGTCGGGTCCTGAGAAAGTCTGCTGGCAGATCTAGACCGGCCTCTCTGCCAGTAGCCTACCATACAGCCCTCAGGCAAACTTCCATGCAATGCAGCAGAGTACAGTAGGGCTATTCTCTGCTCTGAATTACACAAAGCAGCGATATGATACATCCCGAAAGTCCTATGTAACACAAGAGCAACACTCTTATGAAAATAAGATCATATTGATACTGTGAAAACACAAAGGAGATTAAAAAAAAAGGTTATGATTGTAATAAAATGTTTTCCTCAACTGATGCAATATGTTTCTGATGTTTCTACCTGTAACAATCAGATGTGATAAAATCATCTGAATTGGCAAACTAAGCTTAAGGATTCTCATTAATTTGAGGAGCCCACAGTTGTCTGCTTCAAGGAGAGAGAATCACATGAGCATAATCCTAAGTGAAATAATCACAGCTCTGAGCAACAGCAAACGGGGATGAATAAATAAGGCTGACTAAATAAATGATCAGTGATTGTTTGGCTTTAAGTGCTGTTGCTGTAGCTCAGCATCCTGATTTAGTCGAAGCCTTCAGCCATCCCTCAGCGGAGCTATGGTCTTAGCGGAAGAGAAACGGCTAAAAAGCCCCATTCTTCTTCATACCTTCAATATTCAATGAGAGCGCTAATTGCACTGTGCTGAAAGAAAGAAAAAAGGGAGGGAGGCGGAGTGGGGAGGTGGGAGGGATCTACTGGCTAATGGTCCGTAGGGGGAAAATAAAGGAGAGGAAAAAAAAGGGGATTTAAAAAGTTAGACATATCCTCAGGAGGTTCCTTCCTCTTTGTTTTTACCTGTGCGTCTCTTAGCTATAATGCTAATGCTCATTAGCCAGTCTGTGTGATATCCACCGAATCACGGCTACTGTTAGCGAACGTCACCGGGAGCACTCTGGCGAAGCGAGTGCATCCAATGGTTACACACACGCTGCTCTGTTGTCAGCCGGAATCCAACTCAGGCTTTTTTTTTTTTTTCCCTTTTTTGTTTTACCTCAAAAGTTAGTTGGAAAGATATCTTGGAATATATTCGCTCAAGGTGCACCCATTTGTGAAGAAGAATTGGGGGATGCATATGCATTAAAAAGTCTTTGTGTGTATAAAATGCCAGCGCAGCACTTTAGCCTTTCCTCATCATTCCACCCCCGTTTCTCCCTTTAATCTTTGGCAGAGTTATAATACAATAAGTCCCTATAATCATCGAATCTTTTTCTCTCGACTTACCTGGGATAAATGAATGGGCTTAAACAGGGAGGTAGAGGAAAAAAAGAGAAAAACAAAATGATGCAAACTTTGAATTAATCATTATAAAATAAAAAATGTTAAAATATCAACATGGCTAATGAGTCTCACAGTCGAATGTTCTTCTTATCACCACCGGGGGCAGTGTGTGTTGGACCTCGGCCTCAGGTACCAGGCTGCGGTGTCTCCTCCTGCTCTCCCCTGCAGTCAGCCCTTTCACTGTCCCCTGGTATACGGCAAGTGAAATACTGCTGATCGGAAGTTTTTCTCATAAATCATGCCATCCACCAAACAAAGCAATAAAGATGTTTGTTTGCATTATTGAAGGAAAAATATTGCCTTAGGTCAGCTTTAAGCAGTGGTGTGTGTGTTTGTGTGCATGCATGCATTTGTAAAAACACATGTTCGCTTTGGTGTGTGCCTGCCAAGTAAATTTTTTTTTCCCTCGAAAAAAAAAGTAATTTGCTTAAGAAAGGCATATTTTGTTGAGTTCACTTTCTCTTTATTTCAACGCAAAAGTCAGTAATAGTATTTCTGATTGCTCAGCCAATCAGAAATTAGCTGCGTGTGTTTGTTTGAGTCAGTATGAAAGTGCTGGTGGCGGCGGTGATGGTGGGAGGATGTTACATACTAGCGCATACTGGAAATGTACGTGTCACTGCATGTCTGTGCTTGTGAATATGAGTTCGGGCTCTTTTATGTTCTAGTTTTATCTTTGGGGATCATTTACCACTCTTGACAATTTTATAACAGTCCATTTGGTGCTATTTATATTGATCACACAGGCTGCCAAACACAGGCTCAGAATACAGGCTTTTCCTGAATTTTACTCTTTTTTGGGCCTCAGCTTTTCTTTCTCTCTTTTCATTCTTGTCACCTGCTTCCCTTCCCACAGCTTGACTTCCTTCATGCTTTTAAAACTGATACAGAATCCCTTTCAAAACATCTTTTTTTCACTCTGGTGTGTCGGCATGTCGCTTTAGAAAGTAAAATGACAGTCCTGATAAAGTTTTTAGATTGTGGCTTGCTAAACTATGTATACCTGTAGTTATGGATGTGCAATTGTATTGAACAAGATATTACAGTGTCCTTTACTGCGTTTTCAGTGCACACATATTCACCATGCGGGGGATTAAGTGCCCTTTTGTAATTACACTCATCCCAAAAACATAAATATGATAACCTTAGCATGACCCTCTTGGTTGCGTGTGTGTTTTGTGGTCTCTATCTTTCTCTTAGTGAGTCACGCAGATATCCAGATAAAAACACAATATGTGCACTATGTGGTTGTTTTTGTTCTTTTTACTCTACCAATAAAAACTCTGGAAATTATAGATTTCTTTTCTCGAGGCACCTCCGATACAAAATGTGAAGTGTACATTGCACATTAGATAACCTGGCAAGAGTCAGGACACATACAGTACCTGTGTAAGATAATTTCCGCCTGCTTGCTAATTAGAGAGCAACCCAACCCACCTCTCTATCAATAGGATCCTCCGCTCAGTTGGTCACTCAACAGCATTCCAACTTAAGCTTGAACCTGGTACACTCATTAAAACTAAACCCAAGTATTTGGTTTGCGGTACTGAGGCTTGCATGCGATTCATCACTCCACGTGTTTGTGTGTGTGTGTGTGTGTGTGTGATGAAAGTGTATTGGCCCTTCCCCAGTTGTGCTGTAACTTAACCTAGTCCATGAGAGTCTGTTCTGGGCTCTTGGCTCTACTCTCATGGCCTTCAAGCATTCAACACTTCATCTGAGTAGGAGTTTGTGAGGGTTTTTTGGGTGCTTCACATGGCCAACACACTGAGACGGATCCCTAAGAAGACCAACGTTTCTCCAGTTTCACTCATGAGAATTACAACACAAATAATCAAACGTTAGGTCACCGAGACGGGCTTAAAGGGAAGGCGACTCACTGACAAGAAAAAGACTCGAATAAGAAACTGAAAGACGTTTAAGAAAGACATTACCCTTTTGTTGTCTGCCTACTCTCACAACTTTTTATTATCCTGTTTACTCTGCCTTCTCATCCTTTCCACTCATCCCTCCCTTTCTGTCGCAGAGATGACTTATAGTAAATGGCCTCCCAGAGGGTGCTGCAACAGAGTGAGGGGGTGAGAAATTACCTGCTTTTGTTATCTTAACACCCAGCAGCATTCAAGAGACAACCATCAAACATCCAGCACCTCACTTGACATGAGCAGACTCTACTGATGTGGAGAGAGCTGGCAGTGACATGGTCGGTGGAGTGAGAGTGTGCTGCATCCTGGGCCTGGCAGCTTTATGAGCCCTGGGGGACCATAAAGACACTGGCTTCCAGGCCCTTAGCTGCACCCTGCATTAGGGTTAGAAAAGCATGGGGGGACAGGGACAGGATGCCTGTTTGGTCACAGTTCATTCTTATCTAAGCAGGGTCTTCCCATTCACAGTAGATAGAGTGAAAGTGGGCTACTTTTATAATCAGCTACGACTTGTTTTCAAAAATGCAAAAATCACTGTTAACACACATACCCACACAAGAAAGTCTAAGTTATACCTGAAGACAGGCACATAAATGGGCAACTGGATTTTAATACAAACAAATGTCCATATTCAGGCTCAAACACACGCATGAACACAAAGTTTTATTTCCTGCCTTTCACATACCTGTGGCATGTCACTGACAGATGGATGGGTCAGTGTTTGTTTTAGCAGTCAGGTCTTTGCATGACTGGAGGAAGCTCTGGGATCGCTGTATCAGTGTTTAGACAGATACTACTGGGCCCGAAAGACACACACACACACACGCTATCCTCAGGCCCTTAGAACGCTGCTCATTGAGCGAGGCAAAGGCCACACACACACACACACACACACACAAAAAAAGGCCAAAAAAGAATAATGGATGTGGTGCTCAAACGTACCGTAGTCAATTAGTAACGGCAAATAGTTTGGGAATATTTACTCTGCTAGATGTACCAGATAGTTTTACTCTGTCAGGACCATTTCAGTTAGTGTAAGTTAATTGTCTGTTAATTTCAGAACAAATTTGAAATATTTGTGACTCCCATAGTTTATTGAGACTCATTGCAAGGGCTGGTGGTAGATCCTGCCCATTTTCTTAACGTTAACGAGGACTGTTTTATCACGGCCAGTGATTTTTTTTTTTTTTTTTACTGTGTGTGTTTGCCCTTTTTTTCCAAGCTTTCATTGTGACTGGAGGTGACCCACTTGGCAGGAAGTTTAACAGTGTTTTATAGAGTAATCCTCATTGTCCCAGCCTCCTCATGGTAAGTTAAGGGGACCAGTTTGAGGAGGAGACAAGGAGCCTAGACAGATTTAGACACAATGGGAACACACACACGCAGACCTTCATGGGCATCTGTTTCCACTGAGATCCCACTGATGGAGAACAGAGACTTCACCGTCTGCAGCTCCAAGGCACTGAGATCCCCATACACACACACACAGGCACGCACACTTACAGGTGCACAGACACATACATACAATAGATATGCAAAGTCACAGAGTGAAAACGCGGGATAAAACTGGTGAAACAAGGCGGTCAAGTGCTGAAATGTGCTCTCATCTCTCAGCAATGTTAATCTAAGAAATATATATATATATATATCCCTGTTGTCATGACTAAATACAACTGGCCGAGCGATGCGGTGGAGGCGACGTGAGTCAATGCCAGCCACAGTGGTGCAATTGCACACTGTTTTTCTGGGCGTGTGAGCGAGCGCTCCCTTTACAACCTCTGACAGTAAAGTGTGAATCATCATTTGTTTCATCATCATCACACTCTGCCTCCCTCAGGAACACAGTATGGGGGTTGTGACCGCTCCAGCCCAGTTTTCTAGTAATGCGAGAGCCAACTGCGCGTGTGAGACACAAACTTTATCCGTCTTTCTCCCCGCTTTCTCAAACCACCTCCCTTTCTGTCTCTGTCATGCTCCTCACGCTCTCTGCTCAGCATGACTGAATGAAAAAAAAAGAAAAAAGAGAAAAAAGGTGCCTGGGCCTCATCTTGAAGTAAATTAATCTCTTTTCATTTTTCAGTTTGCATTATTACATATTTGTTTCAGAATCCCCAACCTTTTCCATGTAAGTTGAGCTGCAGTGGGTGTTTCTGCAGATTAAAATGTATTAGAGTATTCAAATGATCAGGCCTCCTCTGTAAAACAAAATATCATTTTATTTAGCAATGTGTCCTCTAAAAAAAGCATTTGCACAGGAAATGTTAATCTAATTATCACGTGGAGCAGATATGAATTGTTTGTATTATTCATCTTTATATTACACTTAACAAGAACAAACAGCTCCTGAGGCCAGGGGGGTTCCAAAGAAAACTTGTGGTAAAGGTGGTCACACTGAGGTTGAGATTTGTGTGTGCCTATGTGGGAGTGAGTGCTTGATTGTGTTTGTGTGCTTGCATGGAACCTGCAGGTGCAAATACACATCCGTGGGGGGGCCAAAAAAAGGTAGAGAGATAGGCAGTGAAGTTTCTGTTGCCACAGATACTGTATCATTTCTCACCACCTCAAAAGTCACCAGAATGCGAGACTGCAGCTACTGCTGCTGCGCAAATGAAAACACTGACAGACTCCGAACATCTAAAATACCCGCTGACATGTTCCGCTGAGCGAGCTTACATAATGAATGTTGGTTTTCAGCAAACTGTCTTGACAATGAATTAACTGGATTTATTGCAATGGTACATAGTGACCCAGGCTTTCTGCTGTTGGAGACGAAACACTAATGCATCCAGTTATGTGGTGTGCTGCCTTTGTAGTTGTGTGTGTTTGTGTGTGTTGTGGGAAGGTGTTTTATTTATAGTTATATTGTTTGACATTTCTAAAAAATGTATTTATTTGAGGAACGGGTGTATTGAATTGCCTTGGAGGTGCTGTTTTCAGACGCATAAACAAATGTTGATACATGATGAATTAGAATGGAGTGCAGCATTTGTGGACTAAACATCGCAGCATGTTTTGGCACCATCTGCACCAATGCTGTCATGGCGTGCATAAGAGAACAAACCGCTCCTCCTGCCCTGTGCACAAATGAATATAAAACATTCCGTTCATTTTAGCACCGAGCGCCAGCCTTTGTTAGAGTGTGTGTATAGGTGTGTATGAGATGAAGAGATGCATGAGTGTATGTAAATAAAAGCAAAAGTGAGGGGAAAAAAAAAAAAACAGTCGATATAGTGAAGACTGGCCAAGTGGCTGCAAAAGTAAAACATAAACTCTTCCAGAAAAATGACTAATCGCTACTTTTAATACCAAAATAAAGTATGACCACAGGATTTGTTCTGCTCTGCTTTTTTAATCCTCAAATTACAGCAGATGGTCAATACTGACTGGAGTCTCAGCTTGATCTGTCACAGGTTGCAGAGAAAAGGAAATCTGCGATCACCTTTTAACAGAAGTGTATTTATATCCAGTTTTTATTTGAAGTATTACGATTACTTACTTACTGAGAGTGTAGAATGTACCCTCTAATGTCTAATTTCTTGTCTTACAGTTGTGTTTGTTTTCCTCTGTAACGTGATTGTCCGATATGAGCTGCACCTTCCCAGCATCACGGAAAGAAAGGTATCTATTTCTGCTCCTTCCTGCCATGGCTTAGAGCAGACATCCATATCTTACCATAACCCCATCGTAGTTCTAGACCTATATCTCTCTGTCAAGCCTCACAGAGTGAAACGCAGTTTCCTGTTTGTTTTGTCCAACCTGTGCCAGCCCTCTCTTACTAGCTGCTCTTGATGTTTCAACCATGCGTCAACTTTGACCCTAACTGAAACCACTATCAGCCTAGTTTGCCCCGATCACAGGAAGTCATGCTCTAAACTTGTGGCCTCGGAGATGGTTATGAAAGCAGGTAAAAAAGAAAAAAAGAGGAAGAGCATGTAACACATTCACTCAGTGACAATGAAATTGTAAAGAGAGACGAGCTCAGAGAAGAGAGGAGAAAAACAAAATGAGAAAGGTATTAAGTAAAAATAATAACAGAACAATCACAAGTGGTGATATTAGACGACAAAATGAGGTTGGTTTCACAGGGCTATATATCATTTATGTTATGCAGTATGGGTTCGTATGTATCGTATCGTAGTCCTCTTCCTATTTAGATTAAACAAACAGCTTAAGGTTTCAATCGCTTCTGGAGTCTATCTGTGGTATAGCCATCATCTTTCATTCACCCTTTCAGAGATGTTTTCTATTTGACTGTCTCCTCCATCCTCCTCCATTTCTGGTGTACTCTAAACCGCTATACTCCCACACGGAGCACTGCAGCCCAGCAGCTGAGGGGTGAGACGACAAGTAAAAAATTTAAAAAGACAGCCCTCCTTTGGCTTAGTTACAGGAGCAGACACACACAGCTAGTAGGCGCTAAGTCTCACGCTGAGTCTGGAGACAGAAGACGTGGGCTCCAGCAAAGCTCTGTCTCCCGAGTTGTGATGTTGCGTGTCTGTTCTGCTGTTAAAGATCCAGAGTTGAAATAACTGACAAAATATCTGCGGGAAATCTTTGATGAGAGGATAATGTTGAAGAAAGAGAGGAGGAGGAGGAGTGGTGAGAACTTGCATGTGTGCATCTCTGTAGGAGTGCACAAGGGAGAGAAGTTGAGATATGAAAAAAGATGAAGAGACTGAAGATATGAAGGAGACAGACAGCACAGCAGACCACAGCGTGTCTAAGAAAGTGAGCATTACACCGTCTCCATCAGCCTTAATAGAAACACGCTCCAGCCCATTATGGAGAGGTGTTTGAGAATAAATCATCTAACAGGCCGCTTTTGAAAGCATTACCCTGTCAAACCTAATCTAACCTACCTCTGCCTGCTCTCCCCTCCCATCCCACACCGGCCCCCTCTCCTCCCTCCCTTAGTGAGCAAAGCCGTTTGCCGCCTCAGGCAAGGGCTGGGAACATAAGAGCAAAGTCACAGCAGAGCTGTAGATTCAAGTCACCACCACAGTGTCTCCTCTCAGACTGCATGCTTTGCTTCACAGGAACAGACCCACATTGTGAACTACTCTGGGTTAACTCCATCAATATGTGTTTGGTCACCCATCGAAATATTTCGGCCTGGAAAAACGTTAGTATTTTTCTTGTGAGTGTGTCATTTACAAATGAATTTGTTTGTGAATTTGTTGAGGATTTTGGAATAAGAATGTTGAAGGATTTGGAGAACAAAAGAATAACAAGTTAACAGTCTCTGATGTAACCACTGCTGCAATGAACATGGATGAGAACTGCCTTCCTCATGTCTCCTCTGTGTCTGTCACACAGTGTGGTTTTCACCACAAGACACATCCCCTATCCTTCTGGGAACCATAAGGCCAGCCTCTATGACAGCACGGCAAAGCAACAAATAGACTAGCACATAGACTCTGACCGCGAGAAAGGAGTTTTAGAGAATCATGCCGACTGATAGTATCTCTAATGCCACTTGAGGAGGAACTACTTGTCTCTGCATGCACAGAAGCTCGTCTCTTTTAAATCAGATTTATGGCGTTCACTGTTCACATTTTGAGCCCCTGCAGGGTTTTTTTTTGCCCCCGATTCAATGAAGTTCAAGAAGTGTAAATTTGTATTTATTTTTTTTACCCTGCATTTTTCAGAATTGACATCGTAATGAATTGGCAGGGCGTCTGATACATGATAACTGTTTCGCACAGGTTTGCACTTCCGTTCTCACTTAAGGACAAGCCCCATTGATTGGTTGGATATGGAGCAATAAGCCTTGTGTGTTTTTCCATGGCTCCCTCCAGTGCTGAAGCAGGCTGATGCTCCGAGCTGCTATGTGTGAGACGGCTCGGCGCGCTGACTGACAGCCCTGGATAAGGGATAGTGTGTCTGCCCTCAGTGCCAGCACAGCTAGAAGTGATAAACACCAGCAACCTGATCCAGAGACAAGAGACGCCTCTGCCTCCGACAGAGTTCAAACTTAATGCACTTCTATTCTTCTTAGCCAAGTCCAGATTTGCTTGGCTCAACCCCACTGAGCCTGAATTGGCCTTGCCAGGTGGAGGTCAGTGGAGGCTATTCTAGAAGTTTTTGACCACTTCTGATTGGCTCTTCCTTTTGCCAGTGTATCTCATCCGCAGTCTGGCAGACCATCACAATTTCAATCTTTCCGCTGCTTCTGCTTTATAGCCAGGCCTTACAGTCTCCATTATTCCAAAAGCTTCTCCTATTCAATATTCCTATTGCACCAACAGGACCTGAGCATTCTCTCTGTTCAGGAATATTTATGGAAAGTTTATTTTATCTGTATTTTATTGCTACTCTTGTGCAAATAGGCCCCCATAGAGTCCCTGGTCCCTGCCCTTGCAGTAATGGCAATGTAAACATGGGAAAGTAATTTGAATTCTAACAAAGTGGAGATTAGCTGGTGACAGTTTGTGGCATGGGCGATTATTTCTAAAATAATCCTGTTTTGATATGCATCTGCGTCCCGGCAGGAATTTTCAATTTGTTTTCCCATTGCCGCATGTAAACAAGCTCTAGTGTCTCCTTATCATGGCGTCGCACGGACAAGGAAAGAGCGTATGCCTGCCCCCCCCCCCCCCCCCCTCCTTCCTCCTTCCATCTCACCACACAACCTGTCTCCTCCATCCTGCGTCTGGTTAGAGTCGCTGAGCGGCCGCGCTTGTCTGGGTTTCAACAAGTCTCTTTATCGAGAGCAGGTAGGGGGTTTTATGTGTGTACCTGCAAGTCATTTGCAAACATGAAGTCCTCAAAACGCACCTCGTGAATATGTTCTGCTTGAGGAGTTCTGCCCATTCCCTGTCTGAATAGGCAAATATGCAGCATGGCCTGTCTGCCAAAGGAGCCATCCTACCCACAGGCCTGGGGCATGTGATAAATGTTTACACTTTTGACTGTCAACTAGGAGTTATGGAAAGAATTGACTATTTATTTGAATTACTCTTATAAAAAATCCACTTCAATTTAAAGTTTAACTTCACCCAAAATATTACTGAAAAATGCAGTACGATAAAGGCGCTGCACGAGATTTATTGTCCTAGGTGTGATTTGGCTGTTAACTAGTGAGGAGGTTTTCATTTATTTCGCATGGTGCCAGTAGAGGTGGCTACACAGAAAGTCCTGGACAGCAAGATATTAGCTGTTTACTCACTCTTCTTTCATGTGGATAGAAAGCCAGGGGGCTGTTTATCTCTCTCTGATTGATTGCTCCTGCCTGAAGCTAATCAGCATGTAGCTCGTTGTGTCTTAATGTTTATGGGGATTATAGGAGGATAAACATGGTAATCCTCGATGTTGTGCAGGACTTCCAATTATCACGCTGTTTCACCAAAAATAAGGTCACCATAGATTTAACCTATTAATGCAATATAAGCCAGCCAACATCCCTCTGCTGTTAATTTCACCAAAGTTAAACCTGACTTTAGACCCAGATCTGAACCTGGCTGGGAGTCGTAGGTGACTCATCTCTGTTACAATAGGTTGTGACTGGAGCTGACCAGCTAGGTTAGGCTGTGGTCACTGCCGTGACTGAGGTAGGCTTCCTTACAGATAGAGATAACAGGCAGAGGTGAATGTCTAGTCCATGCTGACAGTCTGAATCGATTAGGGATGGATCACTTACACGCAGCGATCGTTACAACCCCACCCCAGCGCTCAGGTGGAGCCATGGAGTGACTCATAGCAGCACAGAGAGGTGATGGTCCTGACTGAGTTGTGCCCTTGCCCAGGAGGCAGTGAAAAGCAGTTTTTATCATACGCTATTCTTTAGCCCAGTGGGTATTTGAGTTATATTTACAAGTTATGTCCAAAACATTTGGCAAAAGTATCCCGCAATCTCTGATTGACAAACATCGCATGATTGATAAACCTCCTCTTTTCACGCCATTAAGACTGCGTGAGAAGAGCCACCTCCATATCCTCCCCTCATTAATCTACTCTAATACATTCACTGCAAAGAGCTGCTTTCCCAGGGAAGAGCAAGCAGGCCTTAAATTACAATACAGAGGAGTGGAATCATTACTACCTTTAATGTTCCCAATCTAATTGAGGCATTAATTTAAGTAGAGTCTCCAGCGAGGATTATTCATAACTGCTTTTTAATTTAGAAGGGTGATCAGCAGAAATATTCCCCAGATCAGAGGCTAAGTCCTTTCTCTGGTTTCCCCTTTCACTGATTTTCAAAGCCCTTGGACATGGGTGAAGCAGAAGTATACACACAGCAGCAGGCGAGAGCAGCCCCTGGTCTTTTCAACAATAAACACAAACACTGAGGCAATGCAGCTTTTTTTGGTGCGCTTCTTTCTCATGTAAAGCTAAACATCATGTGCATGACACAGCACCAAATTAAACACTTTGATGACAAGGGACAAAAATGTACTGAGCCACAGCGAATTATATTTTACCCCAGAATCTGTGCTGAACTGTGCTCTATTATCACCTTCTGAGAATTAGTTTGTGTTCGTTTTAATAAATCAGATTGTTTTTAGAAATATTTTCATGATAGCTACATCCCCAGAAATTGTAGGGTCCTTATCATTAGAGTTTGACACAGAGCCTCAAAGCCTTAATAAAAAATACAGGGCCACATGAGGCACCTACAGTTGATTTTTCAGTTGATGGTACTTCTTCCCAAACAAATATGCATTTAGACAAATTGCCACAAACCACACACACACACACACACACACACATAAGGTTAAGAACTGACCATCTATTGCAAATGGCTAGGCAGTCAAATTTCAAAGAATCTGAGATCATAGAGAATTTTCTACTGAGAGAAGTCATCCCTCAGTATATTTAACACTTGAATTATAGTGTTCAGAATTCAGACATGTAGCCATAAATATTAAACTTGTATCTCAGCAAAGTCAACAGTTCAACGGTACTGATAACAGCTGCAGCACATAAAAAGGGTGATGTTGGGGTGATGGAGGGAGCTGTAATGTTGGCATGAAGGAATCAACTGGGTAATAGTGCGCTTGTATAGAGAGATATGACCAATCACCTTATGTACCAATGATAAATGAAAAAGTTGTTGTTGTTCTGGCTGGGTGAGTGCAGTGAACGTTGGGACTTTGGTGCCCCTCAGGATCCCAGGCCCTGGAAATGTACTGCATGTGAAAGGAAAACTTAAAAAGCAGCTGTAGCTGTAGAGAGACTGGTTGTTTAAATCAAAATATTGAGATGAAATGTGATAACTAGTTTAGTTATGCTTCTTGAGATGTAGAATTTTCCTGTACCTGTGCTGACAGATGCTGATTGTGGAAAGAATACGGTAGTTCCACAGCTATAACAATGAAAACAAATCTCATAAGTCATGTGGCAAAAGTTGCCCCTCTGCTTACTATATACTGTATGATACTGGTGTTTTTGGAATTTAGGATGCATTTTCACAGGTTCTCTTTTCCCCTTTGAAATCACTCACTTAAATAGTGAGGCTCAGAGGGGGAGGATTATTAGTGAAGGAGCTCCATATTGAACCACAGCAGCCAAATTTGGCCAAAGGGGAGAAATCAGCAACCCAAGAGACACAGGTATCTGATTGTTGTGACTCTCTAAAACATACTACCAAACAAGAGCACCTGAGGGACAAGCACATGCGCTCACATATGCATATACCCAAAACACGCACGCATGCACGCAGACCATACCCCGAGGGACTTGAGTCACACTGATACCGTCGCAGTCCCCCTGTGGCACTAGAACCAGGCATGGCATGCCATCTGGAGTTGGGAGGAGGGTTTGTTAGAGGGGTGTTGAAACCGAGTGGTACATGCTTCGACCGTGCGGCTGACCATCTGGCTTGGCGTACTGTGTATCAGTAACTTTGAGCAGTCCTGTAAGAGAGAGAGAGGAAGGGGAGATGGATGGATGGAGACAGAGGGGTATATAGCTGTAGGGTTAAAAGCAGCCAGAGCTCAGTGACATCAGTTTGATGGATGTATTCTGTATATTGCTCTTCCGCTCTCGTTCTATCTTTCTCTTTTGCTCTGAGAGCTGAGAAAGTAAACTCAGTCAGTTTTGAAACTGGCACATTATCTTCACAATTCTTTACTCTTTGCTACGTGTAGATTTTTCAATGACAAATGAAGAATACTCTCTACTGTCATGTCTGAAAATGTCAGAAAGCAGTGTGCCTCAACTCAAGGTGACATCTTCATATTGCTTGTTTTGTCCGACAAACAGTCTGAAACCTAAAGGTATTCAGATTACTATCATAGACTCAGGAAATGTTGACATTTCAGAAGATTGAGCCAGTGAATTTAAAGCATTTCTGCTTTACAAAAAAATTACATAAACGATTGACAGGTAAAAATGACTTAACCGCTAAACAGCACAAACCTTAATTTAGTTACTCTTAAGAATAAGATGAAGATAAGACAGTGAGAGTTGGAGCTGATGTTTGGGGGGGTGGAGTTGCTGACGTCTTGACCCGTTGCCTGTGGGAAGACTGCCAACGGCAGACAGACACGCTTGGAGTCCATGTAGCTCAGAGCTCCATGACCCTTTTCTTACCACACAGACTGAGCGAGAGACCCAGAGAACGAGCAAGGGAGGGAGTAAGTGAGAGAGAGATAAAGGGAGAAAAAAAGGGGATTTATCTCATGAGCCTATGTGTGGCCTGACTCGTGTCCGCATTAAGCCAAGTGAGGTATCCACTTCCCCTTAATATTTTATAGTTTCCTTCAAAGAGGTCCTGCTGCCTGAACTAAAGTCTCTGTATGGGTTCAGTGTAAGAACTCTACTTCCTACCTGGTATCCTGGACCTGTATAGTGTTACCCTTCTCTCCTTTACTGATCTCTTTCCTCACACTTTATCTGCGTGACTGTGCAGCTCACCTTAACCCACGAGCAGTATTACCCCAACAACACAGTCAGTGGACATTATGAACGGACACATTTTCAGCAGGGTTAGAGGATAGAAATGGAGGAAAAGACTTGGTCAGCATATTGGAAAGTTCTAATCAAATTGGCGTGATGAGTGTACTGACAAGCATATTTCTTGCAGCTCCTGGGCTTCCTCAGATGGAGCAAAGGAAGACTGGCATTAGCACATGACGGTCCGCCCTTTTTCTGAACGTGTGAAGGAAAACAACAAGTAGTGATAAAAAAATATATATATGCACTGTATGTATTTATGTTGGTGCCCAATTACTGACCCGTCAAAGGGACTAAAGGGTTTCAAGAAACAGATTAAATCTGGTATTGCTTTAACTTCAAAGCCAGGAGAGGGTATAGAGTTCCTAAACACATCATGAATATTGCAAGATTGTAAAGTCACTCTTTCTGATCTGAAAAAGAAACTTTTTGAAGAGCTCCACCTCGCCTCCTCCAGCCCCCCAACTTACAGTAGCTGAGCGGATGGGCAGTCCATTAACTATTTAAATGCACACAGAGATGTGAGAAGTAGTGGCCAGCATTTTAATGAAAAACAGAGAGTGGATTGGCTCCTGATGGGAACACTCTGTTTCTGATTACCATTGCTGCAGCTCAGAATTACATTTATAGGTCTGGATGTGATTAAAGTTACATTGATATTTTCTTTTTCTTCTTTTTCAGTCTGTGTATGCATGCTCTTTTTCCCTAACCTGCCGTGTGGTGCATAGTATTCGTGGTGGCTCCATTTTTATGTCTGCAAGTCAAGACAGTGACAAAGTGCTACTAAATCCAAATAGGTCTGAGTCAAAGCCAAAGTGTCATCTATCCTGCGTATTTCCCCCGAGGGAGTTCTAACCTACCCAGCCTTCACTGTCCTATCTTGGGCACTGTGCTAATAAGGAACACCCCTTATTTAAGCTGGGTGAGGTCCTGTCAAGCATTCTGGTTCAAGGCTACAGTATGAGTGCCTATCCAGGGACACTCTGCCAGCTGGAGATGAGTGATGGGGGGTACAGAGTTGGAATATATCACTCCTTCAGTCATTAACTGTTACCACCTATAATAAGGTAGGAGATTGTGTAGCTACATGAGAGGCAGTCACAGCTTAGTGACATATCCTGATACCACACATGTCATATTTCAACGCTGACTCCTACAAAATACATTTATATACTAATTAGCTTTAACCAAATATGTTTTTGGAGGACACATAATTGTTGCCTGGAACATGTCCACTGACAATATATCTCTTTTGTTTAATTCCAAAAAGTTTGTTAAGTGAGGGTGAATGATTGGCCATAAAAATCCCAGGACTTTGACACCAGAGACCAGGGTTTGCATCTATGTACTATATCTTGTCAGGTTTAGGCTATTAAAATCCTTAACTAGGAATAGATTGTATTTTTGGTTAAATAATAAAACAGCAACGTATCCCAATTTGTGCTTAAAGTCAGCTTTGACTTTTTCCAATATTTAACCGAGACCACAATTTGTCCCTTCCCCCTTCCAAGTACTTGATGTTTCCTAAACATAACCATAAAAACATTAATCAAGTTTTTAGTTTCCAGTAGCAGAAGATGTAGGAAAAACAACTAAAGTGCACTAACAATGACAAAATGTATTTTCTAATGCATTGTTGAATATAAACATAATTTTAGGAGACAGGTTTGCAAATCTAAGTGTAAGTTTCTTTTGAGATTTCAAAAATCTAAAGCAAGATGCAAAGCATAGGAAGTTACTTGGTCCTTGGAACCAGTATTTACAGATCTTTACAGCTGATTTTGCCTCTCATCTTCTCTTCTGAGAACAGAATCTCAGCGAGTCTTAACCTCTACGCATATGTGTCTAAGAATAGAGAATGAAATGGCTTCGCACTGATTAGTGCTTCATTAGTGAAGCTCCATTGCAAAAAGCATGTGCTGTCCTTCGTGATTTAAGGGTGCATCTAAAACACACTGTTCTAGTGTCTGGCTCTCAAGTATTTTACCTCTGAGGCGTTGTAACAACAGCCACTTGAGTTCCCTCGGGCAGGGTGCTAAGTGGCTGAGAGGACTGGGAGAGGCTTGTGTAGAAGACTGAAGACATGCCTCTGTAGACACGCATGCATCTTTGCACTGCTCTCACTTCACACACAAGCTCTCCCCGGCAGAGTCAATAAACTGTTTGTTTTAAGTGTCTCTCTCGCTTTCATTCACTCTGTGTATCTCTTGCTTAACTCTCTGCGCCCATGATCTGAAATGCCTTTCTCTCTTTTGCTCTCTCTGCTCTTCTGAAGCAGTGCTCAATCTTGCGCTGCAGCGCAACAGGAAGCCATTTAGAGTATAGTCCCCACCATTGTTCCAGTCTGTTTCTCTCAAAAAGCTTTTATCGCCTCTACTAAGCGCTCTGCCAGGGGAGAAACAAAGATTTGTTGATAGTTTGCTGCTGCTAAAATTGCACCCTGAAGGTTTACACACTTAACATGTGGAACATGTAATAAATTAAAAAACAACAAGATGCAAACTTTGGGTGATGGACGATGTTCCTGTGAGTGATGAAAGCAGGGTTGTGTACTCTGGCAGGGACACTGCAGCTTCCTCTTTGTTATCTCAGAGCCTTCACTCGAGCTTTCCTGTTGCTCTCAAACCTCTCATCTCTCTTTTCTTCTCCTTGGAGACAACTATGCCTTTGCTCTATACATGCTCAGGGTGTATAGATGCATTATCTATAATGCATATCTATGTTGACTTAGCCGCTGCCTATAACTAATCACCTGTCAAGACCCCAGGAAAAGTTCTGGGCTTTGCAACAATTTGTCATAGAGGCGCATTATAAAATAACTGGTTGCACAACAATGAAGAAAATTTACTGAGTATCAAATACATTGAAAGAATATTCTTCAAATTTGAGCCATTAAATCCAATATAGATTTAAAAATGTTGCATGAACATATTATCTAATGTGTGTGGGAAATCAACAAGCTCAGTCAGAGAAAAACAGTGATAGCCATATGAGCTGAAAGTGAAGAAGCTTGAAATGTTTATTTATAAGTGAGCTTTCATTAAAACACTGGGCTTACAGACCACTGCACAGGCTAAGTACACACACCATAACTTCCCTGCACATATAATAAGAGTAAGCCAACATATGTGTATCGTTCTTACAGAGGTACTGAGTAAATGCCCAGATGACAAAAACTTAACACAACAAATTCTTGCATCGATCAGTTGAAAATTAGCAATAGCACAGAGTTTGTGCAGCACATCAGTTTCATGCTCTGTATTGGAACTACAGTATGTTAAATTGCATCATCCCTATCAAATAAAATTTTAAAAAATTAAATAAATCAGACTGACAAAATTAAAACTGAATGATGAGACATTTAAGGTTTTGTCCATCAGACAAAATGAATATGTATCGCTTGTTTCTGCATCAATAATTTAAATATTTTATAGCAAGCTTGACAGGGTTTTTAGATGGTTATTTTTTTAAAGCATCTTAAAGTTGTATTATAATTAAGGATAGCACACACAGTCAATTTTCTAAGTCTATTTGAGGCAGTAAAATTTGAAAATGTTCATCTTTGTGTGGCTAGAATGGAAAGTCTTGGTTTTATGGTGGTGGTGGTGGTTCTATTTACAGAATCGGTGTCACTCTCACCACAATTGCAAACAAGTAAACACACGGTGCATGTGCATGCATGTGTGGAGTCATTTATACACAAGACAGACACTGGCTCATGGTCAGATGAGTGTGAATGCCCCTTGACCTGTCTTCTCCCGTCTTGTTCAGTGCTTAGAATCTAAGTCTGTTCCTTGACCCTTGCTGGGGTAAGCTGCTTTTGGATAATCAATGGACATAAGTTTAAGTTAATTGCCATGTCACGATGTCACAGACACCACAGAATCGCCATTGAGGACTATATGTGGGGGGCAGTTGTAAGAGGATTAAAAGGACCAGATGTCTCTGTGTTTAGCCTAGACAGGTTGAGATCAGACTGACCGCAGTGAGTTCCCAGAAAAATTTTTCCCAGAATTTATGATCCTGAAAATTGTGCATCTTGTTCTATTAGCAGCCGCGGTGTTCCCAGGTACTGGTAGTTACACTCATGAAAACCATATCATAACAACAGCGAGAGCATGTAGTACAGCATATGTTATCATAGAGGGCTAGAAAAACCCACCCCATAACTTCAAGACAGTGCTACACTAACAGACAAGCTCATTTTTTCCATAACATTACACTATAACCTTTATGTAAATAATTTAAAGTGCTACTTGAATTATTCATCAAAAGTGGCTATGAAGCCAAGGGAGCTCTCAATATGGCCATATTCCATTTTTTAATGTTCTTTACTGAAGTGAATAAATGTATTTATTGTAAAAGACATTACTGAATTGGTTTGTTGATGCCTGGCTAAATGCATAATGCAAACCTATACAGTCTTCTGCAAGCACATAAGGGTTCCTTGGTGTTGCCACTATGTCTGCATGTCGGGCTGCATAGCGTACAGTGGTGTGCAGATGCCTATATGATATAGATGCTATTGAATATATACTTGTTCAGTCACAGGAAGTGGAGGATGTTTATGTGGAAAGTCTCTATCTTACACATCTGTCTTGTGGGGAAGAGCCACTAAGATTGATCTTTACCCCATTCACAGAGCAGCATGTAAGCCTGTGGCTGTCATCCTACGAGACAGGGGAGTGACAGAGAGAGAAATTTTAAATGTATACTGTAGCAACTGAGAGGCCACGCAGGATATTACGGATGCGCTCCCTGTTTAAACCCCCAAACCTCCAGCCGTCAACTTTTTAACATCCATCATAAAGCCATCCAGTCCCTTCCGTGTGATGGGGAATGACCTGAGCTGGTTACCACAAAGGATTTGGGACTGGAGCTACCTCTTTGGGCCTGTACCTGAGGCTGGAGCCGCCCAACTGTAGCAAGCTTTTGTCACTCTGTCACCATGTCTTTTCTCTGTGACTTATGTCCCCTCAGGCATCTTTGGGACTCCATTACCTCTGCGTGTATTGTGGGAATGTCAGGACCTCAAGCGTCGCCGCAGCAGGCATCTTAGATTGATGGGCAAAGGTCTAACTGTGACCTGGCTGACTTTCACTCTTACCACATAGACAGATTTACATGGTACAGGCATGAGGCTTTATGCAGGGGAGTGTGAGGTCCCTCAATACATGTTGTAAAAGGAGAAAGCTTGGATGACTGATTTACACGGCTGGGCCTTAAATTGTATTGCGAGAGAGAAGATTACATGAAGGAAAACTGTATAGTTTGAAGTTAAATAGTGCAGCAGAAAGTAAGATGTTTGTAGTTTGGGTAGTGGGTGGTTGTACACACTTGCCTGAATGTAAATGAGCACCAATCTTTCATGGCAGAACATTATGACTGTTGATCTATATTTAAATGCAGTTTCAGTTCAAACTAGTCAGAAGCGTATTTTATTCGACCACACCTAACAAAAGTTAATTTTTGATTGCTTTTGGTGTAACAGAACACTGAAATTACTCAATAAAATAAATAATTGTAAGATTGTAAGATTAGATATATTGACCGCAACAAAATGACATGAAATTAAATATGGGCATAATTTGGAGTTAACTTGCAAAAGTCAACATCGTCAGACTTCCTATCTCCTATTTAGATTTAGTTGCCTAAACTTAACCTCATCCACATGGTCTTTACTGGCCTTAACTTAGCAGTAGTAGAAGCCTCTTTTTGTTGTATATAAAGATAATGTAGATGATGATGGAGGGATGTAACGTTCAGATAATTTACAGCCACAACACCTTATTGGCATTTTAGTTTAGATTTTTGATGAGCCTGTGTTGGATTTACACAGGAACACAACAATGGATGCTGGTGAGAGAAAATATGTCCCATTTGAAGACTGAATGCTTTTAACACAATCATCACATGCACGAGGACAGGGTTTGTGTATTTTGGTGTACTGCCTGGGTAAACCATGTAAACCTACCTTTTCTGGTAGAGGAATTCTTTCCACTTCCACACTACAGTGCCTGTACACATCCAGTTGTCAGTTCATTGGGTTGAGGAGGGTAGTGTGTTTTTTTTTCCTCCAGAGAAGCAGTGCAGGGCCCAGAGCAGTGAACTGAGGCTTTGTAATCACTGTCCTGTCTCTGCCTCTGCATTTCTCTGTCTGTGTTTTCTGTTAGTATTGGAGCTGACAGCCTCTCAGTGGAGGAAGGGCTTTGAACCTGAGGGCTCCTCTCTCTACCAAAGGCTAATCGCTACTTCAGAACAGGGGACTGCCCCTAAACAAACATTTAGTGCTGTAAAGACAGGGTCGGCCCCTAACGATGTGGGTCAGCAGGGCTTTTTTCAGCAAGGCCTTTATGGAGACGGATGCCAGAGATGGACAAATAGCAGGACATTAGCTGTCAGCAGCACCAGCAGGAGCCAGATCTGGCCACACTTTAATAGCTGTTTGTTGGTGGAGAGGAAGAGGCTCATAAAAGAGGAGACTCTTATCTTCTGCGGACCTTGTGTGTTTGTGTCACAGCCAGGACTGACCGCAATGAAACACAACAACCAGACCGGCTCAGGCCAAAGATGGACTGCACTCCATCTGATACATTAATTGCAGTGGATCCTCCTATCTGCATGGGCCACAGGGCTGAATTCTAATACTACACTGCCACAGGCGTCTAGCTGTCTTAACAGCAAACACCAACATACATGATTTGTCAACACAGTAAATACATCCTTCGAGGAGGGTGTAATGTAACGCTATGATTTTTCTGACAGCATAATCAGTTCATTCAACAAGGTTTTATTTGGTGACAGTGCTGAGGGTCTTTCTCTGCCTGAGGAGCTTCTCTCCCCCACTCCACACGCTCACACCTTTAACGACTTCTTAAATGTCACAGAATGTCAGGCGGAGGGATAAAAGCAGAGGACCTCCTCCTGCTTGCAAGTGATCCTCGGTAGATTTTACTACGCTACAGTGCTGCCGGGCAGGACATATGCACTCAGGTGTGGCCCAGATTTCACCGGACTGGCTGGTGACATGATTTAATGCACTTGCTACTAAGGAGCAAAGTGAGAAGAGCTCCTTGTCAGTAGAAGAGCACTGATTGAGCACAGCATGCCCTTACAAATGTATCCTTTGTGCATGCTACTTAGAAGAAAATCATCCATCACATGCGGTTTCTTATAATATAAGGCATCAGGTTATAAAGCATTCTCTGTAGTGGGCCATCCAGCTCCCTCACACACACCACAATATTTTTTTTTTTCTTCATTTAAGAAAGATTTTAAATCAGTGTAAGTTGACTGTGTATTCCCTGGGGAACGGACTACTGCTGTGATGAAATAAGCATCAACTCTGCTCAATTTTCCATTGAGCTAACCAGGCAGCTCATCTCCATTAGTGTTAGTCTAACCAGCTCCGCTCTGGATCTCTTTAGCTGTGATCTCGCCAGAAGCCAGCTGGGTGTATGTGTGTGTGTGTGTGTGTGTGTGTGTGTGTGTGTCTGCACACGCTTGTGTGATTTTGCGAGAGCTCAGTACGCTGAGCCCTACAGCTGTGAGAGATCTGAGTGTAAGGCCATGATGGGGCTCTGTTAAGCTCAACAGCGTGAGCCTGTATCAATTACGCTGCAACAGCGATACGGACACAGCGTGCGGTCTTCAAAGACAAAGACTTATGATCACCCAGCGTCTCCTCAGTTCCTCTGGCCACAGAGTCAGCTGGATAACCTTCAGACAACATACACTAGGGAGGAGAAAGACACAGAAAGACAATTTTATTTAATCTGTGAATCTGAGAGAAACTTGCTGTGATATTTGGAAAACAGAATGACACCATGTTTACAGCCTGTATATGTATATATATATGTGTGTGTGTGTGTGTGTGTGTGTATTTTAGAGATGTCCCGATCAAGATTTTTTTAAACCCAGAAATTAGACCTTGTCCAGTCCAGTCTAATAGTGGGAGTGAGAGAAAGAGATGTCTGAAATAGATGTGACATGATCAAATAGAGAGGAGACCAATCTGTATCTCTCACTGTGTTGGAGTTCTTGGAACTACAGAAACAGACAATATTATACAGTGATGTCAATGACTGAATACAGACACTCGTTTGCAGCCAAGTTTTCTTTTGACCTAATCTGCTTAAGTTGACCTGAATGTAAACCGGTCTTTGCTAATGAGAAAAAGAGAGTAAAAGTCAGAGCTTAGCGAATGCGTGTATTTTGACAACCGGGATGTCAGAATTCAAAGTCACTCTTATCGGTTGTACATGGAGCAAAATGCTCGCGCTGTGGGCTGACATAAAGGAGAGCAGAGTAGAGTACAGCAAAGAAGGGATTGGCATTTGATCCGCTTTGTTTTAACCGATACCCATCCATTAATACCCTGATACCGAGCCTTAGGATCTGCTTGGGACATCAAGACTGATTGTGATTAGCATTAATGACACTGTATATAATATGTGACTTATTTTCTGTTCTATAATATAATCTGTTGTAACACTACACAATGTCTTTGAGGACCTAATTATGTGTCTTCTACTATTAATTTGAATTAAATTGAAGGAGAGTGAGAGAAAGTTCCCTCGAAGAACAATGTCATGTCCTGTGACCTGCCTCTCCTCTTGGTGGAAAAGCTCTGTGGCTCCTTTGAACGTCATATGGATCCAGTTCCCGGGCCGGAGACTAGTGGTATAGATGTATAGATGAGCTATAATCCATGCAGGTCTAGCTCTACTTCCAACCTCCTTTCCAATACCTTTGTACCTCTATATTCAATACCACTCCAAAGGCAAACAAATGCCTTTGAGGACTTCACCCAAGTTTAAAAGATTCTGAAGGCATTTTCCGAGGCTCCTGGTTACAGAAATGACTGCCATATCAGCCAGTCAGGTGTGGACTGCGGGGAGTGTGTAGGTATGTGTGTGTGTGTGTGTGTGTGTGTGTATACAGCGTGGTAATGAATGAAGGTAAATGGCAGGGTATGAAGCACTTCCTATCGTAATTTCACACTTGTCAGCTCTTGTGAGGAAACTTCACCTTTACACAAGGATAGCAGAACAGGCCAGTCCACAGAAAACACAGAGAATATGTCTTCATGTTGTGGGATAAATTCTCTATGCAAAGAATTTCCCTTGCAAATATATTCTATTCTCAATTCTACTGCAGAATTTGCTCTCAAATACTGAAGCTTAAACAACATACAATCTTAGCTGTCAATCCTTAGAAGGCATTTTATTGAATATACAGAACAGTATGCAATGAACAAATAATAAATGACTGAAATAAAATATGCTTCTAGTATTATTACTGTGTGTCTAAATCACCTGTATTATTGTATGAGGGAATAAGTTTATGTGTGTATACATGCAAATGTGTGTATGTGTAAGGGAGCTGTGTTGGGGTTGTAATGAGGGCATTACCTCACTATAGAGACAGTTGAAATACGGTGAAGTTATCATATACCTACACACACAACACACGTGTTGCACAGTGAGTCGGTATCTAATCTTATTGTAATTATGAGGTGGAGAAGTGAGGAATAAATGCATGAAATTCATTAAACCTCCTTAAACAACACCTTTACCGCCTTTAAGAAATTCATTGTGCCCTGATGTGAGCGATTTTTCATTTATAATCCTTGTGCATTTATGAGTCAGGTCCACACGTGGCTTTGTGGGATGAAAAGTCGCTATCAGGCCCACCTGCCAGGAGCGCATATCTGATATTCTCCAGCTTGATGTTACTGTTTCTTTACGAAGTTTTGCAGTTGAGCCCTAACTTGCAGCAGGAGAGGAGAAATGAACGTAATTTGTCCACAGTTAGTCGTTCTGACTGTCAATTTATGGAAAAGAAACACCTGTTGAGCCTAATTTACTGACATAAAGAAGGTTTATGCATTGTTTTATGTATTGTTGTATCGTTTAATACACCCCACATAAACATTTATCCTCAGCATAAATTTTAGCTGCAGTCTGTTCAAAACGTAATGTCATACTTAGATTTCTATTTTCACTAACGCCCTGTGCTTACTCATAGCACTGCATCAGATGTAGTGCCAAATAGTTGCTTTTTGAGGATGCACGTTACACATCTGACTATCTCTGTTGGTGTAGCATCATCTCTGTATGCTTCCTATTGAAGCAAATCGATCTTTAGACATCGCACAAGAAATTCTAAAATGAATATTTATCACTTGCCTTCTTTTTATTTTAAATGAGAGCTTAACATATTATAAAGGTTACTTTAAGAAAATAAGGATAATTAATGCACAACCTTGGAAAACCATGATTGACTGAGTCATCTACACACGTCAAGCTGTATCTGTTTAATATGCCAAGTAAGTTAGGGAGCGTGAAAGTGGCACTGCGTGTGTGTGTGTGTGTGTGCGTGTGTGTGAGTGGGAGAGAGACAGAGCAGGGAAAAGGGAAGGGTGAGTAGAGGGAGGATATGAGAGCCTTCTCTGGGGACCTTAAACAAACTGACTAAAGTGGTCCTGTTTTCTGATCAGGCACAGAGAGGAGAACACTTAGCACTGCTGGAGACACTCTAAACAGCCACTGAGGAATTAGCCTGTTACTGGGAAACTTCACAGCTCCTGCACTAGGCCGTGTCCCCGACTAAGTGGCTAATACAAAAAATAGAACAGGCAATAAATGGCAACAAACAAATGCACGCATGCACACACCCATCTACCCTCCGCTCACATATACACAAGTGCATAAGGACATGCTGTATATATATATATGCCGGTAAGCGCAGCATTCACGATAGCTGTCTCAAAACCAGCGCAGATAAACACGTAAACCCACACACACAACACAAGCTACCATATGTGCTACGGCCCCTCTGAGGAAAAACCAGTAGATAATGAATGGGCCCCTCACACACTCCAGAAAAGTGTCGCGAGTGACTTGAGACAAGGAAAAATATGTTTTCACCGAGGAAAAGCAATGACCTTATTCCTTCTCGGCGTTCGTACAGTATCCTTTCGCCTGCATCGCCGAGTTTGGCCAAACAAAGATGAGCTTAAATTTAGGCCCCATGATGTCAACACATACACAGGATGGAAAGTTCATGTTTAATTAGATGTCCCCCCCTTCTTTAAAGTTCATTTCAATTAGTCCCACCTCGGCCCCACTTTCAGGTCTCAGTGATTTGTCAATGCCTCAACTTCTTTGTAGCGCAGCGTGATCACAATGCAGCATGTAAATGTGTGTGTGTGTGTGTATGTTTTTGCATGCGTGTTGCTGTTTATGTTTGTGTGTGACCTCGACAAAAAAAAACAAAAAAAAAAGGACTCCTGTGCCCTTGACATTTCCTACTTGTTCATATGATGAATTGCAGGGGTTGTTTACTAGTTCATAGGAGAGATTCACGTATCTCTGTTTTGTTCCCAAACAGCTGCGAAGAATGCAGAGACAGTCATAAAAATAACTGCAACTTCCAAAGTTGATTTCTTTTTCTATGAGCTCATTCATTGCATCAACTGGAAATTCAGTTAGAAGTTTAAATTAAAATGACCTCAAACCTCAATAATAATACACAATAATTAATCATTATTATATATTATTATTGATTATGAATAACTACATGCCGTTATCATGATTTCTACGTTCATAATAACTTTATCAACAAATCATTTTCTCTCAGCATTTGTAAAGTTCATACAGATTATTATTTGGAAAGTATTATTTATAAATCTGGTACTTCATGGTTTTGTTAAATTAATTTAAATGAAACCCTGTATGAGCTGTCTGCTTTTAACAACCTAATGTATAATTGTTGGCATGAAAGTGAAACATTTCAGTATGTGTCATTGTATATTAGTTTACAAAGCGGTTACATTCTTGAAGATGAATTTTTAGCGATCGTTTGAATTCCAGGTGGCAAAAAAAAAGCATTTTTAATGAATTCTAACTGTAAAATATCAGATCATTATATTCAATATCAAGTATTTCAGAGCAGCAAGCATCAGGAAACCTGCAGACACACCTCTTAGATGTACAGCACTGTACATCACAGGCTTATATAGGTGCTGTGGTTAGATGGCCTATATGTCCTGTGAAGGATCCTGAAGGTGTACTATGTCTGCTCTGTCCATTTCGTGACACCCTCACATAAGCCGATCAATCAGCTGTAATGAAACCCATCAGGTCACCTTTGAAATTTATCATTTTTTTTGTGTGCGTAAAATGAAACGCCCCATGATGGTATGGAAGCTAAATTTAGATTACCTATATGCTAACATATTTCCAACCCCTCCTCCTCTCAAAAAAAAAAAAGGAAAAAAAGGTTTATGAATTATGCTGAGATGCTGAGTGCATATCCCCATGTGCTTGTGACAGACAAGCCTGATCTTGGACATTTGACTTTGTCTTCTGTCCCCCATCATAATGTTTGTAGCAGTGTATCTAAATTTTGCACTTGAACTTCTGCACATTCCTTAAATTGTACAGAACCAAAAAGTTTTAAAGTTTAACATAACGTGAAATGTTGTTTTGTTGCTCATCAGCGAGAAAAAGAAGAAAGAAAAGAAACTGAGCAATCACCTGACTGTTTGACTTATCTCTTTCACCCAGTGGTGTGTTTCTCACTGTGTGTTTCTGTCGCTCGCAGAGGTTTGAGGTGCTTAGCATCTCTTGTTTGCACACAATCCGTCTGTGATTATTGCCCGCTTCAGGCTTCATGCACAGTGATGTGTCTTTTCACAAAGCAGCTTCATTTGCATAGATTTTCCCAAGAACCTCTCAAATCTTAAGGAGTGCGCTTAAAGAGGAGTTAAAGATGAGCAATCATGACGACAGATCACCTTGTTTGCGTTAAAGGCAGGCGATATCACTATCAGACGAGTTGCACGCCGTAAATTGGCTCTTCAAGTCAGAGAGGGTGCACAAAAAACTTTTATGAATTTGTTTTGATGCGGGTGGGAGGATTTCTAGCACTTAACTGGATTTTCCACAACAGTTACAGCTTTTTTTGAATAGTCAGGCCAAACCTGTCTAACTGCAATCAAGGTCCGACTATACGGTTCATTTTCTGCAGATGGCACACAAAAAGTTCTTATTCGAGCATTTGCAAAGAAATAAGCTTTTCTTATGTGTTTGTTGATTTGTTTATTTATTTCTTTATTTTGTTGTTGTCATTTTTTTTTTCTGCTGAACACAGCTGCTTGGGCCCCACCATGCAGAAAAGCCCAATATGGCTCTGTCTGTAAATCGGAGTCCGGGGGCCACAAGACAGAAAACAGGGGAGAACCACCCGGCGAAATTTAGCGCACGATGGCTCCCAGCGGGCATCATTTGGGGACAAGAGAGATTTTTTTTTTTCCTCCTTCTTTCTTTCCCTTTTTTCCTGCATGGTGAGCAGGTTGGAAAGCTCAACCCTAACATTGCTGCTGACACAACCACTCAGGGACGGCTGTAACAGCTCTCTTAGCGTGGCACCTGTTATTGAGCCGTCAGAGATAGAGAGAGAGAGAGAGAGAGAATGAGGAAGAGAGGATTGGAGAGGGAGGGAGAACAGGGAAGGGAGAAGGAGGAAGGTGTGAGAGCAAGAAAGAGTGAAGCTCAATTGTAATTTCAGGGCTGTCACAGTTTTTAGAGTCAGTAATTCTGCCGCTGTATCCGTGAGCGTACACACCCGCCTGCCTCTCCATGCTGACACTGATCTCTTCCCTCACTGTCCAGCCTACCTATATTTAAGCATTCATCTAGGATCAGAGTAAACAAATGGATTATAATTAGATTCACAACAGGCTACTTTGTAAACAGAGAGCAGAGCATCTGTCTGTACACTGGTCAGACTCCTTCTGTTTCATTGTTGTTTCTCTGGTTTAACACATTTTTCTTCCCATTTTCTCTTTTTCATTTTAATGCCACTGAAATGACTTGTTTTTATGCAACTCTTCTGCCACTGAGTACTGTAGGCTTTTTGGATTTTTTTAAATGATCTGTAATGCTCTCATCAAACTAATAATTATTATCGAGACTCCCTAAGTCTCAAGTCATACCAAGATAAATGACCCATAGTAAAAGAGGCGGTAATAAGAGCAGATGTACTGTTTTCACTTTTGTAATTTTTCTTTTGGGACAATACTATGAAAGATGAAATAAAGATTTATTTATTTTTTCATCAGGCGAACATATCTGTTTGTGGTAGTAACAAATATGGGGAAACAAACAAAAGAAAGAAAAACAATCTTTTTTTCTCTCTCTCTCTAAGCCAATCATCAGAGGTACACAGCAAGTAGCTGTCCATTCAAGCAAAGCAGTGGCATTCCTCTGCAGAGCAATCAAAATGGATTAAACCAACCACGCTCCAGCTGCCCCCACGCAAATCAGATATGCCTGTGATGATGATAATCAATCCATAATAAAATAACACAACATAAATCTGATAGTGTTGTTCCAACAATTTTAATAACATAGATTTAAATATTGCCATGTGCACTGGAGTGATTTATTGATGAAAAAAGTGCTATCAAGCTTATATACACCCCACTTCTGGTGGCCCGCCAATAATACCATTAACTGCATTGTTCAAACTCATTATGTGATGAGAAACACAATAATAATCGCAGGACTACAAACGCACAATTTCTCCCATTGAGCTAATCACTTTTGCTAGCATTATTAGTCTCTCTTCCTCTCTCCCTTTCTCTCTCTCTCTCTCTTTCTCTCTCTCCTGCTTTCTTGCTCGCTCCGTCATAAATCCAGTGAGAGGCTGGTGTATAAATCCCCAGTGCTGAATTAGTATTGTAATTTCTGGTATCCATGCATGCTTTGCCAGCGCAGACCTTGGAGTTATTAATCTGGGGGGACAGGTGCCATAGAAACAATATGCTGAGCGCTTGGCCTGGATACTGGGCCGACCCCACCCGTGCCAAAGCCCTCAGTGCATTCAATTAGAATTACAAGGTATGGACCAGGGCCCAGTTTTAGTTAACATTAAAAAAAAAAAAATCTGAAAGGGATTTTACATTATATAAACCTTCATTCAAACCTACATTTTTAAAGATTCGTCCACTTCATACAACATATAAATAAATAGCAAAGAAATTAACACAAAAATTAAATATGAATTAAGGATTACTGAAGAATGGCCGTGTTGCCTCTTTTGACATCTCAGAGTGTCAGAGCTAAGTTGTTTTTGGAGTCCCATAACGTGTGATATCGTGTGGTTTACCACCTCTCTGACAGAAAAGCTGTTAGGCTGCACATATGGCCCACTGACAAACATGACAGATGAAACACTTTGTTTGCTTTTGTTTAAGCACCGGCTCCTCTCCTAATACAAGCCTTTTAAGTGATCAAAAAGACCCTGCGATATTTGATGTTGTCTGTGTAGAGTGGGGAAGGGGGGTAAAGAGGAGGGGGGGGGGGGGGGGGGGGGGGGGGGGACAGGGGAAGTGTCATCCAGTGATATACAGCTCCAGTCCTCTGTCACACAGCGCAATGTCTGCTGGGAAATAATCTGACATCTTGTGCTCGACACATCCAAGCGATGAGTAGAGAAGGAGGGAGGAGGAAAAGAAAGGAGGCGGTGGGGTGGTGGAGGTGGTGGTGGTGGTGGGGGGGACATAGAAGGCAGAGAGTGATGGGACAAAGAGGCGAGGGAGAAGAGAGAGACTGAGGGAAGTGGGAGTGTGAGCGGGAGAGAGGAAGGAGAGAGAGGACACAATCAATTCAGCAGCCCCGTCTCCATCATGTCATCGCCTGTCAGCATAGATTTAAGAATAAAGCTTTTGAGAGACCTTCCAGAGCTACAGTCTGATCGATGCTCTGGCAATGTTGGCCCAGATGTCACTGACACGCGTCACACTGCAGTTCAAAACACAACCGATCCCTTTGTGACTGCATCACTGGGAACTACCACACACCCCCTACCCCCTAAGTTTGTGATGGGACAGTGGGGCACACTTTTCAGATTCAAATAAGATCCAGTTCAGGTGAACGTGCCCATAACTTGAATGGGAGAGAAAGCTGGACGTGCATATGGGCAAGACCATTAGAGAAAACAGAGAGGCAGAGATGAAGAGATAGTGACGGGGTGAATAAATCGAGTCATTAAGCATGTGTTTGTGGGAGCCTGGCTCCCATATGACAGTGTGGGGTGGCAGGATGCTTCTGTTGCCGTTCCCTGTAAACAGACCAACAGATTGGCTCGTTTGCCTTTCTCCTCTGGGCAGCTTTTGCCTCCTGGTTTCTCGGGAACGCTTAGGACTTTCCTCCCCTGGGACTCTGGAGAGACTACGTATGCTGTATTTCAATTTATAGCTTGGCTTCTTTTAATTAATCTGCACTGCTGTCAAATGTCAAACTCGTTTTGAAAGTACATCTCATCCCATTTAGTCAGTAAGCAGCAGAGATTCTAGATTTAATTAATTTAATTAAAAAATTCACAGAACAAAATGTTCTACATAATTCAAAAATGTTTTAGTCGATGGCCGATGTGCATGTTTGTTGCTTCTTAAATAGTTCCTCTCAGTTCCCTCATTTTCCTCAATAAGCAAGCTGTGCAGCAGCTTTTTGTGTAGCTTGTTGGATTGGTAAGTACTGTAAATGTACACCCCAAAAGGAATGCATCCCTGTGCTAAAACACACAGTTTTTGTAGGAGTCCACTCACTGCCCAAGAGTCTATCAAATTTCATAAAATGCGTTTGAACTGTATTGCATATTAGGCATGCATTTTTCCTTGTTTGCTACATAAATCAGTTGGCAAAGGGTTGTATTTGTCAGGTAAAGAAGTCTGGCTCTTTATGGTGCGCAGCCTAAACATAGATTCATTTATTGTTTTTAAATAATGAATATAAAAAATGTTCAGGTTTTGGCATTTGTAACTACATTTTCCTAAAACCATACTTAGTCAGGTCATTTATATCCTTAAATTGGCTAAAATGTAAGTATAACTCCAGACTCAAATGTGCATACTTGTGGCTTCCTGCTGACCCAGCCCTCCAGGACATTTGCTGTCAGGTCCAACCAGTAACGTTTTCCTCGTGTTTCCCGTCACTGTCTGCTGTCAACTTGCAGGTGGAAAAAATGCCATTTAAAATAACTATTGAAATGTGTACGCGGACAGAATGATTGTATGTGCCATCTGTATGTGCTTTTCCTGTTATTGTACTTGTGTTTACAACATTCTTAACATATGTGTCAAGCCCCCCAGTTGACACTGTGCTTTTATTGTCTATTATTTCTGTGCGTCATCTTTGACAGAGTGAATTTTATATTTTAAAAAATTATTTAAAAAAAATAAAAAGGTCTTTTTCAACATAGATAACTTCTTAAACACAGCTTTTAACACACATTAGGTGGTGTAGGGTTTCAAAAATAAAAAAATATATTGTAATGACTTGGCCATATAATAATAATCTAGGACAAAATTGAGTGTTAAAAAACATATCTGCCAGCTGAGTGGAACAGACGCTCCTCTGGCCAGTGGAAAGAGAAAACCACGGTGATTCAATCTCTGCAGCACAGAGGGGAAAATTTACCTCTGAGTTCAAAACCTCATGGCAATGTTGAAAAAAAAAAAAAAAAAAAGGCGACTAGTGTTTCATAGATGAAACTGAGATAAAAATTGACTCTTTTCCTCTCACTGAATGTCTTTCTGACACAAACGGTTATTTTTACTCAACTGTCTTTACTTCCGTTTCTTCAATCCTTTCACTCTCTCTCTCTCGTCTTCTGAGTTCAGCGTGGAGGGCAATCGTTACTGAGTGATGGTACCCATCAGTGTAGTGCATGTGTTGTAAAACTGTCCGCCACTGACAGATTGACTGACATGGTCAACCCTTCGATCACCGCAGCAGAGAGGGCAGGGTTAGAGGGAGAAGTGAGACATGCATGGAGGGGGAGAATGAGGGGAAACAGGTGCATTTAGGAAGTCTTGTTTTATTTTGTTTTTGTTCTGTGAGCACTGATCAAATCTGGCACTAAACTTAAACCGTAAAACAAACATGGTTGATTTTAAAGGGAGTGCAAAAAAAAAAAACAAAAAGAAAGAAACTGATATATAGAGAAGGAGTGTTCCCGTGTAATTTCCAACAGCTGTTGATTCAAAGGGAAAAACTTTATTTGGTCCAGATGGTCTCAGTCAGTGGCAGAACGAGAGAGCTGACTTCATTGGCTCCAGCCATGTGTTTTTCCTCCTGATAGAAATTAAAATGGTCGTTCGTTTGTCACCGCTCACTACACAGCTTAAAATGTAGCAATGAAACGTTCCTTGGCGATAATGCACCATAATTACTCAAACGCCTGTTCTTTATCTGCAGCAGAGGGAGGACAGAAGGAACATTTTCCTCAGATGAAATTTTAAAACCCGGAGAGCTTACTCAACAGGAACAAAATCGGAGAACACAGTCAGAAGTATTGTTCTTTCAGAGCCAGAGAGAGCCATAAAGCCTGCCATCTTCTTGCTCAAAACCACAGAAAATGACAATCTGTCCGAATACATCGTCAAGGGAATTCACCTGTTATTCAGTACAGCATAGACCATTCTCACGTAAAGATTATATTTTCATATCCAAACATTTATTTGATAAAATGTCTAATTTTGATATACTCCCAATAGGTCTTTCTGACCACAGGACAATCATGGGCACAGTTGCAATCTCCTTGGGTCCCAAACGGGGGGCTGGTTGGCGTTTTAACTCCACCCTGCTGCAGAATGAGTCATTTTTAAGGGAGATGAGGGAACAACTGGATGAATTTATAGCCATCAATAAACCATCTGTGCACGATCCTTGTGTTCTTTGGGATACAGTGAAGGGGTTCATCAGGGACAAAACAATTGGATTTTCTTCCAATCTACATAAATCCAAACTGAAACATATCCATGAATTGGAAAAGAAAATTGCAGAAACAGAGTTGCATGGCTTTGAATCCTACCTCTGGTCTAGTTTTTAAAGGACCACTGTGTAGGATTTAGTGGCATCTAGCGGTGAGGTTGCAGATTGCAACCAAATGAATACCCCTCCTCTCACCCTCAACTATGGTGGCTGCGAAACTCGTGCAAAAACATGAAAGGCCCTCTCTAGAGCCAGTGTTTGGTTTGTCCATTCTGGGCTACTGTAGAAAAATGGCAATACAACATTTATGACCTCTCTGGTACATGAGAACCAAATGGGTTTCATCAAAAACCATCTTGCCTCAGACAATACACGTTGCCTTCTCCGTGTTATGGAAACTTCAGATACTGCTGACACATCAAATGCTATTCTGACTCTAGATGCGGAGGAGGCATTTGACTACCTCGAGTGGCATTTCTCATGGACTGTATTACGCTGCATGCATTTTGGAAATCTTTTTTTTTAGTAATGGTTCATTTACTGTACACAAGCATAACAGCTATGCTATTGACGGGTAACACTTGCTCCAAAATATTCCCAGTCTCATGTTGCGACTCAGTTAGGAGCAGGTTTGGTAATTAGCAATAGTTAATATGATCAAAGATAATTATTAATTATTAAAAATCAATATATTTATTAATGTGAATTAATAATAATGGGGCACCACCCTGAGGTCACCAATAACCAAATAGTGGATATCGTCCCAAGAAGGGGCGTTCATCTAAGAATGTCAACATCTGAGAGATATTAACATTATAGGATGAACAGTGAAGGTTTGAAATTGAGCACTGACCTTGTCACCAAGCTGTTGTCACAGTATGTGTACCAACAATCTCAGGAAACTTTGCTTTAAATGCACAACAAAGTTTTATTAACTTTAGCAATATCAATTGTAAATCAATAACGCTTCAATTAATAAACATCTATCATACGACTACGTTAAAACAAGCAATCATAAACAATAGTGGTTATAAACAGCAAAACAACATACAGCACTAGCAGAAGTGTGTGTGTATCTGTGTGTGTGAGAGAGAGTGTGTGTGTGCATGTGTGGTCACAGGAGGGTTCCAGACAAGATGGCGGGCATGAACCAAGTGGAGGTTATTCCATGCGAGAGTTCCGGTCAGCCATGTGCCTCTGATCACCAAAATGGTGTCAAACAAAGCTGAGAGTTTGTGTTGCTTAGTAACACGTGCCTGACTACAGAACAGCGTGTGGGTGAGTGTCAGAGTGTGTGTGCGTGTTCCTACAAGTGAAGTTACCAGAGGAAAGGGTGAAAGCACCAGTGAACGCAAAGATGTCAGCAATCGTGAGGAGAAATAGCACTTGCTTTTATTTTCACAGAGATGTGGTGTGCGAACATCCTTATTCACAAATAAAATGAACCCACGGTCTCAAACAGTGGCAAGCTAACACAAAGCAGCCCAAGCACTTGGACAAACACAAATCAGCTTAGCATGATAAAAACAACCAAAACTAGCAGCAAACAACAATAAGTCCACATTATTGTCAGCAGCAACAACCAGACTCACGGTCCGTTAACTTCACAACAACAGCAAGAAAGCATAAAATAACACATTCTTTAGTAATCTATCTCTTTGGATCCAGTAACATGCTCGGTTGAACACAGAGGAAATCTCTACTATTCCTGCAAGGTTGAGATTGTGAGGCCTAGTTAGAGTTACCGTACGTACGGGGGTACATCCTTAAATTAGCCATGCGAACAGCTGGAAGCAAAGTTGAGAAAGCTTCTCAGGTGTTTATACTCTTGGTGACATCATGGAATTCCTGTGGTTTCCGGCAGGTCTTGTCCAATAAGAGCCGAGAGTTTGACTCTGCCGGACTTCACACCTGGGTGTGAGTTGAACAAAGCATGATGGGAGTTGAAGTCTGTTTTGGACTCCTTTTGTTCAACTTGGTGTCAGCATATGAGGCCCAACACTCATATATAGCTCTCGCCAAGTCTGCCCACTCGCCTCTGTTATTTGCTCTATCCTTTGAGCCTGTGGCCCAGGCTGTCTGGCAATCGACTAATCATGACCCTATTATTGTTCACAACACCAAACACCACATATCTCTCTATGCAGATAATATACTGCTCTATATTCAGGAAATCCTTCACTCTCTTCCCAACCTCCTACATATCTTTGATTATTTCAGCCAGATCTCTAGATACAGAATTAACTGGGGAAAATCTGCACTATTGCCCCTGAATGACTCTACCAGACATTCATCTATCCCATTAAACATCCCAGTGGTTCAGAACCTTAAATATTTGTGGGTCTCTATCCACCCCTCATTTACAAGCATTGTGTCAATGAATTACAAGAAAGTGCTTTTGAAGGAAAAGACTGATCTACTAAGGTGGAGCACATCTTCCCTCTCATTCCATTCTAGTATTTCAGCTATTAAAATTAATGTTTTCACACAAATCAACTTCTTCAGCTTTATGCTCCCTCTCGCACCACCCAATGGTTTTTGCAAGAAATTACATTCTGCAATCTCCAATTTTATACGGGGGAAAAAGAAACAGACTAAAACTTTCAGAGACTAAAATGTGATGGTGGACTGGGACTCAATGGTACTACTGGTCATTCACACTGCGTCCTCTTTCCAAATGGTTGGATCCCACTGCCTCTGTATTCTGGCACCCCATAGAGCCATACCAACATTTCTCTTTAACATTAAATTTGGCTTTATCATTACTGAACTGATTTCTGTTTGGCAACTTTGGCAGCCAAGTGGTATGGGTATTCTCCCATATTCCATAACTACTCCAGCTGGGAGGACATCAGATATCATTCCCCCAGTGGAGTAATAATAAACACACTCTTTATGATATTTTTGGGGCAGTGGGTCTCTGCTCCATCCAAGACATTCAAAACACTTTAATTTACCTGGATGTTGTTTGTTTTTTTACAACTATGTACAGCAATGCCCATTGGGTACTCATCCATTTCACATGGCATTGACCAAACCCAGTGGTCTAGCCTCTACCACTTGTGCTATCTTGGCAAAGGCTTCTTCTAAACCTCTTTCCATTGTCAGTGTGTGGAAGGGGACCTGTCATCTAATGGTAGCAATCTAAATTGGCAACTTATTTGGCACAATACTATCATGATGCTATCCTCCAGAAACCCTAACCATCCATTTAATTTCAACTTTAATTTAATTCATCGAACATACTATACTCCTCGCACATTACATAAAATGAAAGCCTTACCATCCCCTAACTGCTGTTTATGCACTCATAACACCGTGGGAACTTTTCTTCTTCTTGTTCAAAGACACAATCTGAGAGAGTCACCGATGCATCACAGACACCCAAAAGATCAAGCAGGCTAAATATCTGGAAACATTTTCTGTGTCACTTCTCGCGTATGTTTTCATGACATAACGTACTTTGGAGTCCAGACAGACTCATCGGGGTTTCCTCCTGGTGAAGGATCTTGTAATGTGTGACCCCCTGTCACTGATCAATCATGTAATGTGAAAACCACAAGGACTTCAAGATTCCCAATTACAAGACAGGAAGTCATGTAGTGTATGCTTGGCATTAATGACAGCTCTAACCTAGATCTTTCTATCAGACGGATACGCCTCTGGTTGGCCAGCCTGCTGCAAAAAGACTCATAGCCTGCAGATGGAAGCCTCCCCACTCTCTGTCTGTGCAGAAGTGGTTATTAAACTTCACTGATATAGCAAACATGGAACGCTGGGCAGCTGATATGCACCATGCTAATTCTGACAATGTTACATGCTGGAATCATGTTGTCAGTACTCTTAAGTCCTTATTATAAACTGTTGGGGGCTGGGGCGTAGGTAAGAAGGGGAGGGGGTATGGACAGAAGGATTCTGGGAGTTAGGGAGGGAGGAGCAAGATAGGGTTTTGATATGGCTAGTAGTTCATTTTCCTGTTTCTGTTTAAACTCCCCTTGCTGCCCCCACGATGTTTATGTATTCTTCTTATTATTTTTTTTCTGTTTGTACTGACCCAGGGGAGAATGACAACTCAGTCTTTGTTTTTGATGTTTGATGTTTGTTCTGTTATATCTCTTGGGATTTTTGTCATGCAATATGAACATCTTTGTAAATTGAGTTTATAACTACGTCCCTGTGTCTTTACTTTAAATTCCAATAAATAATTGATCACAAAAAAAAGAGAAAATGACAATCCGAGTTTTGTGTGACCTTTTTATGTAAACAGTAGAGGTGAGTTTGAGAGTGATATCTCTGCCTCCAATCAGATGTAACATGCTGTAGTAGCGTGGTGTAGCACATACGTATCAGGGTGTGATAAATGTATTTATTTTAGCAGTCTGATGGGTATTGATCTCCTCAGTGGCTCCTTCACAGGCTACACGTTATGGGACCCTAGAAGGGAAGAGAGTGGGCGGCTCTCTAGCCGCACAAATCTCACACCTCACAAATGAGGTGAAAAACACACTCTGTTGTGGAGGTGTGGAAAGGTTAACAGTGGCCTCTGACTGCCAGTTAAACATAAAATCAGTCATTTATCGGAAATAAAGGTAAGAGTATCTCAGCAGTCACCGTTACGGAGATGAAAGACCAAAGCATGACCAAAGGTGAGTCATGGTGGCACGAAACTGACTGAGAGCAGAAAATGTATCAACATGCTGTTTAAGGCTGTGCTGCACATCCAAATGCACACGAGTAGGCTGGAGAGGTATGGGCATGTAAAACTGAAGCGTAGATGTGACCTGTGGTTGTTTGACTCAAACATCCACTACAGCATCCTCCTCCCTGTATTAACTGTGAGCGCTGCTCAATGAATCATGCAGGGAGATATTCTGAATGTCTGATTGTGACCCAGCCACAGACTGAGGCCAAGTCATAATGTTTCGTGAGAAATATCAAAAGGCACTTACTTTTCAGCTCAAGTTCATTTCTGTATTTTACCTTTGATCTCCCTGTCATTCTCAATCTTTCACAATCTTTTGTGACTAAATGACAGATGATTCATTGAGCTTTTTTTTTTAAATGCCTGCTGAAAATGTCAGCTGCCTACGGTAGGTGTCTATACAGTTGAATCTGTGTCTTTGAAATTGGAAACTTCTGTTTACTTTTTCTTTATTCAAGAGTATAATATCGATGTATTCCTATAATAAACTCTCAATTAAAGCTATTTCAAATGTAAAAAGATAGCATTGATAAAAGACAGCATAGATCTATAATGTTATTAAAATTTATAATCTTTCAAAATAATCTGCTCAAACAAGTTAAACTAGAAAACAATGAAAAATAAATCCACATTTTGGCAGCATTTAGAATGATGTCCAATAAAACAATGAAAATTGAAGGCATACTCTAATTTGCAAAGAAATACATTTTTTTGATCTTTAGATACAACTTGACTGTTGTAACAGCATATTAATCTCCATTATTGTACTGAATATTTTTTATTGCAACTTATAGCTGTCATACTGTATTTTACCATAAGTTGAAAAACTATGTATATGTGGGAAATTTAAATAAAAATTGCTTTTATGTTACCACATAAAAAACAGAGTTATGAAATGGCAGCTCACACACACACACACACACACACACACACACACATACATATATATATATATATACATATATAGATAGATAGATAGATAGATAGATAGATAGATAGATATATATATATCACTACTAGAAAAGGGAAGAAAAAACAGAAAGCAGCCTAAATTGAGCTCAACAACAACTGCTGAAAGACATTCCGCTCACAGCGTGTTTGGCTGTGCAGACGCTGCTAAATGGCCGCAGATTGTGAAACACTAAATGAGTGCGGTGCCGCTCTCATTGTGGGTTAGTCTATAAACACAGGATCTGATTGGGTAATCAGTGTCTCTACTATGGTCTCTTTAACAGTAAATTCACCCCAGTGAACTGGAGGAGAGCTCTCCAGAACAACTCTCAAAATATCTACAAAGATAACAACTGAGTCCTGCTTGACTCACCACTAATATTAACAGGGACTTTCCACAGCAGTCGCACAGTAGGTGGACCTGAAAAGTCCATCATGATAAATAATCATTACTTCTGTCTATTAGTGATCATTTTAGGTCACGTGCGCACAAAGTATGATTTGAATAGAGTTTCTGCTACAATGCCTCTCATGCTTAGGTTAAAATGGGGATGATGAACTTAAAGTCGGGTGACTAATAGTCACAGTGCACCACTCCCTGCAGTGCTGCATGGAGTCACACTTGACTTGATCACGTGGAGTGCAAAACTGTGCTATATCCACAATGAAGATGCTTTTCATGTCTCTCACTGAGGAAATTCACAGCACAACATACACAATGTGCATTTATTTATATATCTTTGTATTTAGTCAACAAAAACAAAACAGCAAATGTTTGAAATGTATGTCAGTAAATGTCTATTAAAAATGGCAATCAGAAATGGGAAAAGAAAAATGTACAATACTCTGTCAAGTATCCCTGACTATTTTGCATAAAACAGAAAATTTAAACACCAACAGTATCTTGTTCAGTGAAAAGATCAGTCAAATACATGGAAGGTCATCTGGACTTTTCTACACTTAAAATGCTCTGCTTTACTAACATTGCTGGAGGAGCATTTTTTTTCCACTTGGCAGACAAAATGAAGCATATTCATACTTCTTCATGTGTCTCGGTCTTCTTTCTTTTTCACACTTTTTCATGTCTGCTGCATGTTGTTCAGAGCCACGTTAAAATGGAAATAGAAGAGGTAAATTCAGTATGCGCAAATGTTCAAAAATGATATATCTTAAACTCTGCAAAAACATAACATACAGCATTTGTACTTTTTTTTTTTCATCTCATGCACATGGCGAAGCTATTATGCACGTGTGTGTATTGTTTTTGTGTGTGTGTGTGTGTGTGTGCACATGGTTGACCGAGACAGACTCAGCAAGACAAATAGAATAGAAAGAGGCTATCGGCAGATGAACCACAAGCATTTGCATCTCAGGAAGTGTGTCAGCCATACGGGACAGTCCCAACACTGAGAACCTCTTACTGCTTTTATGCCCTAATTCATATACACAAATAGATATATAGTAGAAGGACATAAAGCATATCAGCATCAAAGTAACACCATCTCTATATGTACACCTCTCTATGTAAAAAGAGAAACTGTAATATTTCAAGTAGCTTCAATTGATCAAACAACAGGCAGTATTTAAGTTTTCTCTCCGTATTTCTATTCATTATTTTTATTTTTCCATTATGTTATTTGACATTATGTTATCTGATTTCCTCTTCCAGTAATATTGCATTAGGTTTCCAATATTCACGGTGTGTTTTTCCATCTTTCACAGATCAAGACTTCATGGGCTTTTTAGATGAAAAATTATCAATACAAGATGAAGCATCAGCAAAAAAAGCAGTGACACATTGCCAACGTGCTCTTGTTCCCGGTGCCAGCATCAATAATTCAGCCACTAGCTCATAACTTTATTTTCAATGCATAATTGAGGCCAACCAATGTTTTCTTCAGCCATTTATATGTCGAGCAATTTTTAAACAATAAATGGAGCAGTCCATTAAGCTTTTAACATCATCTCGTCTTTGTAACTCAAGTAAACGCTGGAAAGTATGGACAGTGTTGTGCTATGTGTAGTGTGTGTGTGTGTGTGGGGGGGGGGGGGGGTGATTTCAGGTGTTTTCTCTCTGCAGTCGTAGCTACAGTTTAAAGTCTTAAAGGCATAACTGTGGGAAAGCTGTGGTGGGTAAATGAAAAAGTGTAGACTACTCATTCAAAAAGTGTGGTTTGGAAAGGAAGGGGGTCTTGGGGTGAGGTGAAGTCTCTATACCTGCATGTGCGTATGTGTGCGTATGCGTGTGTGTGTGTGTGTGTGTGCGTATGCGTGTGTGTGTGTGTATATGTGTGCCTTGTGATTTACAGTATGTCTGATTAATAGTTTAAAGTAATTTTAGAGTTGCCTGTAGGTTATATCTGAGTAAAAATCTTTGTATTGTAGGAGGCTCCTACATCCAGTGACTCATTACATGAGCTGACTAAACTCCTCGTTTGTTTTGTACAACTGCTTAATAAATATTGATTTACTATTTTAATTACATGTTAATCTCAAAACACATAGGTGCAAGTGTTATGACTCTCTCAAGTCATGCTGCAAATTTCCTGTTTGCAAATATTTATTGAGGATGGCATCCTGAGAGGCCTATAAAAGTGAGTAGCAATCATTAAACAGAGACTAGCTGTCTACAATATCTGCACAAGTGTCAATATCAGCAACACAGTTTGACCTATGCTACTAATCAATTACTTGCATTGTTTTTTTGTTGTTTTTTTTCAAAAGCAATAATTACTAGGACACACACAAAATGAAACCGTTATCATTTTCATCAATAATAAAAGGGTACACAGACACAGACAGTTCAGTGCTGTCTGTCTGTATCTTTTAAATACATTTTAAATGTCTGAAAACAGCAGTAACAAATTTCTTTGACAAGCTATTTAATTATACAGTAGAGTATTTATGCCAGTCTCTGAGAAAATAGTGGTTAACTTAGAGAAGCTTTAACTAAAACAAGTCTTGTCTGACTCTTGGAATGACTGCAGGTTTAGGCCAGTTTTAATTGAAATTATGTTTTAATATTTTGTATTATAATTTGTTAGATTGCGTACAGTAACCACGCTTCGGCCAAATGTTAGAGTGGTTAAATGGATTTTCCAAATTTACAAACACTATTTGTTGTAACATTTGATTTACGAATGAAGGTCTCACTACAGCCTATATTATTCTCCAGAGGTTTAGGTTCCACAGGTTGTGTATAAATGTTCTGACTGCCTTTGATGAGCTGCATTCTCAGGTTGAGGTGAATACATGGGCCTGCAATTGACTAAGTGTGTTGTGGGATAAAACATGTCTAAATTTATGATTAATTTAATTTAAACTGATTGAGATAATCATTATTTACAGTCTATGGCTCTTGTGATCTGCTTATCACTGTACTTCACTGTAATTATTGCCCAACCTGATTGCTTTGTAAGGCGTAATTTTACAATCCACCGCAGGGGATTTTTCAGACTTTGTGGGAAATCGAAACCACAAGTGTTAAAATGGGAGAAAATAATGAAGCAGATCACTGAAACTATTTTCTTCTTTGTGCAGATCGCTTTATCTCCCTTTGGCAATATACTGACGATATGTCATCATAAGTAACTAACTCAACAGCAGTGTATTAATGAAGAATCATACATTTATTATTGAATCTGGTTATTAGCTATAACGGGTGAGTTTTTTTTGTTGTTGTTGTTGTTGTTGTGCAACAAATGGGGCCAGAAATAACCTTGCACTCTAGAGTTCTTCATGGCAGACTATGGAAGCCATGGAAGCCTGAGTTTTTTCACTGGTAATTCATTCTGGTTGAAGTTGTGATCATCATGCTATGTCCTGATTGCATTCTACAATCTGCATTACTTCAAACCATGTTTCAGTAGCACATTCACGCTTTAAAAATGTAAACTCAAGTTTCAATGGTGTCAAATGTGTACTTCTCAAATATTGTATTGGTAGCAAAATTGCAGTCAACAGTCATTTGGCATGTCTTTCATTTCCAGTTGATGCAAAATAGTAAAGTAAACACAAGTTTACATCTTAAATGAAGTCCTATTTTACAGTCTTTGATAAAAAGGAAAACCTGCAGCCCCACTGTAAAGTTCTACAACAGCAATGGACCCTTAGAGTTAGTTTATGCATTCCTCCCCCTCTGCTCTTTCTTGCTGTCTTGCTCCCTCCCTTTCTCTTGCCTTCTCACTCTCATTCCAAATCCTTCCATCACAAAGATATATTGAAACCAAGAATGCATTAGGATGATTGCTAGTGTAAAAAAATTAAAGGGAAATACTGTCTTTTTTTTCTTTTCCAGGCAAAAAAGCTGTAAATTAGCAACAGTAAACAAAATGTTTTTAATCTCATCTGCCCTAAACAAAATGAACGGTGTGCAGAATATTTACTTTAGATAAGAGTGTGCAGGAGTGTGTGTTTGGGAGTAATCCATGCAGTATGTAGCATTTGCATGGTTTGTTCCTGAGATCAAGGTTGCTGGTTTAATTGAGCCTGTACTGGACCCAGGGCTGAGAGAGCAGGCAGAGGAGCATCGATAAACTATGAAATGGTTCCAATATGGCCAATCGATGAGGCTTTGTGAGCAGCTCCCTTGGGGCTTTGATTTTCCTCTCAAACAACAATCCAGGATCTCTGCTCTTCAAAGGCAAACTCCATCTTTGCTGTTATTGTTGTTGTTGCTTCCCCCATGTTTGAGTGATGTCACTGAGGTCGATTTTATCCATGTCCATAAAGGCTCTCCCACACTTGAATCACCCGGGAGACGGCTTCTGTTGGTCTGTGCAATGGTAACAACAACCAATAAAGGTCAATCTCCCATGGTAATGGCCAATTGGGTTTGTTCCCATTATTGGCCCTCTGAGCCGTGGTCAACAGATGGAGAGCTGGCATCACCGACACAAGTTACACTCCAATCTTAAGGACGCTCAGCTCTGTCTTTGAGCGGTGTTGTCTTCCCTCAGCTTGTGTTGGCCTGTACATCACTCCATCATGTGCAGCTCCTAAGGAGGCTCCATAAGGAGACCCGTCGCAGTAGCGTCACAGGAGCGCTGCCAGTGAGGGCTAACCGTCTAACCATTTCAGCTAATTGCCTCATTAATGATTCACCGGTGTTAGGCTGCTCTAGCACTTCGCTGTGGGGAGCAAATTGTTCTGATTGGTTTGCCTCTGTCAATTATTGATGAGGCAGTGAGCTGAAGTGCTAACACCTGGCTTTGGAGGTCCAAATGGCTCTGCATTCCCATCACATACTCTGTTATCACACACCCTGGGACCACATTCGGTCTTGAAGGGCTGGAGTCTTGACTGTTGCTGTTCTCAGAGAGTGGATGTAGCATGGCCCGGGGCAACGGCTGTGATCTCAGTTGTGAGGATATTAGCTCATAGAACATGGCTCACTGCTGCGCAAAAGGTGGACAAAACAGAGACATACAGCTCACAGTGATTTGTGTTGTAATGTCACATGGTGAGGGGCTACTGACACAGCTGGATTGTGTATCTGTTTATACCGTGTGTGTGTGTGTGTGTGAATACCACAAATAACAGTGATATTGGAAATAACCGTGTGATAATAATAGGAAAAAATATATAATCCTGTCTGTTTCTTTTACAGTGTCCTAAAAAATGCACAAGTTGTCTCTGGCTCTATCCATGTATGAATCAAACATCTATGGCTAATAAATAACACCTTCTTTGGACAAAACTAAATGTATTCAACTAAGATTAAGAACTTTAGATTTTAAAGGCATGAGTGGAGCTGTACTGGTACGCAATACAATGTCAATACTTGCTTTGTTTATGGTGCTTTATAATGCGTGCAAGCTAGGCACCTTTACAGTGGGGTCATGTAATTGGATCTCCAGTAGATAGTAGCTGGATTCCACTGTAGTCTGTGTGTCTAATGGCCCACCCACAAAGCACTCCTTCTGGCTACATGAATCATCTGCACTGAGTGCCCATGCTGCTGAGGGGTCTAACCAAACTTTGGCACAAAAAAAAAAACTGAATAAAGAACAGTATTTTTGTGTTTTAACTGAACAAGACCAGATTGACTAATGTAAAGGCGTGTAGACATGGTGGAGACTCACCACTGTTTGTGAATTTGCTCGTCTCTCTTTGGCCTTAATTGAAGCTGATTAAAGAGTCACCCCCCACGCTGACGCCACTGTCACTCTGAATCTCAGCGCAGTGGGCTCGCCATGTACACTCACAGGGTGGTCACTCTGCCTTTGTTTTACACTGGCACCAGTGACAGCAGGGCCCGGCCCTCCCCTCCCCACCCCACCCCCCCAAATACTGTGACTGTGACTCACTGTGTGTCACCCATAAACCAAGGGTCCTGTGTAGCTCATAATGCGGACTTCACTCACTGTCTCATGGTGCATGTTATGTGTGTGTGTGTGTGTGTGTGTGTGTGTGTGTGTGTGTGTGTGTGTGGAAGTACAACAGTAAAGTGTGTAAGAGTCTGGTTGTCTGAGTCAAAATTGATTGATTTTGCTTTTCTTTTTCTTTCCTTGTCCAATCCCTCTTCAATTCCCTCCCTCTTCCTCTTCCTATTAACAGATAACCTAACGACTGAGCAGTGATGACATCAGAGCGGCTGACCAATCGCACGAAGACACCTACAAAGCACAACATTCAAAAATGACTTCACTGAAGAACAAAAGACAAGGCCCGCTGAAATCCCTCAAAATCCCCACAGTGAAATTCTTTAAAGCCTCTTACTACTCCCGTTTCCCTCCCTGATATTTTACCTCCAGCTTTTTTCTATGAAACATGAAAAAAAAGAGAAAAAAACAACGGAAAGACTCATAATCATGAGATGGTTGACAACGCCAGAAGTACACAACACCAGATGAATACACTGGAAGGACTAATTTCTCTTCGGTGGGACGATCGTTGATGCATGCTTCTGTAAATAGATCATAATAAAACCCTATTCTTATTCCTAATATAAGACACATACCAAGTCGCTCTCACCATCTCATAAACCTTCATGACTGTGGATAGAGTATTCATGGTTCACTATTTTCCATATAAAGCCAGTATTCTTCTTACCTTCTCAGACACCATGTAATTATCATTTCCAGCATCATTTCTCTACAACGTACTCTTTGGAGTTTTTGGACTGTAAAAATTGTACTTCCTATTATTCTTATTCTCTTTACATAACAACCTAGTCTTCCTCTCTAATATCCACTCTAGTACACGTAAAGAGATGAATGAAGACAACAGCATGGAACAGAGTATAGTGTATCATTACCGCTCCCCTAGTACAGTAGATCAAAAGTCTCAATATGTGGATATTGCAGGCATCCTTTTTAAAGTTTAAAATACTTTCACTTGTTTTCGGATAGTTAAAGACATAGTCCCTGGTATCTGGACATTTTTCCTGTGTATTTGAATAGATTGCATAAAGACATGAGCTATAGGTAAAGCTATTATTTGACTACCTTAGAGAAATTATAAGGCAGCATTTTTTTATTTTTTTTTTTTGGTATCAAATACTTTTATTTCGAGACAAATGGTCCAACTGAAAAGGGAAAGCAGCCAATTTAACCAAAACGTCACTTTAAAAAAAAAAATCTTTCTAAATATCATTTTCAAATGTTATATTTCATTTTATAGTATTATTATTTACAGTTTTCCTCACCTATTTTAACTATTTAGTATTTCGCATTGCAATAATTGCCCTCTCCCTCCCCATGTGAGGGTTGTAACCGCTATAACAGCAGTCAGCCTGAGAGGTCCACTGTTTTTTCTTTGCACGGTTTGAAACGATGCTCCGATCCCGAGCCACCACATGGGGAAAAGAACCCCTCATTGATTGCTTTGTAGATGAGGACTCTGACCTCAGTCTTCTATGGACTATGAAGATAACCAAATGGACTGAACCATAATATGCCAGGCCAATGAATAGACAACCTCAAAGGTTATCTTCCACCGTGAAGACAGAAAACCTTTGCATGGACAACCGGGAAAACACTCGCTTGTTGAACACCTCACCTCCACCATCGTGCATCCTCTACCTCTCTCAGTGTGTGCTGTGCATCGAGGAATCCATGACTTTTCAGTGACCCCTCTTCTGTCCCCACAGTCCGCTGCTCCACTGCATGTCCCTAGAGCCTCATGAGGAGAGTGTCGCTCAGCGCTGAATGCTACTGATGGACGCGCACGGCAATGTGGAAAACAAAACAAACACTTGTTCACTTTGACACGAACACGAGTCACACATACTAGCGCATGAATACAGATGCACAATCATACACAGCTCCACTCAAATATGTTGCTGTATATATGTACAGTATATTCACTATGTATAGTCGCAGATGCTGTTCTTTGCATGTTGACTTGTAGATGGAATGTGACCATCATTCATAGAAGAGGGTGGTGTGCAGGTAGGCCTAGTCACTGGATTGCAAGAGCTTTGTCAGCTTTACATCTCCTTATTTTGATTTCAGAAAATGTACAGTTACATGACTGAAACATTTTTACCTCACCTGTTCCTATTGTGAAAGGTTCTCTTAAGCCAAACAGCAGCACTGATAGGTCTTACACTCTTTCAAGGGACGCATAACCTCGCCTTTGATGTCAGACAGAACCTGGCCGCAGCGAGCATGGGTAGGAAAAGAGAAGAGGGAAGGCAAACTGGGGCGCTCCAATTAAGTGGCAGCACACAAAGTGGCACAGGGCATCCTGCCAGCAACTGTCTATTCATCCTATGTCAAAAGGATTTGCACATCTCAATGAGTCTATGCACTGCCAGAGAAGTCCAAGAGCAGAGCAGAGGGGAGCAGAGACAGAGAAAAAGAGCAGATTTTGACCAAAATTTAGTTTCTGTTCAAATATACTCCTATAGAATATTATTTTCTGACTGGCAGCCACCTCGGAGAGTTCATAAACCCGTTGACCTAAAAATTGCTACACCGTTATGCAGCTCTCTGAGCTGTCATGACCTCATGTCCTGTCTGAGGTTAACTTTGTGTTAATGAGCATGGCCCTCAGTGCAACCAGATGTTCAGCCTGGTGGTTAAATACCTGTTACCCTTCTACCCCAATGGACACAGCTACACTAACAACTTCACAGAGTGAAAGATCATGTTAAATCCGGAGGACTTTTAAATTCAGTTTAACAGGTGCGTTTACTTTTTGACTAAAAGTAATAAAAAATCAAATCAAAATTTAACATGAGAACTAGTCACTTTAGCATAACTCAAGTGGTAAGCAACTTTGTATGACCCCTTGTGCAGCCAATTTACATAAAGAAATCTTCCTGATTTAAATACAGTCGGAGAACACATGAGGGTATTTACAGTCAACATGTAAATAAACGTGAAATTAGGATTTATGACTTACTGTAGCAGTGATTATTTAAAGAAGATTTAAAATACAGGAAGGATGAAGATGTCACTCAAAGATGATGCGTTGTATGTCATAAGGAACAACACATTGAGCAAGTGCTGATCTTCTCTGAGCCTTGAGGCTTTACACTTTCTTAGAAGTGAAACAAAGCCCCATTTCTGCGCAGCTGCAGGCGATGCGTGACAGGCTGATTTGTTTTTCTGTGCTTTTGAATGCAAGTACTGTGCTGGTCTACCCTGATAGTCAGGCAGCATGTGTGCTTTTTATCTAGCAATGACCCTGACCAGATCAGGACATGTACGTAAACACGCATAGACATACACCTTCATATACAGAATGTGTGCACACAAATGCATAAAGGCACATCCTTGCCATTTTTTCACACACACACACACACACACACACACACCATGCTAATCTAAACAGCAAGGCTGTATGTAAACAGATTGTCGACATAATGGGATTGTTCAGTGTGCAAACAATAAGCTGTTAGCGTAATCACAGGTCAAAGATATATTACCCAGAGGGCCACGCTGTAGGTATATTAACATGATGGATATGTGGGTGGGAGGAGGGGGGCAGGGATATGAAGGATATAGAGCTCTACTGATTCAGATTTACCCCCTGTTGGGCCCCGTCCGCTGCCTTTCTCTTCTCTACTTCCCTCCTATGGGCCCCACTGAATCAGCCATCCTCCTTCTCTTCTCGCGCCTTCCCCCATTCACCCACCTCTTTCTGAGAAACTTGGTTCCTCCCTTTCTTTACCATCTCTCTCCTTCTAACTCATGTCATTTTCTATCTTCATTCCCTCTGTTTCCCCTCCCATTTCCCCCTTGTTCTGGATAGATATAATCTGTTTCAGCAAAGTGGTCCATCCATCTCTGTGGTCAGTGTGAAAGCGGGATAGAGCGGCCCCACAATCTTGTTTTTTGGTTCAAGTGAAGAAGGGTCTGAGTGATTCTGTGTGCAGATCAGAGGTGCTTCACCAGTCACCAGATACACAAACAAGAACAGGAAATAGCTAGAGAGAGACAGGAAGACAGCACTTATAGTTAGAGATATTCATATATGTTTGTATTTCTATGAACAATATGTTATATAGAATAGCTATAAAGCTGATAAAGAGGAATCGACACACCCCATACATTTAATATACACTTGACCGTGCTGAAGCTACCGTGCTTTTGTGTCTCAACAAGCAGCATACAAGTGTCATGTCAGTCAGGATAAATCCTGTGTAGCTTCCTCCATTGCACATACAGCTTATTAACTTATCTCTGCTTTACTTGATTACCATCTAGCCCATTCTTTCAACTGGTTAATAAGTCCATGTCCTGCTGACTAAACACCCCATTAGTGTCATCAGTGGCTGGCTTGTGTGTGTGTGTGTGTGTGTGTGTGCTGCATATGTCTGTGGACCACTGAAGCAGATACATCTTGGAGCCAAGTGACAAAGTAAACACAGAGGCAGAACACTGAGGAGAGAAACAAGCTGTAAGACAGACAATAGGTACAAAGGTGGCCGATCTGGTGATGACAGTAACAGTCAAAACCCTTTGCCTCATGGAGGTGGATTAAGGCTTTTGTATGGACAACCCATTCAATATAATACAAGCTTCAATATGAGTCAACACTAGAATTATGAAGTATTTAACATGTCTTTTCAGCGTGACATAAAGCTAGAACAGTAACATAAAAAAAAACATGCAGGGGCACACACATCCATGCTCTTTTTCTCTGCCTCTCTCTCTCACACACACGCTGTGTCTGTGTCTGGTGGGGTGTCATGATTAACAGCGACCTCAAGCCAGACATGGTTGGGGTAGTGGGAGTGGGGTCAAAGGTGAAAGGATTACAGTGAGGCAACTCATGTCAACTGCTCCGCTCTAATCCTGACCTCCGGGCTGACTCGAAACTCTTCAAAAATTATTCAGACGTAACATATCGCGTGTACATCCCCGCGTTTACTCACCGAACCGCTTACTAATTTGGGTACTTTGACTGAAACTACTGGAAATGTAGCTTATAAAGTGACACAGAGATGGATACAGAGATACAGTGAATGAGGGTTGTTCTAATGACCAGACAGCAGCAAAGACAGAGCAGACCTCCTTATGTCTCATAGCTAATGACAGGGATGAATAATAGAGCCTTTAAAAGCCCTTCCTCCCACCTCACTCTGGGTCGGCACATAAGCTTGTGCTCTGGGTGAGCAGTTAGCCATCAAGACCCTCGCTGAGATTAGATGAGCTCCCAAGGAGATTTGGGGGGGAATAGAGAGAATCGGATTAACCAAAATGCCTCAATTGGAATAAATGCTCCGGGCTGACCCCGGAGTAATACCATTGATAAATGCTGTAAACCAAATCTTTAGCATCTGATTAGGTAATGGAGGAAAACACACCCTTTAAACAACCATTAGCTGTAGTGGAATAGCCCAAACATTCATACACGGGTTGTGTGCGACTGTATCAACACACACACAACAGACTGATTTTGTTATATGTGGTAGGGACTTTTACAAATACCCAAGTTCCCCACTATAGAAATAAATAAATGTGGGAATAATAAATCGCCAGAAGCTGTGGACAGGTGGCATTTCAGTCTGCAACGTTTAGCTGTGCAGTCTGGTTTCTGACAGCTTGATTTACTCTCCTGCACCTGAGCCAGAAAAGAGAGGGAACATTAACAGCAGGAAAAACAGCTTAACTAGATTCCAATTTGCCTGCTTTGAAACACAATTGATGGAGCTAATGTATATGGAAAACACAGAATGGACTTCCTGGTAGCTGCACCAAGCTTATTGTGATCATGCAAAGATTCAAACTCATGTACACGGGGCATTTAGAAAGTTAATAGAGATGATTTGATTCACCCTTACTCCGCTATCTGAGCCTGGTTCTGTTTTGGGGTGGACATTAGGGTCTGCCTTTAGGGTGTAAAATGAAGATTAAAGTGGCGTAAGGGGAGATGCTAGCATGCATGCTGTTCTCCCTGCTGTGAACAGGGTGTAATCCTTCAGTTTCAGAGAAGTGAAAAGTTTGTAGAGTCCAGAAAGTTACGCATACATCCCTTCTGGGCCCCCTACGGAGCAGAGAGTGCGAGACAGCAGGGGATAACCATATGCTATCAAAGTGTTCTTCAAAGCTCCCGTCTTTAGTGCGCTAAATTATACAGTATCATCACATATACCTGTCAGAAACAGAAGAAAACATAATTATGCAGCTCAATGCGCTAACAGAAAAAAAAAAACAATATATTCCTTAAAACATGTTTTAAGAAATGTGTTGCATTTGAATTGTGAAGGGACGTGCTTTATTTAGATACCGGGGTGACTTTGTTTAAACTTTATTTAAACAGTCCGTGTCCTAATAGCGTAGGTCAGCTCATAATTTTGTATTTACATGCTTTTAAAATACTGCTGCTGGTGGACAATTAAAAATTTATGATTCCTTTCACAATGAGCCCCTTCTATGTTACCAGAGGTTAATTTGTACTCGCCCCTCATTTCAATTGTACTGTAGTAAATGTCCACATTATTTCCCACATGGGCCTGGATGAGGGGTTTGATTATCCAAAGGTAGGCCTTGGTTGGCTCTGTTATTGTCAGAGGGGTCGTAAGCTGCAGTAACAGCTTCTAGGGTCTTATTGCTATGGCGATCAGCCCCTTGCCACTTGGCCTTCATGACCCCAGTCAGAGATAAGCTTTATGGGAAAGCACAGTTAACATGCTCCGGCAGTCAACTCCCTCCTTTATCAAAGGCAGTTCTGTGAAATCAACTGTTTATGGACCCCAAGTGAGGATATAGTGCTGCTGATTGCCTAGAGGTTGAGTGTAAATGAGCTGGAGGTGGACAAAGGACCTAGGGGGTACAGAGGGAGGGGACGGGGGACGCTGAAGATGTGATACTGATGTTATTCTTACTAACTGAGCAATATCTTTCATGACTGCAACACCCCATGAGCAGGTAAACCAGCCCCTGGATTACAAATACTGTCTGCAGTCTAAATATATCCATGTCTTCCATTCTTTCTACAAAATTTGATGCTACCATACTGTAAGAGACATCAAATGTGCATACAGATATGATGTAATATTATATTTTGCAGTTATTTATTCTATTATTACTGTTTATTGTAGGTAAGATAATGTTCCTTTACTGTCTCTTTTTTGTGTTTCAATGATTTTGTAAAGCCAATTGCCCAATGGATGTCTTTTTATTTTCGTGCACATGTGTTATGTTGGGATAGGCCTTTTCCTGTGGCTATCAGTGACACAGCACTGAGGTGTCAGTAGCGTGCGCCTGCTTACAGCCTGATCACTGTTGAAAGATCCTTTCAGTATGTCTGCAATGATGGATGATGATAGCCCTGTGTCTTTGTACACATCAGGGGGCCCTACTGTTGTCACTGGACAGATAGAGGGAGCAAGAAAGAGAAAGATGTAGCCGCAGCTTAATGTCCTTCTCTGGTGCTGTGCATGCTCTTTCCTATTTGCTTTTCCCTTCACGGCACGGTTAACATCGTAAATTAACCTTTCCAAGCCCCCTGTGCTCAGAGACTGGTGCGCAATACAGACAAAGGGAGAAAAATAGATCTGTGTTATGCAATGCAGTAGCACTGGTCAGATATGCAGCCTGTTACAGAATTGAGCTATTCCTTTTTGGGTGATAGGGAATAAAACAACACACTCTGTTCAGTCCAGCTAACATTCTGTTCAGTCAAGCAAACATTCTATTTTATGTGCATGTCCTGTGTACTCTGCAAATTGGTATGCGGCTGCCTTTTGTTCTCCATTCTAGAAATGTAAATGAAACACATGAAAGAAAATGTATTGTAGATCCTCCTCTTCTTAGTCCAAGTCTGTAAATAGGATGTAAATACCAAACAGCTATGCATGCTAATATACAAGCAATTTGTTCAGGTACTTTTGTAATCCAGACTTCTCATATGGCATGTAATGATGAAAAAAGAAAAAAAAAAAAAAAAAAAAATCAAACATGGAAAAACATTATAAATTGTGAACACGGATATGGTTTGTAAACAACTTCAAAACTGGAAAATATATGTCTTTGCTGTTAATGTTTTCTTACTGATAACTAATGCATTGGCCTGCCATTTACTACAGTGCTCTGCTCATGTTACTTGTTATCTTTTTTATGTTTCATAAGGTAGGGCTGAGGCAAAAAGGACCATAAATGACTGGTTTGTGGAAAAGTCTGGTCGGGGGATAAGAAGATAAAGGGGAAGAATGGCAGTCTTGCCATACTCTTTTTAGTTTGTTTTTTTGTTTTTTCTTTCATTGCCACTGCACATGCACATGAATACACTTAATAATTAATTACATATCCTTAGTGTCTAACACAGCCAATAAAATGCCATGGCAAAACTGGTTAGCTTAAAAGCAGTAGAAACTGGGCAGCCATTTGAGTTATCTCACCAAAAAGTATCACCAGCTTTAAAGTGTGCTGTTGTTTTAGAAATGGCACACATTTGTTTCTGATACATGACTGCAAAACCATACAACAAACTAGAAAGCTGGTACAACAAACAATTTCTTGACTCATTCCCAATTCTCCAATTCATGATTTGCAAGGGAAAGGGAGATTTTGAAAACTTTTTTTTTTTTCTCATTTCTAATATTATGTCCAGTGTAAACAACAATTATCTCTATGCCAAATTTGCCTCTGCCCTAGCAACTCTAATGTGACATTTTATGACGATAGCAATGGAGGAAGTTGATGAAGATGTTTTTGGTTTCTAAGAGTGTTTATTTTCAACCATGTTAGAACATTAAATCCCAAGGCGCTCATGGTAGATGGAAGTGTCTAATTTTTAACCTGTGCTAAAGATATTTTAAATTTAATAAATAATTATTGTAACAAGAAAACATGTCGTGTCATGTTCTGAACTATCCTCTTCAGTTGTGCAAATTTCCCCGTGATGGTGTACTACATTGACGTGAAGGATGGCATTAAAGAATGTAGAAAGAGAAAGCGAAAAAGGAGAGTGAAAGAAATGAGTGAGAGAGAATGAGAATGAGAAATGGCATTTAGGGGCATTTATGTCATGGTAAAGCTCTCTCTTCTCTAAGGGAATTAAAGTGCTGGTTCTTTTCACTCATTATATTCATGATGAAATACAAAGACCCCACAGTCTCAGAAACACTGACCTTTGACCTCTGGCTCCCAGTTGTGTAAGATGGAGCAGAGAGGTTTAGTTTCACTTCACCTTGGCCTTGGCCAGACTGTGGTACGTTATTATATCTCACTCTTGCTGCTAAACAAGCAAATATGACACACCAAAGAGGATTACCTACCAGTGATTTTTTTGTGATATTTGTTGAAGCATTTTGTAGTTTATCAATGAGATTACTCCCAGTCTGCACCTCCCAGCAGTGCTAATAGTTCTTTGAAGGTTATCAGACTCATTCTTCAATTAATGAAAAGCCGCCCACACACACAGAGCGAGGCAAGGGATGGCTGTTTGTGTTTTGTACGTTTCAACAAATTGTTTACAAGAGGACACATTCAATTAGTTATTTCATTATTGCCCTAGGTGTAATCAATTGACAATGCCGATAACAAAGCCACATCAATTTGAGAGCCGACTCCAGCACATTTCTCTAAATGATTGAAGAGCACTTCTATTTTAGGCCCTCATGAGTCCTTGTCTGCTCTGGCATTTCTGCAGAAACCCATATAATGAACCATATCATCCTGTAATGCCACGTGAATCTTTTCACATTTCAGTGTTCAAAAGTTGTCCGAGTAACCGGTAAGTAAAAAAAAAAATTACGCATAGACTTAGTCTTCTGTGGGAAGCAAGGTTCTGTCTTTTCCTTTCCTCCCCCGTTCCCCCGTGAGTGATATATGGCGAAGAAAGAAAGAAGCCGTCGCTTTCTCTCTGTCATTCCCCTCTCTCCCCTCCTGTAGCGTAGACAAACAATGCGAGTGACAGTCTCTCATCACTCAAGAGGCTGAATCTCTGGCCCTGACCTGATAACATCAAGTGTGTGTGTCACCTGTCAAGTGGCTTCTGTCACACTTCAGTGAGAGCTCAAAAACAAGACTCTGTGTATGAGTGTGTGCGTGTGAGTGTGTGTGTGTGTGTGAAGTCGATTGGGGGATGGTGTTGTGGGTTTAAGAGTGCCTGTTGGCATGCAAGCGCAGGCCTCTCTAGGCATGAGTGGAGTTGAGAGTGGTGAAGGAGGGGGGGGGGTGGAGGGTGGGGATGGTGCTTGTGAAGGTATGCCAGGAAACTGAGAAAGAAGGAGGGGGAGGAAGAACGACCCAAATGAGAAGGACTTGTGCAGACACTGTGAAACTATCTCATTTTGTAGGCTTTGCTAGTCTCATTCTCATGTTCAGAACGGGCAGGGTGATGTGGGAACGCAATTATTTTCACCTATAAAAGGCAACATATGCCAAGATCATAAAAGTTCTTATTGGACAGTAATTTATTAAAGCAAGTCATAGAAATGGAGAGAGGTAGGGCACAAGCTATAATATGAAGGTGTCGCTCTGCTTCTCATTAAGGGCCTGAGTGTCAGTGAAATTCAATTCCCCAGGTGCCCGGCAGAAGAGGGATAGATGAGCTAAACTGAAGATGTTCTCACTTTATAAGATCCTGGGGAAATGGGGAAACATTTACTGCCAGCACATCATGTCAAAGTTCCATTCTCTATCCATTTTCTGTGTTTCACTCTAAACCTATATGTATTCAAGTGTATAATTAAACCTTATTGTGTGTCATTTCTGTATATGAGGCATCCTTGGTACAGTTTCTTACAAAACATCTTCTTGATCCATCATCCAACTTTTCAAACGTAGGTATCTGCTGTGAGCACAGTGGAGCATTGCTCTGAGACTAACAATGATCTTCACCCTCCAAACAAAACCCAGCCGCTACTAAGCAGAGCTGGCGTCTTCTTAAATGGATGAGCGATCTGAGACAGTGTGTTTGTTCCTATATAATAAATGTTGAAATCATTGTTGAGCTCTGAATGAGCAATAATAAACAATCATTGTGATCCTCACAATACTGAATGATGTGGATTAGCCAACAGGGAGCAGATTGTATTGAGGAACTTATCCGCATCTTCTCATTATCTAATACACAAAGTGCAGGGGGAGACGTTGCATCTGCGGCACATTTTACCCAGAACAATGGAAGCTCGTGTACCTCTGTTCATTTGTTGCACAAAATGAACGAGGCGGATATATGCTATTGTCTGAGGTTATTGTAATGGTAAAATACAGTTTTTTGTTAATGTAAATGATTGTAAATGACTCCTCTTTCAGACGAGAGCGAGGTTTTTGTATCCTTCACCGGGATAAATACCATCACAAATGAGGCTGGACAAAACAAAAGCAGAACAGAGAAAAACAGGCAATTGTGACAGAGGGAGGGAGGGTTTTGTGTACGCCTATTGTGTAACGTCTGGCAATGTGCTTGCATGTTTGTTGTTGTCTTCTACACTGATAACCACGTTCTGACAACAGTCACACTAAAGACAAACAGAAACACACACAATAATTTTACAGGCCTGGAAACAGAAAGTATATACTGTATAAAACTGCACGGTGCAATAGATGGATATTTTTAAAATTATTATCACAAATGTTTTAACATTATCTGGGAACCTACATCCTTCCTTCCTTCATTCTTTAATTCATTTGTTAATTTATTCATCAATTTGGATCTTTAATTAAAGAGCATTAAAGGGAATAGTTTGAAATTTTGGAAAATGTACTCATTCACTTAGCAATGAGATTGGAAGAAGGCAAAATAGTTAGCCTTTCTCTGTCCAAAGTCCTCTAAAGCTGGCGTATTAACATTTTGGATGTTGTTTGTTTAATCCGTGCACAAACAGAAATGTATAAACAACAATTTGAGCGTTTAGGGGTAGTTACATGCTGTAACTATTTCTTGGTGAACAATAGTTTTATCCATTCGCCCAGTACTTGCGTGCAGTGTCCCTGCTGGTTGCCTGGTTACCTCACTATGATGACAAGACCCTGGGAATTCATACAACATCAACAGATGTTGTTGAACAACATCTGTTATTCATACAAAATCAGTTACAATTGTTATTCCTTTAAAGAAACCGAAAGACTTCTAAAAATGGATCAGCATGCATGCGTACATTAGCTTTGTTGTGGTATTGTCAGGTACAGTTTTTACTGGAAAGCAGCTGATCTGCTGATACAATAGCACCAGCACATCTCACAATCTTACATTTTTGCTGAGTGCTACCTAGAGGGTTTCCTTCTTACTGTTTTCTTACAGCTATTCCAAAAGAATGTGTGCTATTGTGAACCAGCCAGTCAGTAAAAATTACATGATTATGCCAAACTCTGAATGTGTATTGACATGATGTTAAAAGACATTGGCTTTTGGTAACTTCTAACTCTATATTTTCCCATAACCTCTGTGTTCTGTTCAATGGCGTATTGATGTAAACTTGGTCAAGGTTGCAGAGGCCAGCTGGTCAGCCTGTAGAACAAGTCCAGATCATGTCTGCTGAACTGTCCAGAGAACACAGAGCTTTAATCCTTTGTTTGCATTGCAATCAATGTTGTATTGATCACAGACTTATTATATAATCATATTAGTATTAATATCATATGAAATTGATTTCCAGATACTCATTTGTTATATAAAGTGTAGTCTGCCTCGTGGAGGAGCTCTCATTCGAAGGTAAACACAGATAAAGCCGCTCTGTCATTGATTCCACTTTCATCTCGTCTCCGTCTTTCTGACTAAGACAGAGGTAATGTATGCAGATTTTTTAAAAAAAGACCAAATGAAGGAGGCAATTTGAAGTCCAGCAATGAACTTCATTAGTCACAGGCATGCACACTTGAACATATAGTTGCACATGCACACCCACACTCTCAGGCACTCGTATACGGATACACGTGTGCACATATTCACACATACATACAGCCCCTTGGACATGTCTCATTAAATTCAGGTGAGCAGATTAATTAAAATGATATTTAAATCCCTCAGGACTGTAATCTGCACCACTGGCGTGTATGTCACACACACACACACACACACACAGGTATGGCAGCAAACATTGCATAGGAATGGATGAAGGTGGCAAGATGTATAATTTGCAGGTAAGCAGAAACACTCATGTGACCTGTAGGCACAAGCAAGGACGTCTATGTAGCTACCTGAGCTCTGACCACATCTTCATACTGTTGTCTTTACATGTCAACAGTGAGAAAATAAAACAAATTTCTCCACAATGCCAGCATTTGATATACTGAATTATTCAATTGATGTTGAAATTAATTAATTGCAAAGAGCTTTTCAGTACAAAGTCTTTTATGTTCAGCTGATTTGACCTTGCGTGTCCCTCCTCCAACCCCCATCCACTCAGCCTGCTCATCCACAGCACTGACCTTAACTGCAGCTGTAATTGGCGGACCAGAGGTACGCTTTGTTAGCCTTCTGTAAATTCTGTAATAACATTACTGATTGCTTGGCACTGTCGTATTTTGAATGACTCTGCTATGTTACACTGAAGATAAATAAGAGAGGAGAGGTGTGCTGGTGCTAACAGGAGAACAGGCTTATGATATAACTGTGTACATGACTAAATAAAATGGTACCAAATAGAAGCTGAATGCATAGTTAGAGTAAAAAAAACAAACATGCAGTGATGATTAATATTTGCAGGTGAGTTTTTTAACTTTGCATATTTATAGCAAACCACTTAAACCTACATGAGTGGATGGTGACACTTAAGAGTTCCTGAAAGGTGAATCAGCCATCGAGATTTGAACCTTTTTCTAGTTCTCAGGGGATGTTTATACATATGATATTACTGCACTGCATACTCAACAAAGAGAACATAGGTGTTATGTAGGAGGTATGTTTCACATATACTTGCCTACTTTCCCACCAATTAAATCAAGATAGGAAGGAAACCGAAACTTGAGAGCAAGTTTGGTACGTGTCTGTTATCAAAAAGGAAATGATGACAGGAAGTGTCAGGTACACACCAAATTTGTTTCTTTCTTCATTGAGTTGGTTTGTTTTTGCCACTGTAGCGCGCAGCCACATTATGTTTGTATTTTCAAAGCATATTGTGTTATGTAAATATTCTTGCCCTTCTTTCATTGCTTTAAAGAAAAAACAGAAAAAGAAGCCATCAACTGCTCTGCTATGAGCCCTCTCATGACCTTCACCTGCTAGAGAGGCAAATTGCATTAGAGAATGGCATGTCATTCATCTGGGCTGTACTTGGAGGATCATTTAGCTAATTTAGTGATTAATAAATTTAACACCTCTTAATAATTTCATTTGGCCCTGTGATTGAAATCCTGGCGAGCTGGGCAGAGCGCAGTAGGAGGCAGATGAGGATGTCTGGGACTGAGACTGTCTGTCTGGGACTGAGCAGGGAAAGAAAGGGAGAGAGATGCAGAGACGAAGAGAAAGAGAGAGAGAGAGAGAGAGAGAGAGAGAATCTCCCCGAGGACCACAGATCAGTCTATTACCACCATGACCTTTTCCCTCCACTGGATATGCCATTAGAGAGGAAATCTGAAAGTAAAGCCTTGATTAACACAGTTATCCAACATGTTGAAAGAAAAATGGAAAAGAAAAAATATGTTCCTTCATTAGGAAAATGTTCTGCATTATTAATGTCAGAGAAGCCAGGCTAAGTGGACCTTGGAGCATTACGGATTCTTGGTTTAACCAGAGGTGATCACTGTAGAGACTCACAAAGTCTATACTGTACAACATGATTCTACAACAGTGTGACAGAAGGATTTACTAGAACTCTTCGGACTAATGAATCTTCAACCTTAAAAAAAAAAAAAAAAAAAATCTTGGCATTTAGTCCAATTTGATGATGTCTTATTTCTTTCCCCTGCAATTATGACCTTTTTAAACAGTTTCCTGATCATGTTGGACAACGTGAAAATATAAAAAGCTAAAAGTTGTTATTGTTACCTGTTGTAAAAGACATGATGTGCTCCAAGCTTTGCATGTTATCGGTGAAATATGTGCACCGTCGTTTTTCTAGCACATTCGATTCCATCTTCAGCGGGCGGAAGACGCATTACGTCACGACATTTAGCATGTCAGTTCTCACAATCTACCAGATCTCATAAAGAACATTAGTATCTTCTCTCAGTTTGGTAATAGTGCTCTCTACCGAAACTTATGACAATTTTCTGGAGATGAATGTGAGCAGAGTGAAGCGAGTTGTGGTGAGATACCAGACAGACCTGCGACAGCGCATTGATGGATACCTCGTAGGTGGGATGAGCTCAGCTCTGAACCGAAGCTTCACACGCACACATACTGTACGCACACATTATATAAACACAAGGAATCCAGTTCGAGTGACACAAGCTTCTTTACTCCCGTTGCAGTTTCAACTCAAAAGTCACATATTTCTCAGCCCTCACCGATTCAGTCGGCGGCACAACTATGGTCGCGAGCTGAAACCAAACAGTATCACTGAAGCCTGCGTGTCTGTGGGTAGCAGCCGCTCAATATACTTGTTAGATCCTAGAAATCCTGCGTCCTGATGGAGTAGCTATTAAAAGGCACCTTGCTCTCTTGTTTTTCAAATCAGATCCCAAGGCTTTGATGTGCAACGTGGGAAAGAATCATGTTCACCATAGCATTAAATTCAGATTGGATTTAAATGGGACTTTGCCCCTTCTCACCTTGGTGTCCACATCTCCTGATAAGCACATTTTCTATGGTCCATGTCAGCTAACCAAACAGCTTTCTCCAGCCCATCTAGAAACACACAGTGACCTTGTCCCTTTCTGCTCAGGACCACGCTCTCCACCTCATCCCCATCTTACTCCTCATGACCCATGCCACATAAGGTCATGACGGATCCTACTGCGCTCCTTTCTATCTCCTTCAAGAAGCAAGCTCTGTGGTGTTTGTGTGAATGCGGAGCTAAAAACAGAAAGACCTCCAGACAACCTTGGAGGGCCTGTTCCAATCTATACAGCCAGCAGGTGATGCTTATCTATAGTATGGCAGGAAAGGGTCCTCTCTAATTGCGCGTAGCCACATATTGTCACACTGGACAAAGAGGGTCTATTAAGTTCATGATATAAGGTCCAGTTGAAGCAAACCAAACTCTGTGACACGTCAAAACCAAGCCAGCTGGCATCAGCTCTGTATCTTAGGCACATGTGACACACATTTGCCAACAAAATCTTCTGATTTCTCCATCTATACCACGATTTTATATGGCTTAAGAGGAAGCACAACGTACGCTATCTATTTCTTTTAAAAAGAACAAATTGAGCTACGCCCAACAAAGCACTAATGGTGTGAAACATTTTGCAAGACCAAAAACATTGGAGCAGCTTTTTTTCCCCCTTTTTCTTTTTGTGTAAAGACCCCTTTGGACATCTCACAAAATTCCTGGCCTGCAAAGTTAGTCTTGTCTTCAAAACATACTAGTGTGCATGAAACATGCAGAGGTCTGTGGAGGGACACAGCGAGAGGAAATGGCTATGATCTCCGTGATGATTTTGGTTGGACGCCGGCACACATCGTGTGTGTGCTTAAAAGCATCGGTGAAACTCAAACCTGTTCAAAAACTACTTAGGGAAATAAACACAGCTCCCATTCCAAATAAATGTCTGTTTGAAATGAAATGTTGGGCCAATATTTTGGCTTTGGTTATTACAGAGTGAAAGAATGGAATACATTTTGTAAATGGTCTTTTTCGTAGAAGCGGGAACTCAGGGGATTCTCACTTTGAGGGTGGTGCAGATCAAAGGTTGTGCACTGCCTGTTTGTTAGGGCAGACTACCAACAGCCACAGAATTCTGGCAACAGCACCCTTTCTCAACAGGGTGCACCTGGAGAACACTGAGGCCAGTGTTTTGGCTAGAGAAGTCTGCAGTTTTGCTTTCAACACCTCCTCTCCCCCTTTCTGAGACTGAAGCAGAGGCTGAAGAACATTAACCCTAGGTCACTAAACTGTACACTCACACACAACATGCACATAACTACAGACAATATACAGGATGAATGTGCATGCGAAGATGGACAAAACAAATACATATATACATATGTGCACACCAGCATAGACAGAAACGTACACACATACTCCTGCTGATTTGTGTTAATTGCCATTTAGTTGGGGTAATTATTGCTCCTTTTCTACTGAGTCCTGCTGAAGTGAGGCCAAGGGGGTTAATAGGCATTTCATTTAGCAATTATTATTCTATCAGCAGCTTTTCCTCTTCTGATTGGTGTTCACTGGCGATGCACTCAAGTTGGTGTGGCTGCCCTGTGTGTTTTTAGTTACTCATTTCTGTTTTAATTGCCTGCTTCCACCTGTAGAGAGAGGAGTGGAGAGGTTTCCCCCTCTCACTGACGAACACAGTAGGCTTTGAGATGTCAGCCGCTCTCTTTAGCAGGCCAATGACAGTTTCCTCCTGTCACAACTCTGACTTCCTGTACAAACATAACCTCATTAAAATTGCCACCCTGGTCTGTGGGCGGGCCTCCTGGTCCTCCCCTCCAATTAAGAGCAGTAAGGGCTGTCGCTCTGACAACTCCCACTTTGAGTTAAAATCCGAGCGCTCTAGGGGCTAACGCCATGTGTCAAAACATAATTATGATCTCACCCATACCTCTGTCCAAAAGAGAAGAGGGAGTAAGAGAGAGAGAAAGAGTAAGAGAGAGTGAATGAGAGAGAGGAGGGGAGGCGGAGACAGGGAGAGCAGGCTTGGGGTCGGTGAATGGAGGCAGTGAAGGGAATAATGAACTGAGAGGGATAATGAGAATATTTGACCATAGTACGTTATCAACCCCTCCTCCACACGCCTGTGTCCTCAAAATAAAGTGTAATATTTATTCTGCGTACATCTGGACAGGGCAAGGGCATCGCATGTCTGTTGATGCGGGTTCCACCGAGCGGCGAGGGTTAAGTTCAGAGGTCGAAAAGTCACAGCCTGCCATGTAAAGGATTTCTGGAGATGACAGAGGAGGATACAGCTTATTCGCCCTGTTATCCTATCACACTCACAAATCAACACACACACACACACACACACGTACAATACACATGCATCCACGTGCGTGCTATGCAATCAATCCACTCCCTCTAAACTCTTATCCCAGCGTGAAACGCAAGACATGTTTTGCATGCCAGTTCCCTCCAGCTGATAGGAGTTACCCCACCGTTTCATCCTGGAGGACGGGAGGGAGAGATGAAGAGGGCGAAGCGAGGGGAGGATGCGAGAGGGAGGTCACAGAAGACTCTGACACTAAAGGCCACCCCCTGTCTGCAGAGCACAGTGTCGCAGCAAGGCCTCAGTGACCCAGTAACAGGACACTGCATGGGGCCAACACACTGCAAGCTGTGCCTACTGTCACAGCTGCCAGTCAGCCAGGTTTGATAACTGTCAAATTATGTTACTTATGTACCCCACCATGTGAACCACACACTGATAAAGACTCTTTAATTAAACCTCCATTTCAGCAAATTAACAATGTAATTACCGCAAGTTGTAATCTACGGTGTGCTGAGATCCAAATGCATCTTTGGGCTCAGAGTGCTCAGGAGGATTTCTTCTTATTCATTGTATTTTCTCAACAACCCCCTCCCCTCCCTCCCCCTCTGGTTGGTTTTGTCCTTCCTGTCTCTTGTCCTGTATGATGGGGGGGTGAGGAAGGGTTGGAGACAGAAACAGACAGGTGTTCAGGTGTGTGATGTTTGACATGCTCACACAGCATGCATTCATCACAGGGAGGAGACGTATTTGACAGCAGCGACTCCCTGACCATGATTACATTATCTCTCGGTGTGCTGCTGAAGGTCAGCGGAGAGTCCCAGCTATCGAGCAAAAACCAAACACTTGTGAGACAGCAGCACCAAAACACTGAAATCAAATTGTGAAAAAGTTTTGTTTTACCTTACACTGCATGATGATCTTGTTAAGGCTTGTTTAGTTAAGTGGTTTTTGGATGTACAGAGGGAGCTTTTCAGAGTGATCAATATGTGACATTTTCATTTTGTGGCAAAGCATTTATGTCTGCTAACACGTACGATATATTATAGTTAGGTTAGGTAGGGTCCTAATGTTAATAACGTGCAACTTTAACACATATTTATCTTTTCTTGATAAACATACATTTCTGTGCACAACATGAAGTTTCAACATGACAGATGGAATTAACGGATGCTGTATAGTCTACAATATACCTTTGAGTTGCAAAGAGCGTTTTATTGTGACTGGTCATGTGTGCATGTGCTGTGATGCACTGTATTCCAACCTGGCCTTCAGGGCAATCAAAGACAGGATGCATCAAGTTAAGTGTACACTGAACATTAGGAAACAATACATGCAAAGGACATCTAAAATCTGAACCCTCTGTTAGAACAAAGAAATGAATGAGGAAAAACCTAAAGCCTAATTTGCAAAAAAAAAAAAAAAAAAAAAAAGTGAAAGTCACCTTGGGAGGAGCCTCACAGAGAAGGATCCTGCTCCCAGCACGATCTAAGCAAGCAAAAGCTGCTGAGATCAGGCAAACAATGCTTAAATATTATCAAATTGGCACATGAATAAAATCCAAAGAGTAAACTGCGTGAAAGTGCAGTACAGATTTGGCATTGGGCTGGACAATGAAATTGTAAAAGGGGGAGAACAGATTATTTAAGGTTAGCTGCAGAGATAAAAGATTATCCAAGTGTTCAACCTCATCGAGAAATGTCAGTCAGAGGTAAATTGCGTAACACAGTAGCTCCTTCATCTCTCCTGGGTATTAACACAGTCTAACTTGGCTGGAAACGGGAGAGTGCTCAGATTAAATATGAAATGTTTGTCTGGAATCCATGAATTATACAAAGCTTGGCACAATGATACAATTATTTACACATTTGGGTTTTTCTTGTGTGCTGTTCATTTTTTTGTTGAATATCAACAAACCGAGCAAAGCAAAACAATAAACATTAGCTGAATAGAGATGTCAGTTACAGTGGCTACAGAGCCATTATGTGGCATTCCCTCCGGGGTGGCAGTGTGACTGGAGAGGGGGGATACTGGGATAAATGGGCCCAGTGTTTGTAATGGAGAGGAGTGTGGCTGCTGGCCAGAGATTTGAGTTAGCAGGCCTTGTCCTGGAGAGGAACACTTCACACTCTGCCAACTGGGGCTGCCCGTGCGGGGAATGGCATGGGGAGACCTCTCTTTTCTCCCATCTCCTCGTCCTTGTGTGTGTGTGTGTGTGTGCGCGTGCTCATCATTTTGCCAGTGTGTGCATGCGTGTTTAAGGGAGAGTGATTAAGGAGAGTCCTCTGGAGCACGCTACTCGGCCCTCCTCCCTTATGTAGGCTGACAAAGAAAGCGCTGCTCTGGCCTGTTCACAACATTTCCAGCTTGAGCTGCGGGGTAGCCATGGCGAACTTGTGTTGAAATGCCACATAGTGGGAGCAGCTACATCTCTGTTGTGAAGGTCTTCATTGGGCTTTAAACAATAGATTTTAACCGTTTGTTTTCAGAAACAGGCGAGCTGGTTGGGTTTTTTAACTTAACGCACGCATGCACGCAACATAGAAACACACACACACACACACTAATTGCTGTAAGTGAGTGAGTGTTCGGAGCGGGTGGACAGGTCTGGCTGAGTGGACGGTTTCACGCGTTCATGCACTGCTGCTCCAGCAGCATAATGAGGTGTGACGCATCAGACTAAGTGGCTAATGGGGTGTGAAGTCATTAGAACACTGCCTGTATCCCTCTAGCCCTCCCTGTCTCTAACTCGATCTCTCTATGCAACTCTGTCTCATTTGTTATCGGTATCACCACCCTCCCCTTCCATCTATACATTTTTTTTTTGCTTTTTGCAATCTCTTTTCTTTTTTCTTGCCATGCCATATCAATCTACGGTTAGCCATTAAGTCCTCGTCAACAATAGCATCATATGCAGTCAGAATCTTATCCTTGTTTGCTAACCTTTCTTGTTATTTTTCTCCTACCTGCTCTTAAGAGTGTACACGGTTAATGATCTAAAAGGGAGCCAAATGCGTTGTTTCTTTTTATTCTGCTACAGAACGATGAGATTACTGTAAAAAAAAATTGTTAAGTTGTTATTACAAAGTGACTGGCAATAAGAAAAGTGTTGAAACCACAGTTACAAAAATATTTAGCTCTAAGGAAAGGAAAAAAAAAAAAAAAAATATATATATATATATATGCGTGTGTGTGTGTGTTATTAATGCAGTGAATAAGTGGTAGATTACAAAGACAACCCATACATACACACACAAAGACACACATGAACATTTGAACATGCATAAGCAAATGGTGGTACACATGAAAAAAGAAAAACAGAGAGAGGGAGACCACCATCTGTTCCCAGGGATCACACACAGTTGTAAACAGCTTTAAGAATAGAGAACAGACTGGAGACAGTGAAACTAAATATCTTTGTCCTGCTGTCATTTTTGTATTTTGGCTCCTTCTAGTCCTTGGCTCACTCTTGCCCACTAGGGCACAGGCGTAGCATCACTGTGTGCCCTTTGACCCGCTGCAGCAAACCAAGACAGTAAAAAAATTGCCACAAAACATGACAACTAAACGTAAAAGAGATACTCTGCTGAGTTTTAAATACCATGTTTGGCTTGATTATATTTTTGATTTAAGGATTTTTGAGTGAGTTAAACACTGACTTTTCTTGACTTTTCAAACATTTACATATCATACATTATTATCAACATCTGCATCACACACATTGGTGGAATTTTATGATGTGAAGCACAAATACCTCAAACACTCGTCATATAGTTTGTAGTTGTGCAGTTACGTGCCGACACGACTCTATCTAGCAACACTGATGAGCCGAATACACACACACTGTCACGCATACTCTCCCCAACAACAGAAGGGGTAAAGAGAAAGAGAAAGTTGAAACTAAAGGGAGACAATGAACACTTTCACTCATTACAACATTATGAAAATATTCCGAGTAATCAAGATCATGACTAAAACTCCAGTAATACAAGTCTGTGTATTAAAAACAGTATTTCCCCCACTGCAATAAGGACTCTGAACACTTCTCACTAACTCTGACAGATGTACCTGCACTTAAAACTCATATTATCTGTGGTTTTTGTCTTGCGGTAATGTGAATATTATCTGTTGTGATAGTCATGTGTCAAATGTGATGTTGATATCTGCCTATGTTCGATGTTACTGACACTGCTGAATCGAGCTTACCCACCATGCTGTACCGAAAGCAAATTCCACCGACCTCGATCGTGCGGTCATTAATAAATGATTAATGATTAACATCTCTCAATGTAGCCCACTCACTGTGCTCCAAGTATAAACCATTAGATGTGCAGATTTGCCAGTGTATGGAGTTTATTTGAAACCAAGCTGGTTCTGTTTTCCACCGTCTCTGTTACTGTAAGTGTGTCTGTGTGTGAGAGCACACCTGCAGCTGTGGTACCAACCCACTGAATAATTTCATTAAGCTTTATACAGAACAGTGCATGTACAGATCCTCCTAGCGGATTGTAAACAGTGAGAGCTCCCACACATGTACGGAAAGTTACAGCTGTACTGTATAAAAGTTTAAGGTAGAACATTCTTGTTAACTTAAGGCATTTGGGCCTCATTTTTCTTCACATGCGCTGTATTTATCAGACTGTGTGTCCAGCAGCCGGCTGGAATCACAGTCTGCGTGTCATTTGTGCAAGTGTTAGCAAAGTGCTTCTCTCTCCTTATCGTACATGCGAGACATATTAACAGAAGTTGATTATGTATTCTGTTAGATTTACTAACATCATACAATTTGCCAGTTGTCAGTTTTGCAGGTGAAATTCTTCTGCCTCTGAAACCAGGCGTAAACATAGCGCAGATGGGATTTAACAAGAGCCACAAAGAATGTTGTAGAGAGGAAAATAAATGCCAATTAGATAAAGGCTTGTATTTAAACACATTATTCAAAAGAAAAATGTATCAATTCAGAGATATTAAATGGATGTAGAGTTTTGGTTTGTTTATCAAAGATGAATTTGAATTTGACCATCAATGAATGGTAGAATCACTACAGGCTGCAACTAAATTGTTTTTTTTTAAAGTAATTTCAGAGTGCATTTGACTGCTTGTACCCTAGTATTAAAATTCCATATCAACACCATCTCCACCTCCACCTGCACCGCTTTGAGCTGCTAGACCCGATGCTCTCTCTCTCTCACCACTGGTTGTCAGGGCTTGTACAGATGATAATATCAGAATTTTATGAGTAACATTTTGACTAACAGTAAAAAAAAAAAGTTTTGTAATGAAGATCACTATATTATTTTATTTGATCTTTTTTCTGAGCTTGGTCCCTCTGCTAACAGCGCCTATGAGCTCTCCTTCCCACGCAGAACGCGCCCGGAGGACAGTCCAGGAGCTGACTCCATATTGAGGTGCTGTCTTAGTAAATCAGGCGTTGAATACACGCAGTTTCTGACAGCAAACACAATAAAAACCATAGTGCATATTTGCGCAATGCCATTTTCTAATTAAATCTGTCCCACATTGCTTTAGTGTTTTGCACTCAGTGTTAGCACTTGCCCAATAGAGACTGCAGCTAGTAAACAATTACTGAACCCAACAGTACTAAATAAAATGAGCAATCTGCATTACTCTGTAACGTCCCTCTCTGTGGAGAGGATTTGTTCCACATAATGAAGTCATACTCTTACTCTAGGTGTTTGGAGCACCAAATAGTGACATTTTTGTCAATGTGTCTTGACAAATAAACAACAGTGCAAAGAAATGTTTACGTTACTAAATTTTCTACTACCCTCAATATGTGGACAGCAATGAAGATACCTCCTCTTAACATCGGATTTTGGAAACAGTTTTGTGTGTGTGTGTGTGTGTGTGTACATCCACACACATGCGAGCCCAACAGAGTGAGGAGAGAGAGAAGTCTTGGAACTCGGTGAAACTTCATATTCCCTCAACAAAGGCAGACACTGTCCCCAGGCACTGGTCCAGGTTAACTTTCACATTCTATCATATAACAGTGAGGCTGTGAGGAGAATCTGATTCCACACCAGCTCATGGTGACAGCCCTTCCCATGGAGCATGTCTCCTCCCACCAGGGAGAGGGAGATAACACTGACAGGCTGGGAGCTCTAATAGACTGGAGCAATCAACAGTTTAATGCTCCAGACTCCTCAGAACTCCCATCAGACCTCATCAGCATCTCTGAGTTGGTGTCTTTAAAAGGACCATCCCAGTGGTTTTGAATGTCTTGGGTCATTTACTATCATTCACATATACTTAACATCATGCGTACATGTATTTTTAGATTTTTTCCAGTCATCTTTTGCTTTCTGTTCATTTATGTACTGTATGAAAATCAATTAGCAGAGTATTGATTGTGTAAGGAACATCAAGTCAGTTTTCATTTTTTTCCAAAGGTGAGGTAACACTGCAGATTTTTCGAATTATTTTGTATTTTATGTGCATTAGTACTTGTAGCTAATATTACAGCAGATGCCACCGAGCATGTGAGGAATGTGGTTGTGTTTACAGAGCTTCGCTAGCTTGTGGTGCTGTATATCACAACCTCTTGACTTTGTACTACATTATAAGTGTCTCAAAGAACTTCAGTACAAAGTCAAGAGGTTGTCTTATGTAGCACAACAAGCTGGTGAAGCTCGGCAAATGGAACCGCATTACCACACAAGCTCAGTGGCATCTTCCGTAGTAGGAACCTCACTCCTGAGGGTTTCTATCTTATCGCTGTTTTTTACTCTTCGGAGACGTTTCTAAACAAGCTATAGCAACCACCATCTTCAAAGACGAAGGCTCATGTAGCCTAATAGTTTTTGGACAACAACAGAGGTCTATACAGCACAGAGGAATATAATATATCTGGCTTTGGATAGACACACACAGTAGGATGAGTTCATTGTTGCTTTGGCTCTGGACATGAGATTTGTTGACAAACAAAAATATAGAAAATTGCCAGCCAAATCCTTTAAGTTCTGCCTCATCCCTGAAAATCCAGCCTGGTCTCTGCCAGTGAAATCACCAATGGACATATTTTGACATGGAATCACTTAAGCTCTTGACAGTTCTGATGTGTCTACACAGAAACCACAGAATCTTTTCGTTCATCTCTTGTGCATGTGATGGAACAGATACGCTTCTATTTTAATCAACAGCCCACATAACAGCTTGCGTTTCACTTGTGCTGTACGCCCATGAACGCAGCCCGAAGCGTATTTTTAGGCTTCAAATCTATTTCTCTCCGCTTTACGTGTACAACCACAGTGGTTGTTTGCTGGGCTTTGAGTGATTCCAAAAAGCCGGTGACCTCCACTGAGCACTCTGCCTGAACTCGTCCTGTGTGAAGCACGAGCTGCTGCTGCTCATGCTACGCCTCCTGTGTAGACATGCCGTTACATAGTACAATCAATCAATAAAATAAATAAATAAATATATATATATATATATATTTATATATATATATATATATATATACACACACATGTGTGTGTATATATACACACACACACACACACACACATATACATATATATATATATATATATATATATATATATATATATATATATGTACACAAATATTTATTTATTTATTTTATTGATTGATTGTACTGGAAATAGTCAAACAGACACAAATATTGTCACAAATATTGTAGAATAGTTGGATCATGTTACCATGTACCATTAAGCTGATGTTAGTTGATGTATGCATTTAGGCTTTACTTTGCTTTTGATGGGGTCAAGAGTGCCACAAGCAGTAGTAGCAGTAGCGCTTTTGAGCTTTTCCTTTTTTCAGTCGTCTTATACATTTGTGGACTGCTTTACCTCATTCCTCCAACTACTGTACTACTTTCCTGATACAGTTACAGTAAGTCTTGGTAGCACACAAGTTCACCACTGAGATAATCACAGGTGAAAACATTTATACATGATCACATAACAGGAAACACTTATCAGATTATCGGAAACTGAATTACAAAACCAAATGTTCTTTCAAAACATTGCTATCGTTTACTAGATCTTTAGAAGTGTTTGGCCCTCTTGCTCAGAACAAACACGGTTGTTTAAAAAGATTTTGAGCATTGCCCGTACGCATTACTCTTGCTCAGCGATTATATCAACCTTTTATTTTTCAACACCACAGATGTGGTATTCCTATGAGCCAGCCAAGTTGGGGTACATATTTGTCTAAAAATTATTCACTTACATAAGCACAAAACTGCATTTCCAAAACAAAATAAACAAAACCAATTATATTTCCAGCCCAGTGCACCGCCAACTATCAAGGGCACAAAATGTGTCCTTTAGCAATGCACGAAATGTTTCAGAAGAAAAAAAATACTCATATGTTATTTGTAAGTCCTTGGACATTTGACTCCAGGTTTGCGTACTAGTATATGAACTAATTTTGAGTGTGGGACCTCGATAATTTGTTTACTAAAATATTTTAAAGTTAAGGTTTAAGATTTTCAGGGAAGCATCTCTAAGAAACTGAGGAAGTGGGTTTTTTTTTTGTTTTTTTTTAATCTTTCAGAGGAATTCTATATTCGAAAGGGAACCCTAGATATATGTTTATTAGAGCCCAACAAGTAAGTGGCCAATATTAATTCATATTGGGACATACTGTATATCCACTGTTAAAGGATAGGTTCACAATTTTTCAAGTCTGTCCTAAAACAATTGTCAGGTCCCCAAATGGATATTAACACGTGTTGTTCTTGCTGCAATCATTCTTCCTGTTCATACCCTTTCATAATGCATTGTATTTAAAAGTTAACTGATAATGTGAGGCTTCAGTCATCCAAATTAGTCAAATCAAGTCAGTATCTTTCAAAGTTATTGTCTTTTTAGTCACAAATTCCCTCTCTTTGTTACGATCCTTCCACTGCAGCTCAACAGGAAAACACTGTCCAACGAGACGCAAAGAGGGAATTTGATACTAGAAAGACTGACTTTGGAAGATATCCACTTGATTTGACTAACTTAGACTGCTGAAGCCTCATCAGCCTCTTCAGATAAACTTTTAAATATATTTTTGCTCAAAACGAAGACAATGGATTTTGTCTCCCATCACTTACAATGTAAGCGTATTTGGAGGGAATCTTCTTATGGTCAGTGTAAACAAGAGGAATGATTACAAGAAGCAAAACCTGTTTCAATGACCACATGGTCACCTGACCATTGTTTAAAGAAAGACTCGAAAAACTGTGAACCTATTCTTTAAGTAACAAGAAAGAAGAGCCAAAGATAAGTTTACGTAGTTACATAACTTGTCCACAAGGGAGCACTTACAAGTTTATTTTTTTCAACTGTAAAATGTCCCAATCAGTACATAGTATTACTATCAGTACACTTATTTAGATGCTTCTTACATGCATCTAAATAGGTATTGGCCTCAAAAATCCAGTATCAGTTGGGCTTTAACATTTTCATACTATACTGATTTTAGTCATTTTCTTTTGCAACTGACAACCACAGGGAATAGCACCAAACTCTAAATTAATACTGACTATGGGCTCTGACTCGGAATTAAAACACCTTTGCAGACAGTCTGACATATCAACATGAGCTGGGTGCTACAATGTGGAACACATTTAGTTTTCAGTGCTCTCCAGAGCAATCCATGTGTAATTAGATCAATACTCACATTTGAGTATTTAGCTTTTAATATGAAAAGATTAGAGGTGCCCCCAAAATGATTAAATGTTCATTTGAGGACCACCGGCGTGTGGCCATTACTCTTGAAAGGATTAAGTAAACTAATTAAGGAGAATTTGCATCTGGAGCTAATTGGGTGTATACATTTAGAGAATTGGAGAGATCTAGAAGGTTGGGGGTTTGTTTTATCCTTCTCTTTTACCATGCAGATGGAGTAAAACTGTCTGGTTTTAAATTGTGGTCATATAGGTGACACATCTGGAACAAATCTGAACATTTGCACATTCCCAGTCAATATCTTTATCAGAAAATTTTATTTATATATTTATACCACCTGTCTTTTTGTGTTAGCTGTATTTTTCTCACTTTGTATAGATACTTGTTTTTTCTCTTACCCTCTGTTTTTTGAATGTTATGCACCACTACACCAAGACAACTTCCTTGAATGTGAAAACTTACTTGGCAATAAATCTGATTCTGATTCTGAAATCAGATGAAATTAAAAGACCATGATAGCATATGGGAAGCCTTGTGGAGGAGGTGGTGCGAGAAGGCATCATTAGGGTGGAAAGAGGAAGAGTCTGATTAGTTGGGTTGAAAAGAATACAGTGCTTATACTGGCTCTATTGGCCTTAGCCCCCATTGGAAGTGTCTGGTCATCTGTGAACAGCCACTGCTGTGGAGCAGGTGTGTAGCCATATGCACACGGCTGCAGCAGTGTGGCCTGGGAAGGAGAAAGGCAGGAAACTGGGGCCTCATTAAACTGGTGCTAAACAAGGTAAGCAGCAGTGCTCAATAGGCAGAACCACGGGGGACAATTTTTTAATGGGCATGTGGCACTCAAGGAAGAATTATAAAGATTACCTTAGCAATGTTACGCAAACCACACGAAAATGTTCACAATTTTGACAAAGAATTTAATAACTATGCCCTTCATTCTCCTTCTCACTCTGTTTCTTTAGCCACACATTCCTACAACACTAACTACCTACAGATAGCAGTAATGGCAAATGACTTGCTCTTGCAGTTCCATTACGCCAATGGTTACCCCTTCTATTGCATGTCATGGTCATAACAGGCGGAGTGGAATTCACTTCCCATGACAGTCCAACTGTAGTCCATATGTCAGAGGGAGACTCTATGGCCTAGCCATTGCAGAGGGGTCAATCTCTCAATCCTAATGGCTCTCTTTGGGTCATGTGACTGCCAAGTACTCTGGAACACTCGTTACAGCATATAGGAGCAGGAAATGATTATCAGGAGGTCAATTTATGCAAGGGAGAGGCAGAATGACAGAGTGAGAGGTCAGAGCTCGTCCATATCTCTAGGCATTAAAGATTGACATGCAGAATCTGAGAGGGCCCCTGCGCTACCTCACTCCTTACCACACACACGCACTTCTCCATTTAAATATCTGACAGACGATGAAAGTGCAGCCATTAAAATGTCCACCGAGCGCTTCAGGAATGAAATGGGGGAGATAAAAGAATTCCCCTGGGTAATCAACGGGACTATGAATTAGCCCCGAGTTTTCGAGGGAGGGGGGTAAAGGATTGGGTGGATCTTTAACTGATTTGTCGTTCATTCCTTCTGAAAACATCAGTCCAGAGAAGATGCTATGAGCAACGTTATACTCTCCAACCTATGGTTAGAGGAGATGACATTGGCACTTGATCACTAGGTAAGTAATGCAGGGTAAATGCACATAAATGCCTCAAAAAATGTTTACACACTTCCCCATGCATGTATGAACAGTTTACACAGTTAATCATGCCCACTCTTTCTTTTGGTAAGCTTTGGGGTCACTTGGATTTTCATCATTGTACACTTGATGATGGCCTCCACCGGATGATGGCACAGCTATCGACCCACCATCCACTTGTCCTAGGCAGAGGTAAAAACAGTCCAACCTTCCCATGCACTGAAGTCAGCAAATGCATTGACTGTCAGAAACATTTAATTTCATTATGATATTGACAAAGAAACTATATTTAATGTGGATAAGTCACATAATGGCCAATACCAGATGCTTAATAAGGTCAGTATCGGCGCTGATACCATTTGAGCAAACAGTCTCTCCTCTAGGAGGAGGAGAGAGACAAGAGACAGAAAGAGAGAGTGAGAGACCATTATCCAGTGTTAAAATTGTGATACTTTGGGTTTCTAGAGCTGTCCACAAAGTGACCTGAGATTCAGATAAGTCAATAAACCCTTACATGAGAATAAACATATTAGGCTGATTTAGTAACTTTTACATACTACTCAGTTTTGGGGACTTCCTAACATATTATCTTATCCTTGAAATAATTTAGGATATCTCCTCTAGAAATCTGATGTCAATGTCATCCCTTGATGCCTCTCAAATTTCGAAAGGTATCTGTGATATTTCCCACTGGCTCTAGGGGCACTATTCTTGAGTTGACCCTGCACTGTAACACCCCTGTGTTAGAGAGTACATGTTTGAGAATTCTGCTTTGTTGATCAATGAAGAACTGCTTTATTCTGTCCTCAGTATAACTGACTAAATTCTCTTATACATCTTTTTCTCTCTGGGAATCACCACCTGATCATGGTACAAGAGTTTATGTAACCAAACGACCCTGGAAATTGTTTTGTCTGGTGCAACTAATGCTGCTAAGATCTCCCGTGACAAACTAATTCTAGAAAAGGTGGCAGACAATAAGCAATACTAGGACCATTATGAAGAGGCCTAATAAGGACAGAGCTACCTTGCACAGAAAAGGAAACACAGGGCAAAAGCCTGAAGCCAGCCTTGGAAGGCAAAGTTAGGTATATGCGTGTTTGAAAGCATTGGGTTCGGCCTTGCTCAACCCAAATATGAGCAGTCTAAACAAATGATGGGGGAATCTGCAGGATAGACATCGTATAACTTAAGATTTCATAAGGATGAACTGGACACATCTGCCTGTGGCCCCTGTCTGGAAGATCTTCGCCTTCAGAAGAACATATCCTAAATTTGAGGGGAGTTTGGGTGCATGGAGTTTGAGTGGGTCTGAATGGGCTAAGTTTCCTATTGCTGCCAAGAACAGCTATCCATGACTGGCAATGTAGTTGGGGAGTGGAAGGAACACATTGAGAAACTCCTGAACCTGACTGACACGTCCCCAATGGATAAGGCAGTTTTGAAGGACTTCGAGCAAACTTGCCCTTCCTCCCTGGAGATCAAGTTAAGCATTGCAGTGGCTAGATTCATCCTAGCCATTATGTTGTCTGATCACTGTGGTTGAGATGGCTCGTCAATGTCACACCATGTCTGTGTAGGGCAGTCAGGGATGGCAGCACACATTTTAAGAAAACGGGAGGGTGTGTTTTAATAACTTGGGATCACACTACTCATCTTCTCTGGAAAGCTCTTCACCTTGGTCTTTTGATACTTCACGTGCCATGGGAGTTTACCCATCCAGTCAAGCTGTTTTGTGTTCTTTTTTCTTTGGACTTGAAGAAGGACTGACTGTGTCCCTTAATGTGTCCTGTGGGGTATCCTGCTGGGACCCGTAGAGCAATTAATGAAAGCTTTCTCCACATCCTTCGTAATAGTTTAAACTCCCAATGGTCTTGGGGTATCTCATAGGATGTGCGTTGTCCAAGACATCAAGTTGCAGTGTCCAGTTTGGTGGCCTAAAGCTTGCATCTGTGTTTTTTACAATGATGTAGTCCTGCTGACTTTATCACACTGTTTGTAGCCATGTCATAAATTGTAGGGGTGAGTGCCAGCACCTCCTAATCTGAGACCACTTTTCCCCACTGGTTTGGGTGTGAGTTGCTGCGAACAATTCAGACAGTAGATATGAGTGGCCAAAATGTGTTTACATATGGGCTTACCCACAGAGAAACTCAACTGGAGGAACTCAAAGGAGCTCAGAGTCAAACTGCTGCTCCGTTACTAAAAAGAAAAGGACACAGTTGAGGTGATACAGATATATAAAAGGAATTACTTAAAGACACCTTCCTGTGGAGGTATTCTGGGGACATTCAACTGGGAGGCAACCCAAGGACAGACACAGAAGAGGGGGGGGCATATTCCAGCTCCTCCTGGGATCTGCCAGGAGCTGGAAGATGTGATAGAGGAAAAAGACATCCAGGCTACTTTGCTTAGGCAGCTGCTACGTTAACCTGGACCTGCATAAGCAGTGGAAAATCAATTAACAGAGGGAAGATCTAGCTGAATCTGTCTCTGTGTCTGATTTAGTCTCTGCCTTACTCATTCTCACACACACATAACTATTTAATTTACTCTCTGTAAAAAAATAAAAATATATTATGTTTTAGTTATAATAGCTCATGATTTTGGGGGTAGCGCAAGGCTAATGAGAGAGGAAATAACATCATTAAGTAATGCTCCTGCTGTTTTCAGTTTTAAAAATGATATTTTCTCTATTTTATGTGTTATAAGGAGGAGACATGGATTGGCATACAGCAGAATTGGTCAGATTGTAGTTTTTTTGTGAGCTCTTATCATGTTTTAATACCATTTTTTTGTTGTAATGCATAGAGAGAACTATACTTCCATCAGATAAAACTGGCTGTGAGGCTATTTAAACCAGACGCGATATCATTCAGCTGCCTAAGAATGTACACATTGTGTGCCCTAAGCAGTAGTCCGTTCATGAACATTTTGCATGGGAGACTTGTATGGCTTAGTGGCATCAGAGGTACAAGGGAAAACAAAATTTCTTCCTGCTGTTTGCCATAAAATGAGATTAAAATTTGACTGGCGTAACATAAGGAAACACGTAATTTAAATGAATCAGCTTTTGCAGTTTGGCCATATGTGAAGATATTCTGCTTTGGCTACATGGAGAAGGTCATTGTAGGGTCATTTTCCATAGCCTGAGTCGGTTGTGTTGTCTTCTCAATTGTTATTCAACGCAGTCCTATAAATCTCCTTTAAGGACTACAAGAAGCAAAGCTCTCAACAGTTATAAATAGAGATATAATTAAATTTACCAAAGTGAGGGAAAATGAATGCTATTCCATGAAGTAATTGCCAGTGATGCCCGATAACCACCCGGCGGAAAATATAGGTCACTCATAAGCAACAGTCATTGGTACTGTAGATTGCAATTTATATATTTGCGAGGAAACTGAGCTTTTCAGAGGCCAATAAAAATGTTAGCGATGCTTCGTTGGAGGTGTTTATGCCACAGAGGGTGGTGTCCCTATTTATCAAAAGTAGTATCTGCAGTTTTTTTTTGGAAAACACTCTACATTCCCACAGACATAAAAACACACATGTACATATGCAAACACACACACACACAGCTATGTGGCATACAGTTTAATTCTTAAGACTTAAATGTGTATGGCATGAAAACTCGTTGACAAGAAATTAATGTGCAATTTCAGAACCAGCAGCTAAGATGTTAAAGCTGAAGCTTGTCTCTGGGGTGGGCTGGACTGATGCTGGCTGTGGAGGATGACTGAGGTGAAAGGGTTAGGAGAGGAGCGAGCACAGCTACAAGGGCCTCTGTCCCAGGCCAGGCTGTGAGCTGCAGCCCTGTGCTGATAAGACTGTAATAGTCCTCCTTAGAGGACCCAGGGCTCCGCTCCCCTTATTAGTCATTTATCACACCTGGCAGCCTCACTGAACCATAATTACTCTTCCCTTATCCCCCCGCACTGTCATGTCCATGAGAGCGAGTGGGGCAGAGGGGGAGGGAGAGAAATAGCTGTGAGAAACAGTGTTCGGAGAGAGTGGACTGAGAGAAGGACAGAGGAGTTAGAAGGAGAGGAAGGAGAAAGAGAAAGTCCTAGTGAAGAACAATCATGAGAGGACAAAGTGTGAACTAGACATGAATAGTATGTAGTAATACATACAGCGCTGTATCAGCCTGACAGACATAAAACAAGAGTTTTTAAAATGGAAAAAAAACAGTGTGGGGGCACTAACCTTTTAAAATCCCCCTTATAATACACCATATGCATGTAAGGATAGAAAGGAATGTAATCTCACAAATACACCCCTTACAAACAGAGCCGTCTTTGTGCTACAAATGAGAACCAGTTGTTCTGACCACAGCTCTCCAACTTACTGTTTGACAAGACAGGATTTAGAAAGAAGAGGAAAGTCTACTGGCCCATAAAAACAACACTTTGTAACATTCAAGTGAAATCAATTTACACTTAGTAACGTAAATATTAACATGGAAAGTGTAGTTTTGTGTAGACAAGAGTGGTAGTTAAGTATTTAAAAATGTACAACTTGGGCAACAGGCAGCTGTTGCACATAATTATTAATGGATTTTTTTATTTGATGTATTTTTGTTACATAACATCGCTGTTGTAATTAATTTCACTTAATTGGAATGGAGTAATACCATTTTAGATCAGTGTGCTGGATGCAAGTGTGATACAAATAGATAATGATGTTATTAAAATCAAAAATGACACCTCATATCTCTGTATTGGCAGTGGAGAGTTCTCCTACTCGTGCCAGAAGTTGTTAAACTTTGCACAACCTCTCCTCCTCTGTTATGAATACAATGCTAAGCTTGTCAAAATCGCTTGCCACACTAACATTTCTTTCACGACTCAGTTACAGGGACATTTTCTCTGCGAAGGTTTTGCTTTGTTGCCACGTGCCTGGCTGTCACGAAAGCGCCCTCTTTGACACTGTAAGCAGATCCAGATGTGAGCCACATGCTTCCAATCCCAAGTTGAGGTTTGCCTACTGCACCCCCAAACCACCTAACTCTTAACAATTGGAATCAGGTCTCACACTCCAGTCAGTGGTGTCTCATTAGCAAAAGGGTTTCATCTCTCACAAGAAAACAAACCTAAGCAAACACGTAGTCATTCGGCATCGCTGTGTAAATGTGTATATTGATTTTGATCTGAACCCATTACACTGCATGCACTGATAAAGATCCACTACTTGCAGGACAACAGCATTTGTGATTGTGTGATTAGACGTTGTAATATAAAATTTTAAACTTTTAGTTAACAGATAAACATGACTGACAAACAGGGCAAAAATATGCATTCATTTTTTTACATTTTAAATTACAACAATAACAGGAAAACTCCACCCAGGAAGGACAGACAATCAAATTAATATAGACACACTCAACTGTCAAGGAGGAACAGTCGGAATGCACAGATTCCCAGTTTGCCCCGCACAGCTAGTAAGAATCCTGCCAACAGTTGTGTCGTCCTTCACAGATGGGGACCACACCAGGGCTCACACAGCTAAGTCCAGATGTGTGAAAAGAGGAAGAACAGAGGGACTGCGGCAGGAGGGAGGGTAGAGAAAGTGGGAAGAGAAATGGGATTGCATGAATTTTGCTGCCATTAAAAAAACTCAACAGATGTGTGAATCCCAAGAGAAAGACATCTGGGTTCTCTCTCTCTCTCTCTTTCTCTCTGCCATTTTCACACACACATACACACACACTTTTCATTAACCACGTGAGGTGAGAAAATGGAGAATGCTCTTGGCTTTTTAAGATCCGTATTGCTGCCTTCCTCCATTTTAACGGGCATTTTATGGAGCGGCTTCCTTAATAGCCACTCACTTATAAAACAAAGCTGTAATGACATGCAAATGACTCACAGAGAAACACTGTAAAGAGGATGTGATGTATGGGCCGTCTGTGCGCCACAAACACGCACACACACACACGCGCGCCAAAACAGTGACACACAAACAACAAAGAAACAGTACAACCTGCGTCAGACATAGTCTCCTCTTTTCTTCTTCCCCCTAAAATTGCAAATATAAATTATATACACCACTCCATATATGATACTGTAAGGGATATAAGATCTGTGCTGTCCATGAATTTTAATCTTACAATAATCACTGCGACAATACCGTTGCTCTCTAACCTCATATTTCACTTTGAAAAAGTTCTCTGTGGGGAATGCAGTTGATTGGAGTGTAAAGCAATAAATCAAGATGCCAGAAAAGACATTCACACAACACGCACACACATCCAGACACGCATTCAGCACATAGTTCATTGTATTAGAAAAGACACGTGAAAGTTCATGCGAGCGTAGTTAGGAAAAAACTGTCCGAGAGAGAAAGAGAAAGCAGATCTCTGTACCAGTGACAGCTACAGCAACCAACTACATGATTAACAACCGCAAATGAACGAGACAAGAAAGTGAAGAACAGACTCCTCTCATTTACAATAGAAGTGGTGATTATACAAAGGTCATAAAAAGGTCACCGTGACCTACTGTCTCCCACATTCATACGCAAGGTGTTGGTGTGCGTCAGAGGTATCTCTCACGCACAGGCGGTTTTGCTTTTCAAAGCACAAATACATCAGTATATACGAAGGGGGGAGGTTTACTGTGGTATTATACTAACTAGGCCTACACCACTAATTTGATTATTAAATTCAGATACTTGTTTAAGTCATTTTCAAAAACACCAAACATTCTCTTTCAGTTTCTCCAATGTGAGCATTTGCTGCTATTCTGTTCTCTATTTTTTATTTTTATTTTGTTTGTTTTTGGTTTTTGTTTGTTGCTGTTGTTTCGTTTTGTTTTTTTAAATTGAAAACTGAATCTTGTGCTTGGTCTGTTGGTCAGTGATGAAGTTTTTTTTTTTTTTTTTTCTGACATTTTCTAGAGGAAATAATTAACTGAGAAAATAATTGGCAGATTCATAGATAATGAAAGTTCTGTAAACCGTGACAATTTACTCATTATGGAATATTTGCAATATTCTTTATCAAAATTTCCATGTGACACTCTTTAATATTACACATAAAGGTTTATAGGGCAAACTATTAATATAAACTATTAAAACTTGGAAAAAACACATTTAAAAATTTGTAATAAAGGATCATTTTATGAGGCAGACATGGTGCTTTTGTCACAAACCAGAAATTACGTGTTTACATATACAAACCACTACCTCCAAAAATCAGCAAGCACCATTCATGTACAGTGCCTGCGTGATAAACACCACCCTGTATTAGAGCCTGAGTGGGACAGATGATAGGAAGGCTAGTTATGGCTTTATTGGACACATAGGAGCAGTAGCTTCCTCATCATTATGATAAAGAGGTTATCTGATGTGTGGTATTAGGGAGCCAACTGTCTCTATGAGATGTAAGCCCAGAGACAAGGGATCATTACCAGGCTTAGCCCATTTTGAAAGGTTGTTGAAGGTGAGATCTTGATCCCACATGAAAAATCTGAAATCACATTTACCTAAACTGATTCGGATGGATTTCTTTGTGCTACGGATGCTGATATAGCCACGATTAGAATTTGCATTCACCTGTGTTGTATGTGGGGGGGGAAATCCCTGCTAATGTAAACAAGCCTGCGGATCCCACTCTTCATTCTTCACATCCTACTTTACCTTCTCTCCTACACTGACTTCCCTCAATTCATCTTGCTCCTTTGTGTCGGTTCGATCTCAAAAAGGTGTGTATGTATGCCGCTCTCAAGCTGCCAGAGCATCTGCATCCTGACTCCAATTAGGAGAACAAACCACAGGGAGGCATACCCATCATCAGGAGTTTAAAGGTCAGCTGACAGGAAGGAAGAAAAAACTGGGCAGCTAGATAGACAGTGAATACACTAGATACAGCAGCGGAGAAAGGCCTCTATCTGAAATAATCAGTCAAAAGTTCTCTCTCTCTCTCTCTCTCTCTCTCTCTCTCTCTGTCTCTCGGTGTGTCTCTGGCTCATGCTCTCCCTTTCACTCTGCATGTCCCTGTCAGCTCTTCAGTCTGTTTCCTCTTTCCCCCTCTCTTCCTTGGTTTTGTTCTATTTATGACTTCCTCTGAAATCTCAGCGTCTCTCACACACTTATGTGGGCCATAAATCAGCCATTGAAAAGGACAGTGGACAGGAGAAGAGAGAGATGGAAAATCGGAGGGAGGCCTTCACCGTCGTCTGAGCAACCGTTTAAAGGCCCACCTGAGAGCTTTAAAACTGAAACCTGCTGGAAATATTAGCCAACACAGGCAGACAGGAGGTCCGCCAGCATGAAGCATTAGCAAAAAACGGTGTTGTGACAAGCCATCAGTGTCAACTCTGGTCTGGTGACATCATAACCACTATTAATTCTTCTCAAGGGTGATTTAATTGCAATCCATTTCATATAACGAGAGCCATGCAGTATCTACATCCCCCCCCTCCCACCCCCCTTAATGAAATACTCTGCAGTGTTGCAGCAGTTTGTTCACTGGCGGCTGCTTTCAGTGTAAGCAAGCTTGGCCAGAACAGTCCAGCAGATGCATGCTAGAGACCTGTATGGGACTCTAGGGTGATTAATTTTTGAAGTGTGCTGTAAAGAGCTATGAGATCCATAAACAGGAGAATACACAACAGGCAATCCCTGGATAGTGATGGTCACAACACAGCTCACAAAGCACTATGGTCACATATAACCACAGCCAAGAATCATTTCTAAAGCTTACTGTTCAAATTAATTGAGTCTTTAACATATCAGGACACTTTTGACAGTTATGGGATGGCTTTCTATTTAATCTAACTTTGCAAAAAGATGTGTTTTTTTCCCCCAGGTGCCACGGTCTATGTCTTTAATGGTGATTTTAGCATATTTAATATATCATCTAATCTTCATTTTTCTCATGAAGGTTACAGGTGCTACCTTGCTTTTCTCTCACATGCATCTCCTTCAAACTACTGACGAGTGTCACCAGGGTCTCTTTCAACAAAAAAAAAAAAAAACACAGCACTCCTCCAAACAATACCCAGCTAATCTCAGGAAGAAAAAGAAACCCTTGAAAGAAAGAGAGAGGGACACTGTTGTTTCATTAATATGCCCCTGAGAGTACGGTGGCTGTAGCAGAAGAATGAGAGGGGGGTTATCAGCCCTCATCTGTGAGGAAAGGCCCCCCCTGCCTTCCCTCGTCTCTTACTAGACTGCGCGTCCATCAGGCCTCATTACTCTAATGGTAGTGGCAGTGATTAAGGCTTCCTGGCTGCCTACCCCTTTGTTTGTTCGCTTGTGCTTCACCTCCATAAAGACAGTCTTCAGGATGCCTGTGGCCCAACTCCCCCCTTCTCTGGCAAGGATGTGGTGCTGGTACACCCCCCTGGACCTTGGACTTATCACTGGGAGGGGGTTGGGACAGGTTATCACATTTGAAAAGGGGAAAGCCAGGAACCACTCGGCTCCTGCACACACACTGATAATATGGTTAGCGAGGGGTATTTAGCTGCAACAATGCACTTCTTGGTGTTTTGTCTCTCTCCTATAGCCACTTACTATGGGGCTGCGTACTGTATGTGCATGTGCACTGTGTAAAGTGTGCTACAACATAAGTATACACCGCTAATAAACAGTCAATCGTACAACAATGCTTGCACACGCATGCATGCAGGCAGAGACACGCATAAATCAAATAAGACAGCAAAATTGATAAAGGGAAGAACTGAAAAACAGCTACACATTGAATAAATATAATGATAATTCTAAATAAATGTAAGTCTCACTCTGTTTTACAGGTGTTCTCTTACTGTATAACGTTGACATAATTTCAAGTTCAGACTAGGGCAGATCATCCTCCCCTACTTCCCATTTCCATTAAAATCCCATATCCCATATCATTAAAAACTGGAAATTACCTAAACAACATTTTAGTTTTAATACTTGTCTTACCCTATTATCTTTTAACAATAAAAGGGAGTCCCAGGAGGCAGCAGAGCAACAGGAACCAGTGCTGTATGACCCTTTCACCATCCTCTACATAAGGGGAAAGTGTAGACATTCATTGTTCTTTGTACGACATTACTAAAGCAATCCTGTTTCTGGTCTCGGTCAAGTGTGCAGTGATGTGAGGCACTCTGCCTGGCCTTCTTCAGTTTCACTCAATTCAGTCCTCTTTCTCGCTGCTTCATTCATAATGGATAGCTCTTTGGGTTGCTGTCACCAAGAGTCTATCAATGACTGAAAATCCAGCGAGAGATCTCGGAGAAAGCGGTAGTCAGTTACAGACATAAAATCCACTTGTTGTCGTGTTCATGATGAGAACAGATGAAGTTAAAAACTAAGCTTTTTTTTTTTTTTTAACAAAAAGCAGGAGTGATTCATTATGTTGGTATGAGGGTTCACAAAGACAAAGAATTAACGACAGGAATAGAATAGTCTACAAAAGAGAATACATGATAAATTGAAATTAACGGCAGTAGAAGAAGAATTACAAGCCCAGACATCAGGTGCAGTCTTTCTCAATAAGAGGCCTAAAAATCTAACTCTTAAAAAAAATGCTCATTGTGGCGTGCCCCCATAACACCTCTGGAGGGCCATCAGCTGCCAGACGCTAAAACTTCAAAAAATGATGACCATGCAGAACAATGGCTGTCATGGGAAACCATCAAAAAACAACACGTACACAGAAAGCAAGTAAACAAGCACAATACATACACGACGACCATGTGTAAACAAAGAGCGGTATCTGTTTGTCCCACATTTGAGCTGTGAGCGGCAGAGCAGAGGACCTGTGCACAGCTGTTCTCCCTGTGCTGTCAGTAGACTTCACCAGGCTAGGCCTGTCCCAGAGGCCTGTACTGGGAGGCCTGCACACAGTCTGACATCTGGACTACACAGGAGGGAGGGATCATTCCCATTCTCCCTATTTTTTTTTTTTTTTTTTTTATCTTACTGCCTCTCTTTCTATCTCACTCTATCTATCTCTGTCTCTGTTTGTAACTCCCACTCTTCTCTCTTTTCTCTATGCTTCTATACAGGAGGGTCCACAGGTCGGAGTCACTAGGGAAAGGATGATGAACAGCTCTACAACTGAGCCAGCTGACTCCTTAGCAGCAGAACTGTCGCCTTATTCCCTTCATCCTCCCCGCTTTCTTCACCCTTTTTCTTTTTTCTCCTTTCTCCTCGCATCCCCTCAGTTCACCTCTCACTCATTCCAGTCTTGGCAGGGCTATTGAGTGAGGGAGCTGCGGGACACTCTGAATGTATAGCCTCGGAGGAAAGTCTCAAACCAACAATAACACATCGCAACAATCTTCAGGCCATTAATCAGTGCTGGGTGTCACAGTGTGTTAATTTCATAAATTAAAAACATCATCCAGTCTACTCAGTAATAAGAAATATAGGTTTTTGTATTTGTCTTTGCTGCGTTGTGTTACATTTAATGCAAATAGCACTTCTCTCTTATTATATTAAAATGAGAGCAGCTTCCAATAGAACTTAAGAGCTACATTAAAGCTTGGAGACCTTCTGTGGAGGCAAAGTAGTGATTAATGATATTCAGATCTTTATCCTTTATTGACCTCTTTGTAAAGGTGCACAGTCCTCTGCCTACATCTTGGCTTCACTTGGCTTGACAGAACTTATGCTTAAGCCTCTGAAATGCTTTAAAGAGCTGCCATAACCTTCTGTTATTCTTCTGGTTCTTTGTTCTTGTCTCTTGCTTGATAAGGCATGCCAGCCGCCAAGGTCATAGAGACAGGAGAGAGGAGAAGAAGGGGGTGGTGGGGGGTGGGTGAGGGTATTTCTCTGGTGTAAATGAATAGTTCTATCTCTCTGATGAAGAGGAAGAACCTCATCAAAATGTTGTCTCTTCCCTTCACAAAACCAGACCACATTCAAGTCAGATGAATGAGAATTGTCACGCACAAAATCATAATTACAAGCCCACATATTCCCTCCAGCACTGGAGAACGACTTTATCAGGCACCCATTGGTCTGTTCTTGTGTTTTAGCTGGGGGAGGATCCTCTAAGCCCTCTTCTCTTGTCTGCAATCTGCGATTGTTGTATTCCAAGGGGGGGTATCAGGGCTGAAAGGACCGAATTTAACAAACCTAATTATCATGCCTTAATTAGTATCAGGGGTAAACCTCGGTGGGACACCTGCAGACTTAATTTATATCCTGACAAGCCAGGAACAAGTGTTAATGTGCCGTATTTATGATAATGCCCCAAAGTGTGCAGGAGGAGCAGGAGGAAGCTCACCTCAACTCCTCCAGAACAATGTGAGAGGCAGGTAATTACAGGGAAAGGGTCTGAAGTGCTCAGGGATCAGCCCAGTCCCAATGTTGATACGCAGCAATAAAATAACAGCCCATGCCGTCTATAGCATAGAGATGACTTAATAACCGGGCCTTAAGTTGTTTGCATCTCAGAAGATTAAGAAGTTAAAAAGATACAACTTCTTCATTTTACTGATTTCATTTCATGCTTTTTGCAGACCAATCAATATTTATGGTTTGGTTGACACTCCAGCAAAGATACAAAATGACAGAGAAGCATCACTGCACTGTGTCATGCAATTATAAAGGCCCCACATTGTCTAAGACCTCGGCTGAGAAATGCTAGTCTTCACAGAAAATTCTGCTACCACAAATAAATGGGCCAATTGTTGTCCTATTAGTCAAAAATAGATGATGTGCCGTTTGTCTGTTGTGCTACCACAAGCATACCTTTGCGATCTAAAAAATAGGTTAGCAGGGCGGGGAAGAAACTTGGAAAATTGTGCATGTTGAGTACAGTGGTTCTATACACTCTTGTAAACCACTGCAGACTTCCGCCTGGCCTCGTCAACACTCTCTGCAAAGAATGCAAGCAGACAGGACATATTTCCACTGATCCTCTATAGAGGTCATGAAGAATTGTGTTGAGATGGTCTTTATATCACATGAAGTAGTAAGTCTTGAAAAATGTTAGGATCCCACAGTAACTAACTATCAAGGTGCTACAAATTTATATATTTAAAAAATAGGCTCCAACTTATCTTTTATGGCTGTATTTGGCACACAATTCATTTAACTTTTCTATGCTACAAGTGATCTTATGCCTTTAGAGCGGGGACATATTGTTTAGAAAGTTAGATAAAAACTTTGTATTATCAAAATGTCAGTTAAGAAATCAGCCTCGTGATTATAAGCAAAGTGAAACTGATAAATACTTTCTCATACGTGGGATTTGGCACATATCATCGCAAAAACAAAACAAAAAACAACATGACTTTTGATACACATTACACATAACATGCATACAGACTTTGAAGTCACTCGTGTGGGATAGTGCATGATTAGTACTGTGGTAGTACAGTAATTATTCATCTTTTCATTTCTAATTTGTTCTGAATAAGAGGAATATGTTGCACTTTAATATGTTAAGAATAGCCTGGTGTTTTCCCTTTCATATGTTCTACAGTGTGTCACCTGTATGTCACCTTCTTGTTATCTTAATGTGGTTCTGTCATCACGTTTTTTAGAAGTGTGGGCTGGCTGACACTTAACCCTATCACTGAACCACATTCAAATGGTGCTGGATGCTTTTTACGTGCTGTAGGTTTGACCTACTTATTAGATGATTGTTTTAAAAACTATGAATCAATCTATCAGGGAAAGAAATAAAAAAATGATTAATTGCATATGTGGAAATACTAAAATTATGTTAATTATAATTCATTATATTCATTGTGTAGCGATGATGCATAAAGGTGTATGACTGTTTTGACATTTTTTTGAAATGACATCTTTCTCATTTCATGTAATCCTTCGAGGGATGAAATGTATCCTCACCCACTACAATGAACTTCACCTACATCTGATGCTAAGTTGTTTCACATTGTTGTTTCTGATTTTTATGACACCTTTAATGGGTTGAATTGAATTGAATGCATCTATAAATTCTAGTTCTTTGGTGTAAAATTAGAAAATAAAAATAAAAAATCCTAATCCTAACAAAGTCCTACATCTGGCTCCATCTGTCCTAACTCAAAGTTGGTGTCTCTTTTTCTGGGCAGGAAAATAGATGCCCTGGAACTCTGGATAATCCATCATACACTGAAAGTAGAGGTCATCAGAGAGATGATCACAAGTAAGTGTGTGTGTGGTGTGGTTTGGTTCGGTATGTGTGTGGGATTTGTGTGTGTGTGTATGTGAAGTGGAGGGAGGTGGGGGTAGGAAAAGGGTGTTTGTGAGAGGATTTTACGTTCCACATTGTGGAAAGCAAAATACATAAAGTTTTTCTAAGTATCTAAACCCCCAAAACCCCCAAACCAGGGTTTGGCATTGAGTCTTTAACTGTTTTGTGGAAAATTGTGTAATTTACATGTGGATAGTATGTGTTTATTAAACCCAGTCTATCCTTTTAAGAGCCAAAATCAGTTTACTTAAATTACTGCAATGAGCACTGTAATTAGGAAGGTAATGAAACAACTGTGAATTATAATGAATGTTTTCTCAAAAGATTTATCACATCTGAGTGACTGGTTCAGTCTAACAGACTGCAACTCACTAACATCCTAAGCCTTTTATTGCAGGTTGGTCAATTGAAAGACAAAATGCCTTCTGTCGGTGGTTTCAAGGGATGAATCATAATTTGGTTGTTTGGAATTATTAAAATTGGCAACTGTGACTTATTTACTATTTACTGTCTTTTCATATGCCTTCTGATTTGCTGACCTCCCATTTCAAGTTTAAGGGTCAATCAGTTTCATATAATGAGTTTGTGGAGCTGCACTTACAAATGAGCATGATGGTAAAATGAAGAAGAAAAACTACCTTGCATCAGAAAAGGCTTCCTCAAAATGAACTTTCCTCAATTCGCTTAAAATCATACAGCAATGTCCCTTTATTTTGTCCTTGACGTGTTATATGACATAATTTGTTGCGTTTTTTTTCTCTACAGCTTATGGGAGTTTGAGGTTGCACTTACTGTAATCGGTACAGCCACGCCCCTTTTCACCGTCACGGAGGTTTGGAGAAATTCTAATCAGTGACACGTAGCAGAACAAGACTTTCCTAAGCTGATTTTACGTCTGATTCTTCCACACACTTGTCAAATCAGCATCTATGCGTTGCTTTTCTTCCCAGGGAGGTATACTGTATATGATCCATTAAACTCTTTGTTTGCCTTTTATTGTCAAAAGTATTTCTGTCTTTCTCTTTTTCTTTCTCAATCAACTGTTGCTTGTTATTTATACAGCAGTAAACTGTGAGTGCCAGCACTGAAAGTTTACTGGTGCGACTGAGGACAACAGCCGACCTCATAGCCTTTTTCAGCTGTTGGGTTTGAGGTTGTGTAGAACTGACAGTGTTGCTACATAAGATTACACTTCCTGTAACCTTCCGTGCTTCGTCTTTGTGGAGCAGCAGTATTTATGCCAGAATATCAGGTATTGACAGGTAGCCGTGAGGCCTAGCCTTGGGAGCTCTTTGGGCAGATTGTGAGCAACAGAAAAGCTGGATTGAGTAATCAGGCAGTTGGCAGGCAGACAGAAGCCCTCCAGTCGAGCTGAACTGCTTTAAAAGCCCTATCTGCTGTTGTTCCCCTCTGCGCTGGCAGCTTATCACCCAGACAGATTTCAGGGGCCTTGAACCGTGCAGAGAGTCCATCCACGTGTGAGAAAGCCCAGGCTCTCGCTCAGACAATATGACCCCCTGCCTCGGAGAGATGGAGATAACTCTTCAGCCCATGTCACCGTGAGAAAAAACAAAACCTCACCATCTCCTTGGCTTCTGTTGGTGTCATCCACATGTCTGGGAGAGGGAGGGAACATTGTCTATCCAAACACTGAGGTACAGAAGTGGGGAAGTTTACAGTCTCTGCCTGGGGCCCGAGAGATGATCCCTCAGGGAACGGAGCCAAGATCATGATCACTCCTCCACATGACTGGTTCCATGTCAATAGTATACACACACACGCATACACACACACACATATTGTTTGTCTCTCTGTCTCTCTCCCACTCACACACACACTCACACACACACACACCATATATGTGCTCTCAACACCTGCCCTCTGAAGGTGCTCTCAGTTAATCTCAACATTAATTATTGACTCTGAGTTTAATTTGAAAGGCAGGCGCACTGTAAGCCAGGGGACACTGCTTTAAATAATGTATACGGCCCGTTCAGAGGTAATCATATTGTCATTGATTAATATACATTGGTGCTGCGGAGCATACCTGATGTGTGTGGGAGCCAGGCACCGCGTATGATAAAACTTGGCGCTGAGAGCCGGTGTCAGGCCGGGAGCATCTCTAGGGCCCCGTCCTCCTTGTCTGATGTTTCAATCACAGCTTAGGAGCTGTGATGCATGGAGGCATACACTATCAACTGACTGGATAACATGAGGAGCCCCAGAGAATCACCACAGCCAGAGAAAGATAGACAAGGAAAAGGTTAGAGAGAGAAAAGGTAAAGGGAGATAGAAATCCAGTGTCAGAGTAAATCAAATATATATTTCTATTTAAGATTAAAAAAAAAACATTTTTTCACATAATTCTTTTTTGAATGGAGTGGGTAGTATAAACTATCTTCCCCATTAGGGGAAGAATGACAGTGATTTGGTCTAACAATACAATGTGCATACAAGGATGAGCCACATCAAGTATCTAGAGCTGACACGCTGAGGCTGAAGGGTTGGGTGGTAATGAATTCCCACACTCTCACACTCCTGTTGACACCCAGATGCAGATGCCATGTCACCCTAAGTTTAGTTTAGAAAAACACGGATCTGCCCAGAAAGGAGCGAGGAGTCGGGGCTGCTCCACACGATGAAAAATTCATACACCGTTGTTACCTAGACGCCATTCAGAGAGCACAGGGTTCAAAAACATGAACCAATTACAGTCTGAAACTCAACTGTCTGGACACAACACATGCATTTTGATAGACATAAACTTAGACACACTCAAACCAATAAAAAGTCATGCTACAGTCTCTCTCACACACACACACACACGCGCACACTCACTCACACACACACACACACACACACACACATCTCTATCGGATAGATAAACAAATCCTGTCCAAGACTCTCCTCCTTCAGGAGATTGTGAAAGCTTTGGCAAGCTTGAGTGAATATGTTGTTTTTGTTAATACATAAAGATTAGGGAAACAGTCTCTAGGCTCTTCTCCGTTACTCTCTCTCTCTCTCTCTCTCTCTCTCTTTCTCTCTCTCTCTCTCTATCTCTCCCTTCTCCTTTCATCCTCTCCCACCTTCTCTCTGAGTCTGGCAGGAGAGGTGGTCTTGTCAGACAGCTTCTCTCCCACGTACCATGGAGCTCTGAGAGGTGTGGAGCAAACAGGCTGAACGCTGGGAGGCTTCTGTCTCTCTTTCTTAAAACCTTTTGGCTGCTGGAAAATATTCTCTGACAGCAGGCCTATGTGTTCTGCTGCATGTTTGACAGGAGAGGAAGAACAGCCTGCACCAGATACAAAACAGCACCACAGGCAGATACTTAGCCAATCTAAGAAAGCCTCATGGGTTGAGTAAGAAACAATATTCTACAACTGAAGAAGGACAGTTGGTTATATGTGGTTTATTCGAGACTGTTTACGGGGTTTTTTCTACTTCCCAACCACAGTGATATGATACTAAGTAAGTAATGGGGAAATGGTGACCTAACTGAAGGGGGTGGTTAGAAGAACGCTCTCTTATCGCTATCTTGTGGTATTGCTGGAGTGGAGGCATGTGTAAGAAGGAGCATGTAAATGTAGAGCATCAGAGAGGAGGCCCTATTTCTCTTCATCAGATATATTTGCTAGAGACACGGTGACACCGACAACTGCAGATTAGAATTGACTCACTGCAGACAAAACAAAAAAAACACACCGAACATGAGAGAAAAGAGCACCAAATGCTAAAAAACTTCCAACAACAGAGTAAGTTTTGCATTCAAAGTCCTGTCGGCAGAACATTACCAATTCAATCAGTTGGGGGGAAATTGCTCCTGGTTGGTCAAAACAATGATGTTAGCTCCTGCAAGTGAAGTCAGACTTCACAATGAGCACCAAGCGAGCAACTATCCCTCTTAGTCTTCCAACCGCAATCTTTCCTCTAATTTTCATCTCTCAACAGGCCTTCCAACCACTCCAGTCAGCCCCTAAAGGAAAGCTTTTTATCATCCAAAGTGAGGAGGAGAGAAAGGCCAAATCACATCAGAGGCAACACCAGCTGCACATAAAGAAGTTCTCCACTGAACAATGGAGCTGCCATGAGCACCACCTCTGTCTCCCAGCTGAGCCACGCAGCCAGAGCTTAACCAATCATCGGGGTCAGAGCAGCCGCATGGATGACCAAAGTGCAGCCACCATAACCTAATTGTCATTGTATTGCCTTCCAATGTAAAAGGCATCTCTTTTCAGTATCATGAAGGGATTGGAGTGTAGTTGAATAGGTCTGAGGCTTGTGTAGGCGACTTTAAACTGATTTAAAGGAGTCTAGTATAGTATTAAGATGCACTTTGGAGTAGTGGTGTTATTCGGGCTTCACAATAGAGCTCCGTTGGAATGATGCGACAGAGTAATCAAAGCCCACCATCTCCATCTAATCCCAATTCAACGGTATCTTTATACAAGCTAACACAATGCCAAGAATATGCTTAAAAGTAGAAAAGGTCTGCCTAAAAATTATATGTGTCCTTTAGAAAAATGTGAAAACTAAGGACAAGTAATCACCATTAAGGCAGAGGGACTTGATGCTGAAACTGTATATATATATATATGTGTGTGTGTGTGTGTAAAAAGAACATGAGAGAAGGAGGCATAAGAACAAGACAGCAAAGCAGTCAGAGACATAAAAATACGTAGGAAGGAAGGGTAAGAGATAAGGAGAAAAGCCAAAGTATCAAAATGAATCTCAGGTCATGATTCAAGGTCATTTGAGGAAAGAGATGTGTCTCTCTGTCTCTGTTCTTTCTACCTATCCTTGGGCCATTTTACAGCTGTCTGTTTTTAAATGCAGGAGGGGTGATTGGCTACTCTCTTTATCTCCTTCTGAGCAGTTTAATCGTATTCAGCATGGTGCACACTAAACCCTCCACACAATTAAATATGAAAAGAGGAACATTCGTTAAGCTAATTCCAACACGATCTCTTGTTAGAAGATCCAGATTAATTAAATATTTTGTGGTGTTTTAATTTTCTCTATAATATTGATGGGTCAAAATGTGCCTCTTTAAAACCCTAAAGAACTTTCTAATAGTGGCTAAACTGTAAATACTTACAGTAAAATAAAAAACTTTATAATCATAATAGGTACTTTGGTTGAGTACTTTTTTCTTTTTCTCTCCTGTCTGTCTGCACACTCCATCCATACAATTATCCATTCTTCCACTCATTGGTTTTCTCCCCAAGCCCTTTTATTTATGCAGATGGATATTGTTTTATTTACAAGTCAGTAAAGTGCAGTCACATTTTGTGGACAAAGCAACAGTGTCAGTCTACTCTCATATCTCTCAGAAAATATGCACACATATTTATAACACGCCCACACCGGTGATGCCAGCATCCATCTACACTTAGCCGCAGCCTCCTCCTTCATTAGCCAATGGCACCTTTAGCTTATGGTCAGAGCTGCAGCGGTGTCTATAGTGTAATGAAATTTACGAAGAAGAGCCACTTGGTATGCTAGCGATGCGGCAGCAGGTCCCCGTGCTCAGAGAAAAACCACACGCTCGCTTTTATAGATTGCATAATGGCTTGCATGAAAATGGTTTCACACTAACATAAATCAAATGTCAAAATACAACCGGAGCAAGACAATTCCCGTGGTGCACACATGGACACACAAGCACACACACTCCACAAAAGGAGCGCACACATACACAAACGGCAGATACACATGCTCAAAAGAGTCAGCCATCCAAAGAGCTCACAGTCCTGCTTATGCAGATACATGTAGTGCTTAATAGCATACATAATAATTTATTAAGAAATGTTAAATATTCATCAATATTAAATTAATCATTTATAGCAGATCTTTAAATTAAAGGGTGTCCTTGAAGTTTTAGATGTGAGGAGTGTCTTTAGCAAAAAGGCAATCCCCTGTGGACATTTTAAATCTCTGATGTACAACACTTGGGCTGCTGGCGTATAATGACTATCTTACTTTGATATTGTCTTTCACAGAGAAAAAACACACAAGCACAGAACAAATGTCCCTGTAAAAGTTATTAATTGCCGGTGCCATAATTTATGTTATCCTCATGTCTAGGAAATGGGAAACACTGTGACACACTACTGGAAAGCTGTGGGGCAGAAAAAATGTTTTACTGGTGATCTTGCAGCAGTGTGCATGCTACATGAACTGTGATCGCCACTAGGAAGTACAATGTAAACCTTGTTTTCTCTTTCAGTCCCTCATGTAGTCTTATAGCTTCAGTAAATCTAACTGAAAGTAACAGGATTGTACTTTGGAAGACTACGGAAGATGAATTTGTACTATCACAATCAATAACATTATCAGAGCATATTTAATTACACACAGCTTGCAAGAATTAAGTCATCACACTATATACATCTGTGGCCATGAAGGCAGAAGAGGGGAAGGACGCAGCTCCTTGCCAGGGCACACCGGCTGGTGAGACTGCATGGGACACGCTGTTACACAGCAGCTCAGTGCCAACCACACCTGTGCCCACATAGGCACCACACTCTCCAGGGCACGCTGAGGTCACCCGAGTACCCTGTCAGCCACACCTGTCCTCCTCACCCCCCCAGATGGAGCCACATACAGTATACATGCGTGAATACCCGGTATGCGAAGGGCAGTTGATGTAAGGGACATTCTTTGCCCAAAGTCATTGCGAGAGAAGGATCTTCTACTTTTTTAATTCCTCCTCATGTAGAGTGGTAGCGTTGCTTCTTGTTCTTTCCATAACACTCCCCTTATCAGTTCAGCTAATGCCCTCAGGCAGAAGAGCGGTGAGTCAGGTCGCCACATCAGTATGGGTAAAAGCAAGGTTCGGCATAGGGTTAAGCAAAAAAAGACGGCTTATAAAAGATTATACTGCCATGATAGCAAATAATCAGGAGCTAATTCATTGTGTGGCCCTCTCGCATCGCTCCCTAAGCCTCCTTATTAGGGGGCTTACATCTACATTTGCAGCTGATGAGGGTGCTTCTCCTCTCTTAAATTTAAACAGTGCATACCAGATGGAGACGGCACACTAATATTAGATTTTGCCCTCACTTTTCCATTATTTGTAATAGTTGTGGATGATATAGAGTCAGATATATTTGCTAAATCCAGCGCCTAAAGGATTTTTTATGTGAAATGCAGAGAGATCAGAGTGTTTCATCTAGATCTGATTATTTTATTGATAACAGCTAGTGGGTGGCAGGTCCTCAGATAAGGGGCTTAGCCCTGATTCATTTCCCTTGTACAAATCCTTCCTCTCAGCATGGGTCACATTTATTTTAAGTTTTTAATTTATCTTCAGTGTTACAGCAACTAAATGCTTTAATATTTTCCCCCTGCAAGTGCTAAATGTATTAAAAAATGATGGAGACTAATGGATGGAGGTGCATTTTTACAAATCACAAAACTCCATATGTGTCCAGCTCTAATTAGTTCTTTTATCATTTCAATGACAAATTTTGAATTGTGTGCCAGAGAATTTCATTATAGCCATACATGGATATATCATACCAGCAGGAAAACCCTCATCTATGTAGCCCTGGCTTCACCATAAATCAGACTAAATTCCCTAGAAAGAAGAATGCAGGAGGACACTGCACCCAGCACTAAAATAGTATCACCCAGGGCTACTTCTGATTGAATGTTTTATCACAGACAATCCTGAGTGGCGGAAAAAAAGAAACTAATTCATTCATCCTGCTCAAGTAAAGAACTGTAACAACCATGTAATTCCTCTGAGAATTTGCCATTTCAGAGCACTTTGATTTGTCATGTTATTCATGTCTTTTCATCCTTCTTTCTTCCTGCACTCCACTCTACAGTGCGGTGGGTATCGTGTGCTGTAATTCAGCTTTTTATAACCCCCTCGCTCATTCACCTATTGAGTATCTGCCACTGTAGTACCAGGGCCACATGAGTTCATCACTCCACCTCAGTAAAAGGATACAATAAGTATGTGTCCAGGGCAGCTTTGGAAGGGCATGGATATCCATCAGCAGTGCCTGTCTGGGATGAATAGACATGCAACACAAAATACAGTGGGGCCAAAACGGGCAGGAATATACATTATATCCATTTAATCATCAGTGCGTGTTAGGAAGGCAGGCGGGCCTCGCTTTCTCTATTCCTGCCGCCTTCAAAAGCTTTGCGTAGATTGATTATGTACGGAGAAGCAGCGAGCATAGCTGTAAAACACCTGCCAAGAAGAGGAGGCAGTGAGCTTTTTCACTGGTACACAGAAAGCATGCAAGAAGACAGTGACAAAAGAAAGAATGGATGACTGCTTAGCTACCCAGATAAATAGCTCTGAGTATGCAGAGCACTGATGGAAATCTAGCTTCCTAGCACGGGGACACAGAATTCACCACTCGATGTCCAAATTCGTTGTCTCACATCTGCCACTTGTGGAATGTTGAGGAGAAACAAGGGGCGACCTTGACACAGTGACAGTTTGCTGATCCTTCGAAGGGACGGTGGAGGCGAAAGTTCATCAGAGAATTGAGGTGAAATGTCAGAGGATATCAGAGTTTTCACAGCCGACTTAGAGGATCCTGAATTACTATCCTGTAAAAGGAAGGAGGTCATTAGGAAGGGATACCAAAACATGGAAAACTGATAAGGTGTTCACTGGCTTTAAAATCTCATCATCATCTCCAAGCATGTATCTGCCTTGATGCCCTAGGCCTTATTTAACCTCTGAGTTAAAATACTCACATCCTTTTACACCCACATGAAACTGCACCATTAAGGTCATCCTAGATAAATGTATTCATGAAGTGTGATCTGCATGAATGGAAAAAAAGAGCTGTGAGACAGCGCTGCCACAGACGTCTCCGCAGTGATGATGTGATTGATGATGATTAGAGATCTTGTCTTAAATCGATTTTACAGGACATGTCATCTGCATTTCATTTACAGAGCGAGTGGCTGCTCTCAGTACTAAAATGTAAACATGTCTCTTGTCCTTTATTCAAAGAGTGCTACATGTCAAGCCTCTAACGCCACGGAATACGCGTTGTTACCCAAAGAAAGGCTTCTAGGTTCAACTTAACTCCCTGTCTGAAGTTGGGATTTTGAAGGACTCACACTTAACTAAAGATGAAGAGAGAGACAGCAGAAAGAGAGAAAAAAAACAAGGCAACAGGAAGAGGAGCAAACAGGGAGCAATTTTGTAACACTTGAAAAGACACTTTCAATAAAGGGGAGCTCAGCTCCTTTTATGTTTCTTTTATGAGAGGATGAAGACACAGGCAGCAGTCAGTTTTTCCAATATACATGGAAAGGTTGAACTGTGCTTTCATCCAGATTCAATGACACTCACTGCTCATGAATATAGATAAGAAATATGCAAATCAAAAACCAATGAAGTCATTTTTTGTTGTTTTACTTGAATCTCTTACTTGGAAATCTATGCAAATGCTGTATGTGAGTGTGTACTTGACCTGTTAAAAGATAAGCATAACGTGCAGATTTATCATAGCAGCTACTCAACGCCTGAATCTGCTGATAGGTCCTGCATTACTAAATCTATAATAAATATGTAAGCATATTTTTCTTAACTTCTTTTGAAAACAAACAATACCAGACTTCATTTCTAGCTTCCTCAGCTCGGGGTCTTTTGACTGGCATGGCAGTGGACTGTCTCTCACCTCCGTCTCATCTGGGAAGCCCTGAGGTTAGGTTGAGGGAAGGGAGAAGGCTGAAGGCAGGGCCGGATGAAAAACGAGGGTGTCACAGCATTGTTGCAAGGTTAGCACACCCGCTAATGGAGCTGTGCTGGGGCAGGGCGCCCTGAGGATTGACCCCACCAAGGGGGGCATGTACAAGCCCAAGATAAACTACTGTAGGGGGCATGGCACTGCCCCAAGCCCCTCTACTGCCCGCTAAGCACTCGCACTCACACACACACACACACACACACACACACACACAAACCACCTCTATGGGCTTGAAACACCCTCTCAACATTTATAGCTGACCATCAGATGCAATACTGAGAGATCCCCACTGCTCATCATAAAGCATTGTGTTTGACACAGCACTATTCAATGTTTATAAAAAGCTGAGTAACACTGTAACTTAACTCTGTTAGGCCGGTGTTAGAATAGAGTCACTTCATTGTCTAGAATAACTTCACTTTGTACTTCACCGTTTACAAGTAATGACATCAATTGGCAGATTTTCTTGACAGTGGGGACATTGAATATTTATTGATTCCATTCAGTGATAACTGCTTTCCAACCCAAACCAATCCCTTCCCACAAAACGTAAACCTCTCACGTAAAGGGGGAAAGTAAATTGAATAAGCAGATCCTGAGCGTGAGTGTGAAGGGACCACTCAGTGGTTCATGTTTCAGGATTATCTGCCAAGCCACGCTGCTGCCCAGGCTGTTCATGTAGACTACATGGAAACATTTTGTCTTCTGTCATTTCAGGAGCGTAGATGGTTTTAACACAGCCAGGTAAATCCCGATTATCCCAAGAGCTCAGAGGGCACTGCAGACAGCCGATAGAAAAATGAGTGAAAGTAAAGAATGAGACATATGGCTGACATGCTCCTGCTGTGCAGGGTTGCACCACTGAGCGGTCAAGGGTGGGGAGTTTCAGACAGAGGGGACATGAAGAATGACATGCCCTGGAAGATCTCTCGCTCACATGGGACTCAGAGTTGACAAAGAAGGCTCTGTTTAACAGAGTGGCAGCCATATTAATGACCAGTTTATCACTGTTTGTCAGGGGGAGAGAGAAAAAAAAGAAAAGATTGGAAGGAGGAAAACGTTTCCCAGCAGGCCTTTAAGGAGACTGACTTCCTGCCAGGAGAGGAAAGGAATGCTGACATCTTCCTGTTGGCTGCTCACAGGCACTTTTGATTGGTCAAGAGGGGATACAGACGGGTCAGTGAGCCATGCTTTGATTGGACAGAAGGAATGTGGGGAGGTCAGTGAGGAGTCCAGTCAATGTCAGGTCTAGGTTGAGGGTTTAAATGAGAAAGACCCTCCAATGGAGTGAGGGAAGGAAGAAGGGGGGCTCGGAAGAAAAAAAAAAAAAAGGCTAAATGGTCTAAACGAGAAAAACTGTGTGCAGACTCTACACTGGTGGACGCATTGTGTAAAATACCAAATTATGCCTCCTCTGTTTTGGGTTACACGTTTCATTTTTCAATGTCCAGACCAAAAGATCCACTTAGAGTAAAGATTTGTCAAGGAACCACCAGCCTCTACATAACCTTTTTTTTTTTTTTTTTTTGGTCACTCCACAAATTTGAGAGTCTGACGCAGAGTCTGAAAAAGAAAACATCTTCAGGTTTTGTGGGCCTCACTCTTCAGCTGCGAGATCAGTGCTGCTAATCAAAGCAATGTTGTGTGAACTGTATCTGACAGTATCGCAAAAAGAGAGTGGGTGTGTGTATATGTGCATGTGCCTGTGTGCAATCTTTCTGTTTCTGTGTCTGACAGTGTGAGTCAGGAGGTGAAATGGGCTAGTTATAGGCTGGATTGAGCCCGCCTAGAATCCAGCAGAGACAGGCCTGTCCGACAAGCCTCACCAAAGCCTACGTCGCTGATCTAACAAAGCCCCTCTTATTCGGGGTGGCAGACAGAGGCCCACAGGGAGAAAACCTCAAAGACTTTAACAACACCTCAAACCCCAGCCTCCATGACGGCTTGTTTCTTTCATTATTGAGCTCAAACGGGGGCTCTGTGGGTGCCAGTGTGGGCATGCCCGTATTAAAGAGAAAATAAGCCTCTGCCCACACATTATCGCTCACATGGCACCGACACCCACAGGCATTATTGCGTGGAATTTTCCAGTACCAGCATCTCATCACCCAGCGTAATATGTTTCCACGTGTGGTGGCAATTAAAGTGCCCAAACACAGAAGTGGTAACAGAAGCCACACTGGCTCCTGTGTGCAGAGGCCACCATGTCTCTCCAGACCGTGAAAACAACAGCGCAGGGCATATACCTTACATGAAGAGGTACACTTCCTATTAACACTTGCTACATACAGTATAGAGATATAGAGATGGATGTGGTTTTTCTATGCACGCAATCGCACACAATCACATGAACCCACTCCAGATAAGAAATATGATATTCTATGCCGTAAAGTATTTACTTCTGCTGCAAATTGAAAATAGTCATTGCAGTCACAGTATATATTCTGAATCCACATGTGCCTGTCTGCTCCAACTGGTCTCCCTGCCATTACATCTTGACTGTAGTTCAGGACCATCAATACTCAAGAATAAGCTCCAGTAACAAAACCAGTGTTTTTCCATTTATCCTCTACATCTGATTTTCTTCTCTCTGCTTCTCACAGAGTTACTTTATGATTAACAGTTTCATTATCCCTCACAAGGAACACATGCATATCCTTAAAAAGGGAACTGTGTCTTCTTATTCTTTATATTAAGTAGTACAAGAGACAAAAAACACAAATAAACACACACACACACACACACACACACACACACACACACACACACACACACACACACACACAAACGGTGCGCACACAAAGGTTTTCCAGCAACCTCTACTGACATTGCATAAGAAAAAACCACCCACGGACCCGCAACAGGACACATTCAACTTCCGCTTTCTTCAAAGCGTCGCTATTCCGATAATCTTTCCACCCACCTGATACCTCATGAGCAATGTGCCTTACCAATACTGAAAATGGACAGCAATCTATCATCAGCAAACAGATGCTGACGGCATTGCACTCCTACTGCTCTCTGAAAGTGCAGGTTCAGTCACTCTGCATTACACCCATGAAACTCTGACCCCTTCATACACTGATGGCATTGTGGCGTTTAATCATAGTGAGAGACATTAAATGAACTGAGGTTACATAGAGCAGAAGTATAATATAATAATTGTGCAGAGGCCTGAAGAGAGTCTCATCAATAAGTTTACAACAGGCCAGAGAGAGGGTAAGAGAGGTAAAAGTACAATGAGCTGAAGCTGGCAAGAGGCTATCTGGTGTTATGGTTTTGAGGGACAGTGGGAAAGTGCTTTGGGGACAGTGGGGTTAATAGTCCAGGGAAGACGGGCCTGGCACCAGCATGTTATAATAATACACTTGGCAGCTAGAATGGTGTCAGCCCCTTAATTCCCCCCGGGAGAGAAGGACACAGCCTAATCTGTATTCAGTCCTGACATTGTCCACATCTGATATGGAACATTAGCCCCTAACTCTCTCTGTAGACTAGTGTCCTTCGGTTTATATTACTTTATGTTAATAGAGAGAGAAAACTCCATGTGCTGTCGTTTGTCATTGTTAGCAGGGGTGCTCCCTGAGCCTGTTTGAAATGCATTTGTTTAGAAGAGAAAAGGGGGAAGGTAAACCTGACTGCTCAGGGAACCTCGTCGTTTCTCCATCTCTATTGATCTTTGATCCAACCGAGGGTCTTCCGTGCTGCCCTTCCTCTCCTTGTCCTATGTTCTGCACTCTTAGTTTACTCTTTTCCATTCCACTGTTGTAAGAAGTCAGCTGTGAGCTATGCCAACTGTGATGGTTCAGCTGGTGAGGGAGAATAAGCACCGCACAGCCATGACCAACCTCCGATACCCTCCCCAGCTGCCTTTAATGGCTATTTCTATATGTTTTCCAATGCCACGGTAGTTTAAAGGTGCTATATGTAAGAGTGGTCCCGCCTGTTTCTGTTGAACCTCAAGAGGCGATAGTGAGTCACTGTAGCGTCAGGTCTGCCTATGTGTAAATGACCCCAATACAGTGAGTTTCATGTGTGTAAAGTTTGCATTTGTAAATATAATTGTTATATTGCTTTTATTTTATTTACCATGAACACAGAAGTGCTTTATTTTGAACAGACACTAGATGCATGTTACGTGCGGAAATTGACAGTAAGTTTCACTGGCAACGGTGCACAGATCCTCTTTTCTCACATAAATGTCACACGACTGTCCCCTTTCGGTAAGTAATCATGGCACTATCCGCTTGCCGTAGAACCGATCAGTTCATCAGATCTCATGAAAACTACAACAGCTTTAAGCCTAGTTCAAAATCTCTGCTGTGGTTGGTATGATTGGCAGGCAGCACTACTTCTTCATCCTGTCATGTTAGACTGAGGGCAGACTGGATGCTACGGTGACTCACTATCGCCTCTTGAAGTACAAAATTTTATTATGAGACAAGACGGGCCAGGGCCATTCTCACATATGGCACCTTTAATCTTATCCAGGGAATTATTACTTCTCTCTACAGTATATAGCAACTAAACATTATGCCACTGTCCAGCCTCGTTATCTAGAATATGACACTGTGTTGGGAATCAATTAGGAAAATGAAGCAATCAATTGGAAAACAAGGAAAATGTGACTGTAAAATAAAAAAGAGGTCCAAAAGACGACCTCCCACACTCCTGATAGTTCTTGAAGATTCTTTTTTTATGAATCCTAACTACTTTACAAGGATAATTATTTACAATAGAAATGAAAAGCATACCAACATGAATAAATCTGTTCTAAGTAGTTGCTCAACGAGAGATGAGCCATTGTTACATTTCTGCTTAACATAGCATGTATCATCTTATTTGAATAAAATAAAATGAGGGAACGTCTGGTAGAGCTGGTGGAGGGAATATTGTTTAAATCTGATGATATTCTCTGACTTCTGTTGGAATTAATTCAGCTAATTGTCTTCAGCCCAATTAGAGTCTATTCCCCTCTGCAGTCTGGTGAAACAGTGCCAGGCTAATTGGATTAAATCTTTATCATTTCCTGGGAAACACAGAGAGAAGGGGGAATATGAAGCAACAGTACTGCCTTTTTTAATTAAATTTAAGCTAATGACTGTGCTTTTATTAACATCCAACTTTTTCATGCTTCCATGCTGTAAATAGGGCTGAAAATCGGGAAGCAGAAGCTTTTACATGACCAATTTATTGACTATGAAACCCTCTTTGCAACGATACCTGCACTGTAAACCGTAGCAGAGAACGCCTACAGGTTCTTTCTCTTCTGTTTTCTTCTCCGCACTCGTCATCGAAAGACACTAGCAGGGCAAGAGAGAGCCTTATTGTAAACCTATGAGTGCACAGTACAGTAAAAAGCATGTCCCTACATACCCACCAGCCCTGCTCATCCTCTTAAATGCCAATAATAATTAATGGTATTACAGGCAGGATACTTCTGAGCCTCTTAAACTCTGCTTTATTAGTGGCCTTTAGATAGGCCAGGTGGGGCTGGCTGTGTGTAGAAAGCAGACTTTGCCAATCCTTATTGAAGCAAAACAAGGGGCTGGTGATAGAAAAACCCCCCCAATAATTATGGCTTAAATTATTAACAGAAAGAATTCATCAGTGTGTTTTAGAGTAAACCCACACACTTTTCACATGAGCTCTTATTATGTCACCTATCTACAGTCTCATCAAACCCACTGCAGTGAACTTTGTGTTTTTACTATCCCCCATCGCAGTGAGTGGTCACTGCCACTTGCTACCAGCTCAGACTATAAAAGAGGATTGTAAAAGGGCCGTCCACGTTCATGATGATTATATGTTTTCTCTCAAAGTGTCCAGGCAATCACAGCCAGTGATAAATCCCTCCTTGAGGATAAACTACTTATTCAGAATTAAGAGCTCATCAGAGAAAAAAAGAATCTTGTGGATTGTTGGTGTCGGTGAAGAAGCGGAAAGGATGCACACAAAGAGAGAGAGAGAAAGGAGGCATTACTCTGATGATCTAAGACATAAAAAAATGACAAAAGCAGGATTTCTTAGAACTCAGTGAAAGTGATCCAACCAGACTCTAGCTGTTATTTTCATCTCTACATGTGATATACTCTGGTAGTACTTATTGGCCACTTTTCAGCTTTCCACAAAAGTCCAGTAATGGATTTAGGTGAATATACTATACTAGAGTTATATGCACTCTTGTACTGTCAATATGTACAGTACAGTGCATGCATCCACTTAACCTCAGTACATAACAACCATATGTGCAACAATCCCCTGACCACTCAGCTTCTTTGCTTCAGATTGAAGAGCCACTGTATTGATTCAGAGAAACCCAGCAACTCCCCCCCCCCCCCCCCCCCCCCCCCCCCCATCCCATCTTTTAAAGAAGCCAAGTCGTGTGTCCAGCACTGCTCTGCTCTGAGAATCGCTTCCTTATAGTCTCAGTGGGAGAGACGGAGGAGAGCATCTGGAAAAACAAACAGGAAACCCAGTGAGAGGAAAGCTTGGATGATATATAGCCAGTAGGGAGTACTGCAGCTCACTGCCATGAGAGTGGATTGGACTGGAGGGCAATAGGTAGCTTGAGGGGAATGGTCCGCTTTATACTGCATGCCTCATGAAAATATAATGAACAGGAGCCAACGACCCAACAGCCGACATACAGACATCCACACGAGCAGATGTATACTTGTGTGGCTGCACTCACAAACATGCAACACAGAGAAATACATGCACACACATACTGCTACATACTGTTTCAAATACAGCATTTTACTTATGTTTTCACATTGTCTTTTGTTATTTCTATATTTTTCTTTTTTTGTATGGTAATGTATTAGTTCTCATAAAATGTCAACTTTTAGTTTGCACGCCTATATTGTCGGAAATATTTTTTTCAAGATGATAATAAATCGATCAAGCAGAAAAAAAAAGTGAAAACACATTTTACTTCTAGATGAAAAACAGACACTTTGTGTGTTTCCCAGCTGATCCTTCTTCTCCTTAAAGTTACTACAAGGAACTTTTAACTGGTTATAAAACAGTCTCATGATGCCTCTGATGCCTCTATACGACCTACATAAACAAACGAGACCATCTGCGAGAAGATGCCTCCGGCTGCAGATTCCCCGTGAAATCAGACGAAGCGATTTACGGCACGTAGACCGGAAGAGCCTATGTTTAAATTACATGTAACGTTGTAGCATGAGGGAGTACAAAGACGTTACAAGGCCGAGGGGAGGACATTTCTCTCTGTTGATAACGTTAAAAGTAAAGTTAGATTGTTGTTGGCTTCCCAACTCATTTTAAAAAAGACGAGAAAAAGAGAGTGTGAGCGAGCTGAGAGCACGAGCGAGAGAGAGCAACGTTGGTTGAGCGAGCTAGAGAGAGAATGAAGGGAGGGAGCGGTGGTGTAGCGAGAACAAAGTGAGAAATAAAACATTATTTTCCTTACAGCAGTTATGCTCTAAGGTACAAATAAACAAGTCCACACCTCCGCACAACCCTGCAGGAAGGTGCCACATTCCTAAATGTATGAACAGTACTAAAACAAAGTTTACTTTGCTTCACCATCATATTACAATTATTAATCTTACATATCCACAAATAGATACAATACTGCATCGCTATGCATCCTGCAAACTATATTTAAAAAAGAAAAATAGTCTTAAAAATAAGTGGCATCTTTCTTTCACTCACTTCCAAAACAAATGCACGAGCTAGCCAAGATCTTTACGACAGGAGGCAGTGGTGCTCATGGGAAATTCAGTCTTCATTCTGGAAAAACACTACCGCTTTTGTCCACAGGGGCCGCTAAAATTAACACAAAATGGAAGTTACTTGTAGTAAATTTAAAAGATGCCTGAAAATAAAAGGAAAACACTGTTTTTTTTTATAAACATTTAAATGACAGCAAAATAAGTTGAAACCTTTTGAATCTTTTGCGTTTTAACACACATATACATGCACGAGAAGAGCATGTCTGCTCACACCAAGCTTCATCATAACTTGAGTTACCTGGAATGATTACAAGTTGAGCTTTGCCTTTTTAAGAGACTTAGTGGGAACAGATGGTAAAACCTAAGAGACAGACATGAAGGGAAAAGCAATGCTTTAGTCACTTAGCTCAGGAGCAAAGGACAGTCATGTCTGATGATGTAATTTTAGTGGGACATGAAATATCTAAACCATGTTATTTCATGCCTGTCTTCACACACGCTTCACTACAGAGAAGTCCCATGTTGACATTCCGAATAGGATTTCAAGGATCTGTTTTGCTGCTTGGAAAATGCTTCATATATTATATATATATATATATATATATATATATATATATATATATATATATATATATTATATATTATATATTATATATATATATATATATATATATATATATATATATATATATATATATATATATATATATATATATATACATACATTGAAAAGGACTGCTTGAAAATGGATGTCTGAATCTGAGTGGGCAAATGACATTGCACAGTGCACAGAGCAGAGGGAAAGCGATCAATGCAGATCATAAATAGAATACAATAAAGTAATCCATTGCCATTACCAGCAAATGGGCATTGTATTGGAGGCCTTTGCAGACTGAGACATGCATTACTCCAGTTTACCCAACAACTTGGATGAATGCATGAAGAAGAATGGCCACATAATGTGTCACCAATGTGTGGGACAGAACAAGATGCGGATCCATTCCCTTGGCACTTCTCTTATTTAAATTTAAAAGCGACACACATTAAAACAATCATGTGGATTCACACTGCAACTGTGAAACACAGACACACACACACACACACACAACTTTATACAACTCATCAGGCTGCCCTGACACGCAATCCCACAGCATGTGTCTGTGAAACCGGAGTCCTTCTCTGTCATACTCCCAACATCTGGATCTGTTAAGGAAATTAACAGCCTGGCTATTCCACTGTCATTTAACCTGCAAGCAACGGAGCCATGTGTTTTCTTGGACACTCATAGGCCTGCTTGGAAAAGTGCCTCCCTGTCATAAATCACCCAACTCCTTAAATTGAGTAGCAGTGTCTGGTTAAAAATTTCCTCACAAAAGTTTACGTTCATGCACGACAACAGTGTTTAAAATCTGAGAGATTAAGATACCCTTCAGCTGAGATAGAACTAAAATATTTAATATGATTTCAAAGTGGAAAAGATTTGATTTTAATGTTTGAGGCATTTTCCCATTCATCAGGTTAGTTTGTTTATTAGGGGTATTTTTAATGTGTTATACATTTGTTTTTCTTGCTTGCTTGTTTTATATAGAAGCTCAAAGGGTAGACATTCATATTCAATCAAAAAAATAATTTATTTTCTTACCTGATAGTGTGCACTTTTTCAAGGGGAAGAGTTGTCCACTGATTTAAGCTCTTAGATCTCTGTCCTTGAACACCTATTAAATAATTCAACAAAACAAGAAAGGAATAGGTAATAGATCTGGGGCCTAATGTAACTCAATCAGAGCTAGCTCTCTGACGTTCCCACCCTTGCCCCCCAGAACTCACACAATGGATACGCCTGCCACTCTCTGAGGTCAAAGGCTGTTTGTTGACCACAAACCACATAAAATTGGTTGCTCTGTAGCCATGGCCGGGGGAAGACCACAAGGTGGTCAGTGCAAGAATTGGAGTCACTATGCAATCATGTTACACTCACACGTGACCACCCACATGTATCAACAAAATGAATACACAGTACTTTAACACCAACCTACTTCTATGTTTGAGGTTGTGTGAGGAAAAAATAAATTGTCTTTCAGTGCTCACACAGAACAAAGCGATGTGACATGAACAGTAATTTTCCCTTGACATAATAGAAAGTTCAAAGACAGAACTTAACCGCACTGTTCCTGTCAGTTTCCTCTGACAGCTTTTAGAACATGTGAAACAGACACATAATCAAGGTTACAGGTGACTTTTTTTCATTTTTGCATAACATGTTGCTTGTGTCTTCCTGTAGGGTAAATGTCTTTAGTCATCACAAACAGCCTCACCGGATAAATAGACCAAGAGTGAAGAATAAGTAAAACATGCTCCGTGAGATGATAGGACAAAACTGGTAGCACCTACACTGTGAATCGCTTTGCAACAACAGCGTCTCTGTCCAACAAGTCCTCACACCTACGGGACAAAATAGATGACTTGTCAGTACGTTTCAAAATGACCTATATGAGCACTTAATTAATCTAGCTCCCCCAAAACCAATGTTCACTGTTGATCAGTGACAGTAAACAAACTCTAGTCTCCAGTGTTGAAGTCTGACAGTTTTTACTGGTAAATTTTGCTACTGAGCTAAAACATAGATTGTTAACAACTGTTCTCACAAATGATCAATCACTTTTCCTGGAGAGGAATCTGCAAGAATCTTGCTGTAATCTGTAAGAGGTTGCTTGTTGCATGAAAAATGGAAATATAGGTGACTGTCACCATTTGAATAAATAACCATGCTGTCATTGTCTGGTAGAAGTCTCATGTTGTCTCTCTCCATTTTAGTTATATAGGTGGAACATGTAAGCTAGAAATTGTGCTGTATCAATAATAATAAAAAACTCTTCTTTATAAAGAAGAGAAATTTTATGCTCCATGTCAGTACAGTTAACACAAAGTCAAAAAGCAACAGTAGAGGGATAAGGTGCAACAAATGTGTGCTTTGTTACAGCTTTGGAACTGTGTTTAAAACAGGAATTTACTGGTGTTCCCCAACTGTTTGTTTAATAGTAGTACACTAAGGGAATGAAATACGATGTAGTGGATTTCAAGCTATCCAAACCTGTCTTTGGTAAATATATTGAGAGAGAGAGGAAAAAAAAGATGATTGAAGGGGAGAGTGAGAGTATCAGTAGGAGAGAGAGAGAGACCCGGAGCTAGTCCCAGAAACAGACCGCGATCAATTAGTCTAGCTCTACAATAGCCGGAAATCTCATATTGGGGTCATGCATTCCTTATCAGCAAGTGAATTTTCACATGCCAGATAATGCTCTGATGATTAATGGAGTTGAATGAATAATGGTGTAGAAGAAGAGTGTTATTTTTACCCTGTGGCAGCTGGTAGCACACACAGTTAACCTAAAAAGTGAAGATCACACTTGAGGGCACTTTCTCAAGTCCTCCCACACATGTTGAAAGATAAAAAGGACTTTTTGGTACAATTAATCTATTTTGCTATAGATTTAAATAGAAATAATCTTGCAATGTGACTGAGCCAAATGCAGTGAATTTTAAAGGAACTCTGCTCAGCAGCAGAGAATGTGCATGGCATGTAACCATTATATACTGAACAATGTTTAAAAAGTTACTTGCACACAGGAGTGTATCTATATGCATCTAAGTAATGCAATAGTCCCTCCTTGAGATCATTATAACCGTCATGAGCAATGAGTTGAGGAAGCAGCCATTGCTGATCCTTCAGCTGCACATTTATTGTCTGGCAGTGCAACACTGCATTGTGGGATAGAGGTGACAGTGATGGCAAATATTCTTCCCCATCCTCCTCTCCAAGCAGGTGTTGTGTGGGTAAACTGGCACTGGTGGACATGCCACTCTAATTTCATTGACAGGTTTATGACCTTTTATGTGTCCCAGCTGCCATGTTTATGACGGGCTGACTGTGCGTTCATGTTCAACAACATTAAACATGCATAAGCTAGACACTGTGGCCCACCACACGGAGCAGAATGCTCTCTCCGAGAGCCCTGAACATCTAACACGTCTTTGGGGGAACATGGATTCGATGGGAGCTATAAAAACAAGCAGAAATTGAAATACAGAATGACACATGGAGAGATGAGAACTCATGGGATTAAAATAATGGATGTAAAAACTGAAAATCTATGTCATCATGGGGTCTAATTTTATAGGGTTGTTTGGCTCAAAAATGCTATTGTACATCCAATTAATCTTCCCTATCTGCCCAGCCAGACAAGGTCAGAGGAGGCAAGGTAGTTGGACCTCCGGCACTGGGAGCGTCAATCCCACAGACCCAACAGCATGCTGGGAAGTTCTCCCAAAAAATAGGAGCCTGTTCTTGTTCCTGGAGTACAGTAGAATAGCCTTCAGAAAGAGGAGCAAAAGGGGAAGGGGGATGGAGAGGACACAGTCAATGATTTATGGACCATTGTTGTTTGGAGGGTATTTGGCAAGAGTCGCTGTTATTATCGAGCATGTAGGTCTCAGTCTTCAATAGGGCTTTTTGACCCTTCTAGTCTTAAATCTTTTAACTTTCAATACTAAGAACAAGATAAGTCTAACAAAGTTTACATGATGAGAAAGAAACCCTCCTGAAAAATTCCGAATTTGTTGTCGTCTCATATTGAAATTGTAATGAATTCAGTGTTGTTGTGCAACATGATCAAACTAAAAAAAAAAAGTGGCTTACACTAAGAAACAAGTGCAATCTTAATTCATCTTTGAATTTCTAGGGCTCTATCTGGCAAACAGAGCATAGCAAGTCCTGATACTGAGCTATTTTACTTGTTGTGGAAACTGTTAGATTTGGGTAGCAGCCCTTTCATACTGTCCAGCTCACCAAGCTGATACGATAAGAGGAAGAGTATGGGTGAGAGAGATATACTGAGAAAACAGAAGGGAGACAGTAAAAGGCAGAGAAAAACACAAGAGAAGAAATAGAGATTAAAAAAAAAGGTAAAATCTCCCCTGTGATTTGTCAGTGATATGCCCTAAAGCCAGTGGCGGAGGCATCAGCATCGCGGGCCATAACAAAACATGTCAGGATCATTATCAGGCTAAAGATATGATTAGAGCCACATCATGCCGTGCCCTGCACTCTTCTCTCATGAGGAATATATTCTTCTCTGCTCCCCTTGTTTTCTCTGTCTTTTAAGTGGCGATTATAATTTGGTCGTCTGGAGGGGTGCCAGGAAATAAACAGTTTAGTGTCATAGCCGTGCCTGAGCAAGCACGCCGTGGCCCAGGCCCTGCCTAGGGACAGGTGCCAGCACAATGCTCCATTTAACACCGCAGCCACGCAAGCTCTCTGTGTACTTTACCTAAACTGCCACGGTGGAGACGTCATTCTTAGTTTTTGAAGAATGTGTTTTTTGTAAACTAGCGTGGTAACACCATGGGTGATTAAGACTCTTCTCACTTACATTCATACTGCATGCACATTAACTGCTCTATTGGACAAAGTGCATCAGCCACTTTCAACGCACATGCACCGATCTGAATGTGCAAATTGTAAATGAGGAGGAACAGCAGGAAGGTAGAAGCAAAACTTACATCTACTATATATAGGCCTCTGAAGGGTTTTAGACTTTATTAAAAGCAAACACACGGGTAACAGAGCTGATGGAAGAGTGTTGAGATATGAAGCTGTTAGCTTTTTTATTTGAGATGTATGAAGCCCTGGAGTCTCGGGATCCCCAGAGAGGGGTCACAGCAAATGAAAGTAGCAGCTCGACCAGATTAATACTATTTTGTTTCAGTGTGGGCAGAGCGTCTTTAAAAAGAGAATCCTGTATATTTTGTGTCTCTTTTCCTCGGTTGAATTCCTTGCTATAGTCATATAACTGGTTACTTGACAAAAACAATACACAAGAAAATAATGAAAAGAATACTCTGATCAATCATCTAATGTGTTGAGCAGTTATTCTAAATCATGATCTGTTCACAAAAGAGAAATGGTGCCAAAGTGCAAATTTATTGAAGGCTGTGTTCCACAAATCACCCAAGGGTACAGAAAATCAATGTTTTCATACAGAATGCCTCTTTTCATATAATTGTGAGAATTGCAATGTGTTTTTGTGCCGCTGCTGACACAGAATATGCTGTAATTCTTATTTTAAACTTTTGTTTACTCCTTAATTATATAGCATCACATGTCTTTAACTGGAGTAGCAAACAAAATAGCGGCAGCATGGTGTTGTGACGAGGAAAATTAATCCAAATGTAGTGGAACATGTTGCATTTTAATAAGCACACAGTCATAAACAGTGGCAAGAAATTTTATGATTAAATTTCATCTGCTTAATCGCTGTAGCCATGGTATTCATAACTCAACTATATCAGGACAGCTGGGATGCTGTTCAACTCTGTTTAGGCGAGAGGATGGAGGACTAAACATCATTTAGTGAAAAAGGAATCATTGTCTTGTATCTTATTATAAACAGGTATTCTCATGTATCATAGTTAATAGTAAGAGGAACCAGTCGTAGAAAATAGAGATGGAGAGTCTTGTATGAAAGAAGGGACATGCAAAGGAGACCGTCCTTAGAGTAGAAGAAAAGAGGTGGAGCAGGAGGTGGAGAGATGCTTTAAGCTGATTTATATCAACCGGTAATAAACTGGGCATCTCCCCCCCTGCCTGTTTAATATGCGAATATGCAGAGCATCCCACTCCTGACAGCTCCCCATTAATAAAAGCATGGCTGGGAGCGCAGGTAGCCATAGCTCATCTATATGAAAATACATGATGATGGTTTTACACAGAGTCATCTTTTAGAATGGAGCCCATGTGCCAGAGCAGGGATGATACTGAGAAGTACACACAGTCATAACTCTACATCTGTCTGTAGTTCATTTCTGGGATTCTGTCTAACCGGCAGTGCATGTGAATGGAATCGAATCACAATGCGGCTCATGCATGACGCCAGTGTGAGGGGGGGGGGGTGAAATTCTCTCAGAAGATTGTACATCAGTTTCATACTCAACAAAAACTGTCTGCCAAGATGGCGCCAGACCATATGGTGCACTGCCATTTAACCCTACTAATTAATGAAACCGTTCTCTTTATGTGATAATGATGGATGTCTTTGTTAGACACTTTTCACTCTCAATGGACTAAAAGTTTGGACAGTTTGACAAATCAATTTAAAATTTAAACTGCCCTAAAGAATATGAGGCATCTATGCACTGCAAGGATACCTTCTATTCATCCAGAACAGTCACAAAAACGTAAGAACATTTGCTTCTCACAGGTCACCATGTCATTTTACGGTTTTCGAGACGAGGATTGGAATAATTCATAAAAATGTATAGACCGTTCTGGTGAGCGTTTTTCTTTTTCCTCCATCCCCTTGGTAACAAGATCCATAGATATCAGACAAAGATGCATTTCCACAAGCCCAATATTCTTATAACTCACATGTATATTACTTTGTCCCAGCAGACACCCCCATAAGGAGAAGAGAACAAGGGGGGAAAAAAAAAGAGGGAAACACAAGGAGGCTGTGGGCTTGGTATGTCCAGCCCCTGGAGGCCCTGGTAATACTCACTCTTAGTCCATGTATTTTACATGAACAATCCTCAGAGGGCACAAAGAATAGGAATCTTACACTATTTAAATACAGGATTTGGGACATCAAAGCCAGGCTGATATTGGAATAACAGAAATAATTAGGGATATGGAAGTTGCAGAAATAGCCACATTTCCATAAGATGATAATTAGTCCCAGGGCTAGCTGGGTCAGGAGAAAGCCTGTTTGTTGAGGCTTTGTATTAGCAGGAGGACTACAGCTGGCTTTCCAGGTAATTAAAGGAGAATGGAATATTACAGCTGAAAATACTGATTGGAAATCGGGCTTCATTTCATTTCATTTGAGTGCTACTCCTTGCATACAGAATTGAAAATCTAAAAGTTTGTTTTCTCATAAACAAAGGATTAAAGCTGAATGTACACTGACCTCAGTTAAGTGGGTTAACACTTTCATTATAGGTGTTTTTTCAGTTAGGCAGGTGGAAAATATGATCAGTGCATTTAAAACAGTATTTCACAATAGAGAAGCTCATGGGCCATTCTTTTGATCATGCTTAGTGACTTCAAAGTCTTGCAAAACATGCATGCTAAATGATTACGTGACTATGTGAATCACTTGCAAGATGAACAAAACTGAAACCTCAATTAACCCAAATCTCGAATCGGATGAGAGCAGGCCACAGGTCTTCCGCCGCACTTCTCTCTGTATGTGTAGTCATTTGCTTTGTCTTGTTCTATTTCCACGTATGGGTAAAATGGTGGGGGGTGGAGGGGGGTAAAATCATTTTATTTTCTCCTGCTGAGAGGGATGTTAAGAGGGGCCAGAGAGTCTGTCTCCTTATCTAATAACCCTGTCACAAGCTTGCCAACACAGGAGAATCCTGGCAATGAGCAGGGAGGGAGTCACCGAGCCATTTAGAATCCAAGCTTGGCTCAGTGAGTGAAATCCACACTGCTACTGGAAGCGTGATGCTGGTAGCTCCCTCAGCTTCCTCAGAGGAAGCAGATCTGATGCATCTGGCAGCATCTGGCAAGCGTTTGTATTTCTTTTGATATTCAGTTGCTAAGCATAATTTAAGTCACAGTGCTGTGCTCTAATACACAGACAGTACATGCCATGAAATCTGATTCATTTACGCACATTAAAATCTCTCTCCGGGGACTTGCTCCAGCATCAAATACAATCTAAAAGGAAGTTTAGTTGAAGGAGGGATTGTTTGTCTATTGCTGTAGTGTGAGTCCTTTGCACAGATTATATCATGCAAACGATTAAGATATGTTGAATTCACAATACTCCATTTGTTTGTGTTGGCTAAATAAAATGTAAATGAATTTGGCAAAGTGCATTAATCATGAACAATGATGCATTGTCTCAAAAGCTAAAAACTTTAAACAAACTCATTTTCTATCTGACCTTGTGTGATCCACAAAAGCTAAGCTATAGAGTAGAAATGTAGAACGTAATGAAAGGACACCATGCCTGTTTACCTTGATGGTAAAATGCTGCTGGACAGGTGATGTAAGAGGATGGAAAAAAAAGAAAAAAGGAAGCAGAGAAATAATTGTGCAAAACAGTGACACCGGGATTTGCTCAACGAGCAGTCACTGTGATTCAGAACATGACTATGATTCAGAACATGATGACATAATCAGTTTGTCCTTTTCTCATCTTTTCCTCAAATCAAATGTTCAAGCATCTAAGCATTTTTAAGCATTCTTAACCTTATTTTAAAAGGGAAGACCTTACAGAGCAGTTGACAGAATGATTGGTGAATGAAACATACTTATTGTATTGTCAGCTCTGTGGATGGCCCCAGCAGCCTGGGAGACAGTGTCCCCTGGTGTCTATAATGTTTCATCTATACTGGATCTCAAGCCTTAACACCATTAATCTGCTTCTTCAAACCCATCTCATATTATTCAAGAGTCATTTTCATCCCAGTGGCTGCTAGTCAATCATTAACTAAGTTTTATAAGGGCTCCTGTCATAATGTTCTACACTAGTGTTGAATGGCGCCTGTGTCTTCAATACAAACATCATGGAGCAATTAGACTTTTTTTGGTCAGTGTTGAATTGGAACAGAAATTATTGGACCTCCTTCTTGGCAAGCGAGAGTACTTTCGGCACCAAAAACTATTATGGCAATGAGGAGAGGTAATAAACATCCATCACAAGTGTGGGCAAAGAGGCCGCTCACTCCCTTATCTCCATACTTCATTCATTACACCAGTTTTATTTTAGACAATGAGGCATGACAGAGATGCAAGAAGTGACTCAAGGAGAGAAGAGTAGCAGCTTCTAAATGGAAGAATATCTGAGATGTATGGTTCCAAAGAATTGTTTGATCAAAGTGTAGCTTTGGTTTTTTCCAAGCAAAAATTTCCCCTCCAGTTCCTACTTTTACGTCCCTCCATCTCGTCACAGCACACCTGTTGCCTAACAGAGGTCTGGATCATAGATCCCCAGCAGCCCTCTGGGCATTCTGGCCCTTTGTGGGCCGAGGAGCAGGCCAAGCCCTGGACATAACGAACTGCTGACTAAACACAATCTTTGTTGCAGGGTGGGTGCATGTGACATCACGTCATCCCCTGTGGCTGTGTGGGATCTAGGGCAGGCTCAAGCTCTTTGTGTGTTCAGAGCCAGAGCACCCTGTACACGCGTCCTGGATCATCCTGCCATGTCACCTCTATTGTCCACAGGTCTGGACACACTACTCTGGCATTCTCTCACTATGAGGTAGTGTGGGAGAAACGTTTTCTGCTTTTCATGGTTCAGAGTTGAGTCAAACAGAAGGTGCATGCTAAAGAGAAGGCCTAATGGCAACTTGGAGTTGAGTTGTTTCATTTCTAACGACCACATAAGTATTTGGGTTATTTAAACATTACATTACATTCATCTAGCAGCCCCTTTTTGTCCAATGAGATGAAATGATCTGATCCTTTTCCTTTCAACAAATACCTACAACTCAATATAGCCAACCCCATCTTTTGAGGTTTCTTGGGCTTTGGTTAATCTGAAAGCTGAGGGGATGAGGCTATATAGTCTGATTTTGTGGTTACCCTGGACTTTACAGAGTATTATGTGTGCTAATCTTTCAGACCAATTTACTGCCCATGGGCTCACTTCTGCCATCTTCTTCCACTCTGTCAGTCCTCCTCCTGTCATATCCTTTTTGCTTGATCTCAGTATTGCTGCACTTTCCATTCCAAAAAATGAAAAGACATTAACCCTCATATTAGATCTTTGTGAATAACATTGAGTTCATTCAATGACGCAGAATATGGAGACCACAGTCAGCGTGCCCTATTAGTGGTGGGCAGGAATGTAATAAGTGGGACCATAACGTCTGACGCAGGTTCCTCCTGATGCAACCCTCAGCTCTCCAGACGCAACAGCACCTAGATAGATCTACAGAGAAAAGAAAAACGGCCACAGCCCTTGCAGTCAGACGTATTTGCGACACTCTCCTGACACCAATCTTTTCCACATGGATGGCCTATCGGTGTCCCATTTTCCTGAATCTGTTATTTCCATAATCCGGCGGGTGCCATTGCGTAGGGTTAATAGATGAGCCTGAGTGTGTGAGATGGCAGGGCTTTGTAGCCCCTAACGAACAGTGTGCGGTCTGATGAATGACATTTGGGCTGCAACCACGTCACTTCTTCCATTAGTGAAGCTTGTCCCAACTCTGCCATATTGAACCATGGCTTTCAGCTATTAGCCTGATGCATGACACAGTCAATTCCAGTTACGCTTTAATAAGTGAATATTTATCTTAGCTGGCTCTCAAAGAAAAAAAAAGGACAGGCGAGAAAAAATGAGGACAGAAGAAGTACCAGAATTGTTCTTATCTCCGCATGTGTGTATGCGTGTGTGTACCTCTGTTTTTGGTGTTGTGTATTTGTTTCTTTTTATCTTTGCCGGTGAGTGTCTTCAGGCTGGATTTAGGTTTATTCATCACCAGCAAAATAGCTGGTGTGCTCATGCAAGGGTCTGAGTTCACGTTGGAGTTATCAGTGCACTGCACCACACAGGACAATACGAGATACCACCTGCCATGTCACTCATTTAAAAGGGGGCATTCCACCAAATTTTTCAGGAGGAGTACCTCTCAGTAATGTTTCCTGTGGTTCTAGTGGGAGCTTTCTGAAATCTGAGAAAATAACAGAACATCTGCATAACAGACTGCAGGTGTGGAGTTTGAAAGATGTGGGAATGTACCAAGTAGGGTGGGTCAAACAAAATGATGGCAATTATGGCATCATGGGAAATGAAAGCTCTAACTTTGTCCGGAATCACTTCCTCATTCACTACTCTCTATACTGTATGATAGACATGAAATAGTTGACTACATTGTAAGCAATACAGTAACTTGAGATTTCGGACTCTTACCGATCTTATTATTTAGTTTTTTTAATTATTATTGGAAAGTGTTGGTAAAATGAAATTTCTGCATATATAAAATGTGACACATTGCATTGTTGGATTGTTAGAAGAAAGTAGTGAACATGTCATGGACAATACTTTTGAGGGCACTTAATTGTGCATAGATGTCTCACTTTGAGACACAGTAAATATGATGCACTATACAGTAAATATGGAGTTGACCCATTCAATGGACTAAAAATAAGTATCTGCCTTCATTGCTTCAATGTTGACCATTCTTTTCAGTCATTCAAGACTTTATAGAAGTAGAATACTAAATCAATGGAGTACTCCTTTAAACAAAGTATAATTATAGGTGGCTGTGAAAACTGGAGCTAGAAAGTTAAAAATCTTTCGTTTTCTTTTTCATTATATTTTTATTATGAGAGCAATTAATGTCAATTTAGAATTCCAATATTAATACATTTGGAGAAAAAACTGTAAGAAATGAATACACATCTTTTTTTACCTGATAGAGCTGAGAAGAAGACTGTGTAGGCTACATGGCTTTGCGTATGTGCATGTTTGAGAGTGAGAGAGAGGGATGGATCTGAGTGCCACTCTGACAGGCTATTAGTCATAAGGCTTTAGCCACTCAACCCCTATCACTATAGTAATCCATAGCCTCAGATGGCTACTCCACACATTTCAGTACATACTGAACATCATAGACCTGATACATTAACACATATGCACATCATACTCAATGGAAAATATCACTCCGGAGGACACAGCTTTTGACTTACAACAAGGTCGATCGAGTCTGACAGGTAAAAATATAAGTGAATGTTCAAGTTGATCAGTGAAGATATCAATCACTGTGAGTGTTAGACAGGCCACTATCATGTGTCCTCTCAACTGTCACCTCTTTAGCTTCGGGACACACCCCCCGGGTCAACCTCAATTTCAGAAAGCCAAGGAGAGACATTTAACAGATTTGTGATATGCTGGCGTATATGAGCAGAGTCAACATTAACATAATCAAGCAGCATTTTCCTCTGACAATCAAACATCCAAATATTCACAAGAAACAGTGAACGCTGTTTAAAGAGAGATTATCACAGGATGTTGTGGAAGTCTCAGAGCTGCTTAGAAACTGAGAGCCAATCAATTTCTTCTTCATTGAGCCACGGGGGACTAGTTTGGAGTTAATTGCAGTGAATCCAATTTTTTAATTAAAATGAACATCATGACGATCTGACTGGTTTTGGATTTGTTATTGCTATTTCTTTCTCTCTCCCCTTCTCATTTTCTCTCCCCTGCAGGACAGCTTGAAAGAGTCCTGTTGTTTTATTTTAATTGGGGCAGTGATGTAATTGGCCTACTCCATGCTGGTCTATTCAATTTAGATCCTGGCATGTGTGTGTGTGTGAGTGTGTGAGAGTGTGTGTGTGATATAAAGTGCTGGATGGCTTAGAAAGTAGACAGATGAAACAAATAGGAAACAAAAGCCACTTTGAACATCAATGTGCAACATATCTATTGGTTCACAAGTTCTAGTAACAGAGCAAGAATCAGAATACATTTCTCACAATGAACAGCACACTGAAATGTTCTCCTACACATTGAACGTGGGTATCCTGATGGTTCAGTTGGTTAGTCACATAGTACATGACTATAACATTCTGTGGGTTGAGTTTGATCAAGGGTCTTTGTGCTATAGCCTTTAGCAGACCTCCCCTGTAGTGAGATCTTACTCTACTTTATCTAATAAAGGTCACTGTGACAGAAAAGTATCTTAAGGAACATGACTAGAAAAAAAAAGACATAAAACAAATATGAAATGGAAAGAAACAAATGGATAAGAATAGTCAATTAAAAAAAGGAAGGCATTAAAGTAAAGAGGAAAATAACAGAAAGAAAGGAGCAGGTGTTTGTGATGTTGGTATCTCATTTGCTCTTGTGTAGTCCCACTCCCGCAACTTTTGAACGCCTTGTGAACATGCCTCACCCAGAAATTATTTCTATGCAAATTTACTGATGGGGAACACAAAGCAAAGGGATGGGTGTATCAGGAAAGGGGATGAAGTGTACTTGGACAAAAAAAAAAAAAAAAAATCCAACCTGCAAATGAAATCTAAAATACACTTTGAAAAATCAATTCTTCATGCGCTGGCTGGGGGTACATCCCTCGCAGAGGTGGCACAGTAATAAATATTCATGTATTTTTGCCCCTCCAAATGACTGTGCTTTTAAAAAAACAACAGGTAAGGAGAGGAAAGGGTAGAGAGCTTTAAGAACAGAGACAAAAGCCTAATCATTTCAGAGCTGTTTTTTTCTCTCTTCACTCATTTAAGGTATGGAGGAGACATACCAGAAGCAATGTGACATTTATCGGCCCACCTTCTCAGTGACAATCCCCTGATTTGTGAATTCTGTGCAGGCAGGGATGGCATAGCTGTGAGCAAAGACTCTCACTCGCCTAATAATATCTCTGTAATTAGCATATGCTTTGATTATAAAGGTCACTAACTCGGCCTAACGGAACATCATATGAAGTGTACCAGGGGAGGCTTGTTTAACAGTCTATTTCCATCCCTTTTAATCTCCATTCAACAATTTAACATGCCGTATTTCCTTATGTCGAGTCAATGAACGTACTGTAAGACGCCGCAAACTCAGGGGAGAAGCTGCTCCACAAGATTCTTTGCACCTTTTAAAACATAACTTTTCATGTTTTGATGACGAAAATGAAATGAGATGAGATTAGATGAATCTGAGACCTGATAGGGATCAGTTTAAGTCAGTGGTAATTCTTGGTTCATGCATTGCCTGGTGTTGCTATGGTTTTTATATGCTTATTTATATATATTTATATGTGGGTATGCAGTGTTTAGTACCACTTCCTTTTTACACTCATAATAGTTACAATGTGATTTTATGCAAAGCGATATCTCACTCCAGTGCACGGCACAGGTCGTTTAAGTTTTGTTTCAGAATGTGTCACACACCAGAAACACCAAAAAATGTTGTTATAGTCTGAACAACTGCTGTCTTTTTAAGTCGCAAAAGTCATATCCAGTAATGTCGTCTCAATATCTTTTATTTTTAAACTACACTTTTTCATATTTTCCGGGCTGCTTATATATGTTTTCTGTAGTTTTAGAGTTTTGTGTTTTTTAAGGTTATTTTTGGGTATTAGTACAGAGAGAGTACTGATGTTATTCACATGACTGCATGACGTCGCCTGTCGGGGAAACTTACTTTAAACATAGTTTGGTTCACGGTTCAACAGTTATGCACTTGATGAAATGAGAAATAACGCAAATTTTCTGTTGGCCTAAAACTACATAAAGAATGTGGTTAAGTTCGTGTCCATATCACTATTCTGATGAACACGATGTCTTATATCTAGCTGATGTTGTAGCTCTGATAGCTCTGCAGGTTAAGGTGCAGTTTTGGTAAGAGAGAGTTTATGTATTTTGTATCCAGCCTATATAATCATATATAGGCTGGATATAATCATATAATAAACATATAAACATATAATCACAGATAATATGCCCCTTGTTTGAGCTGGGGTGTCACAGCATAGTATACACATTACTACACATATGGATTGTTCTCATTTAGGACACACCATAGTGGCTTAAGCAGGAGCTATAATGAAAATGACATCCTAGCTTGCAGTAGATACTCATGTTTCAACAATGGAAAACGTCTACATATGAAGAATGATAAATATTTTTTTTTCCTTTTCTTTCCATGCCGAAGCAGCAAAGATCAAACACAGCAGGATAAGATGGTCTGAATAAAGCTTATGCTGTTTACAGATCAGTGAAGTAAAGCACATTCACAGTACAGTCTGCCTATAGATGGTGCTCTGCTTGAGCTGGTGGGCTATTTTAAGTCTCCCCTTGCAAATACACTAACAAACAGAGAGGGGAGCCCCCTTGGGAGACCATTGTAAACAAGTGGGTATGATGCACTGAGTTCAATCCCACTTTTTGTTTTATAAAAAATATGCTCCTTTCATCTGAGACAAACAAGTAGATAAACCAGCGCCTACACTCACACACACTCCGCGTTAATTACCACATTCATTTACAATGTTTAATCTGTGTGCAAACTGAAAATACAACAAACAAACAAAAGGCAGACCAGAATTTTCCTGTTGTTTTGTTTGTTCGTACGGTGCAACATTTAGTAGTGAATTCTTTTCTGTAGAAAATTGGTCTGCACAACAATGTCCTGGTTTTGCCTCCCTCCATCAGTTCTACAGAAGATATTTCTGGCTTAATGAACTAGGTTACATACAATAAAAGAATGTATTAAAATATCTGGGTTATATCTGTGAAATTAACAGAGAGAGAAAGAAGTTTTTTTTTCTTTTCTTTTTGGTCTTAAATATTCAGATTTTAGGTCAAGTAAAACTGATGCCCAACAACTGATCAAACATTTAAATCTTTGTCCCGGTCAGCAGTCCTTAAGAGACTTTAATAAAATGTATCTGTGAATTATTCCTCTCATTAAAAAAGGTTATCACTGGGCTGCAGTGCCTTGGGTTAATATACTGAAATACAGCAAAGACGACCAAGAATATATTCAAATCCAGGAACTGCTGTTTTCATATCAGAGTACTGTGAGGCCCCACTGTTACCAACAAGTCACCTGAGCTCTCTCCATTTATTATCAAAGCACACAGCACATTTTAACCTGAGGGAAATATGATGCCTGACAGCTCCTCTGTCCAGCCAGAAAAAAAAACTAGCTGAAGTTTCACAATTATTGGTGACCAGGCGGAAAACTAAATAAATAAATAAATCAAAATCTCTCCTACGTACCAACACGCGACCCTGCACCTGCTAGACTATAGATTGCTCTGCGGTTGCGGTCAACAAGGTAGCTCAAGATATGGGAGGGTACGACCATCACAATGAATGTATTCAGTCGTTTATTCTATTCTAAACTGGAGAGACAATACAAGCACTCATATTTAACTCTTGACATGTGAGAGGCTTTTTCCAATTAACATGCAAAAAAGATATTTTCTAGTCTTTAATGTTTGAGCGTATTAAATTTCTCTGCAGAATTTTTTTTCATTTGCATGTGAAATAACTTGCTACTGTGTGATATGCGTTATTTCAAATTTACTCATTTAATTTTATTCAATAGCCACAATAAAAAGGAAACACGTGTTGCCATAGAAGCCAGCAGAGTCTGAGAGAAGACAGTTGACGCACAGAGACACAACGTGTGGCTGATGAAACTGCAAGCTTTAAAAGAAACGTCTGTCCTTTCACAAAGTTGTTTTTTTCGGGCTTAAATGAGAGTATTCTGAAATTCTCACAGTTAAACTGGTGTAAACTGACATTTGAATCCCATACGCTGTTAGAAAAAGACACAGGCATGTGACAAAGGGTATTTTTACTACTGCTATGACAGGGCCATGGACACACAGGTTTGTTGTCTTCGTTCTTAAGCTTTGATCAAACTACTGTTAGACAAGATGAAAAGGTTCAGAGAGAGCAGCCTCCACATCTGGAGGGAAGTCCCCTTTACCCACTGTACAGAGACAGGAAAGAGGAAAAGAACAGCAGAGGAGGACTCAGACATGAATGACACAACATTTCAATCAAACTGGCATGAACTTGCCATATCTTCACTTAAAAAGAAACAAAACAGGGCAGTGGGACAGATATAGCAAAGAGTGGGCTTCTTTTGTTTAAACTATTGTTGATAATCTGCCACAAAGTGGATGTAGTAGGATGCTTTGTTTTTAATAAAAGGGCTAATAGGTCAAAGTCTCTATGTCAGAATACTGAAACTTGACAGGCTCCTCACACCCACATCTCTACATACTTACACAAGTGGGAGATTATTTTTTTTTTTAATCATTGTAGTATTTATTATGACTTTAAGCGCAAAAAGAAATATGTTAATATAACCACAGAGAATGTCATCAGGTTTCAGCCCATTTTTGTCAAAGGGGTTAGATGGCTTTGATAGGAAAAGATTTGAATCATCTGATTTGTACTTTCTTGCTCTCACGCCCACTGGTGCCCACACACACACACATACACACGCACGTATACATGTTTACCTAGGTCACTTTTGGGGACATTACATAGACTTACATTCATTTCCTGGAGACTCACCAGGACCACTTCTTGTCTAAACCTAACCCTTACCCTAACCTTAACCACTGACCCAAAAATCAGCTTTTTCCCAACTGGGGACACAGATTTTGTCCCCAATTGCACAAGCCATCCCCACTTAACTGGTCTTTAGTCTGAAATGTCCCCAAAAGTAGGATAAGTCAGACACACAAACACACACACAAAGGCACTTTGTTGGTTGTGTATTACCAGAAAATATGAATATTTAAGAAGCTAGAATGAGAACTCTTAAGTATTTCTATTAAAAAAGTAAATTATCAAAATATTTAGCGATTCATTTTCTATCAACTGACTAATCAATTTATCGACTAATTGTTGCAGCTCTACAAGATGTCATAGTCAATCCATTTTTAGGACTATTAAGCGCTATACAATAAAGCAGTTTCAGAGATATTAAATATACTTAAAGAGTATGAAATAAAAATAGAAATGATTCATTTATCCAATTAAAATGTTCTGTGACATTTGTACATGGGAACTTGATGGCAGACCCGTCAAGAAGGAGTACATGCAGCTAAACCCCCGGTGTCTTTTATAACCTCTTCATTAGACTAGAAGCATGAGGAATTGTGCTCACACCTGCAAGCACACACTCACACAGGGTTTCATTATCATAACTAACCCCCTCCTGTGTTAGTTTAGACAGGAAGAGGGGAATCTCTGACACATCTGACAACTACACTCTCAATTTAACAGATATTGGAGATGACCTCCAGCCCATCTTCCTCAATATAATACACATTTCATGATTTTAAAGATTTTTTTTTCTTTTGTAGTTATGAAGAAAAAAGGAAACAATCTCCACCCCAATAGGAGCAGCTCTCCCCCTTGTTCACCCACACTTGAATAGCAATTAAATTAATTCTCTCCCCCCCCGCCCCTCTTCTGGTCGGGTCTTGTGAGGACTTTTGTGTTACAGGGTATTGGGAGGAGGGGCGGGGGGTGATGTATCTAATCTAGCACAGCTTCGTATCTGGTGGAAGACTTATGAAATGAGAGGAAGTGGGGATCTTTATCAGTGTGGAATTAGTGCTTCTACGTGCTTCGTCCAGGAAGTGTATGGAGTGATTCCATTATAGAGGGGGAGCCTTCAAAGAGGCCAGCGCAGCCAGAGGACACCTTGGGAGGAAAAAGAGGACCACGCTGAGGAACAGGATGGAACCTTGCTGAAGCAGCACTCTGCAGGGAGAGATCACAATCAGGCATTCGCACAGGGTCTGCACAATTACCTCCCAAATAAAGGTCATTTTTACATCACTCCCAACACTTGCATGGGAGGGAAAATGGATTGTAGTTATTCTCAAACTAAATTGAAAGTGGAATGTATTAGGTTCTACGTATGAATGTATGAGCAGAAATAACATTGTGGGACAGGAAACAGATAACATGCGTTCAGATGAGAAGAAAAGAGTACTGGGCAAAATTCAACTTCGTCACCCCTAAAGATCCTGTACATACTCATCAATAATTAAGGGATTGTACTGTAGTAAAGTGTAGTAAAACAGCAAACTGACATCTTTAGAAACATAAGCAGGGTGTGATTTATGTGATGAAAGTCAAAATACAATTAAAATACATTTCTGCTCCATCTCCTCTCTCCAATTTCTGCATTTGGTCTAAACACCATGAACTTGCAGCCGTTGGTTACACAAACAAACTGCACAAAGATCTCTGCAGAAAATATGCATGAGAGGACACTGACTTCATCTAGAAATGGACTTGATGACCACAGTTATAATTATCTCAGAGTTGAGAGGATGAAGAAGGCCCTTAATGCTTTTATATTTGACACTCTCCCCGATGTAAGGGGATCAACCTGCAATGGGGGACGACATTTTTTGAAATAGGTCCAGTATTGTGCAAGAGCACTGCGAAACAGGCTGCAATGTAATCCGATGGGGCAATAGCACCCCATCAATGTATGTCCCCTAAAAGTGGGCGGCACCTCTGCGCAACGTGGTGGGGGTGTGTTTATTTGTGAAACCGTGAAACAATCTCACTCTCTTGCTCTCTCTCTTTTTCTCTCATCTTAATGAGTTGGGAGGCCGTCAGCAAAGCCTAATTTTACTTTCAACACTATCAAACGAAAAGAAATATCCTCCTCTCTTCTCAGTAACATCGTTGTTCTCCCTCATGGCACGCTTGTACAGATCTCATCAGTCTGATCGCTGGCTGTGATTGGCCACGGAAGTGTGACGTTGGGTTGATTCTGGTTCAACTTTCTTGCCACAGGTCACAGTGGCAGCCCTGCAGCCCCTACACTTGCAGCCTAAACACACTACCCCCATTCAAATGAATGGGAGGAGTGGTGTTTTCACCTGATTTAGTCACTTAGACACAAAATGATGGGAAAAAAGGGTTCAGGTTGAAAAATACTGTAGTTCCCCTTTAATGTTCAATTTTTTTTTTCCAATTGATGTAGTTTTGATCTCCAGAACCTCAACATTTTCATTGGTGCGTCTGTGCACTCTAATTTCACGACTGGGAGTAAAACAATGGGTTAACGTTCCTTTGACAGGGACATTATGTTTCTAACACATCTGCACCATTAGTGGTGCATTATCCTGATGCTTTCACAGCCACCAAACTGTGTGTATTGCTGAACAAGTTACTAGTTTCACACTGAGAGCCGGGGGTCTATTGAAGTGGGCCTACAGGGGGCTCTAAAGTTACTGAGGACTGGCATTGTGGTTTAAATGATCTGGCCCTGCGGAAATGTAGAATTTTACTCATGCCAGTAATTGTACCTCGCAGCTGGAATGAGAGCAGAGAGAGAAGAGTGTATAAAAGGGAAGAGGGGGGAACATTTTAAAGTTTGTCAGTGTTACACAGGAGCTAACGATAACAGTGTGGATTTATGTACATATTACATGGTATGCAGTATTGTTAGATTCAGAAATGTCAATTAAGAGACACCAAAATTGAAACACTCCCTTTTCTTCTGTTTCTAGTTTTAATCACCAACCACCCTAATAATACATGTGTTCAATCAAAAATAGTTTTAAATAAAAAATGAAAAATGATCTATTATAGGCTACAAAACACATCAAATGCCACTGATTCAGTGTCATAGCAATAAAGACAAAACACATTTAAAACTAGAACTATAAAGTTTGTGATAACTTCCTGAACCCACTGCAACCTTCAGTGGAAGTTAAAAAAAAAAAAAAAAAGAAACAAAAAAGAACATCTTCGATTGGGCGGCCATTCCGTAGAAGATCTAAAAGCTTCAAAATTAGATATTTGCTTCACTGTATGCCAACTAAAGCCCTGGAGTGGTTGTAAATAAGTGAGGTTTAGGCATGGTGTGGGGTGGACTGCAGCCCTCATGCTTAATTCATGCTGGGGCATCTATGAGGAGTGAATGCAGCTACTGACTGGGCAGAGCTTCCCTTTCATATCCTGCAAAAGGATGTGTTCGCTCCAAAACTGACCCCTGTTAACAGGGCACAACACAGAACAAATACAATTTTAAAACACAGCTCACACAAGGCTGTGTTTGTGTATAAGATGGTGAGCAAGGGGTTTTAGTGAAAGCTTTACAGTACTGTAAGTAAACCAAGGTATATCTAACAGAAGTAGATTTTTACTGTTTGCCTTCTGGAGTGATATGAGCATTAAATAAGTAGCGATGAATCAATTTAACAATTAAAAACAGTTTGCATGTTGATAGCACTTGTGATTCATATGCATTATATAATCTTCTGTATGTAAATCACACTTTACTTTCATGAATTAGGATGTACAAGCCCCCGTGTGTTGTGTTCACCTGGTCCAAGTAGGCAGGCGTGGTGGAAACATGTTGAATCTCAACAAAATAACCAACATACACAGGCGAGATAAAACAAAAATATGTTTTGTAATATGTCTTTTGTTTCATGCGTTACACAAGTTTGCAAAAGTTTGTTTCCCATGTTATCCAACTATAATCTTGGCATGTCCTGTATATGAGTCATTAGAAATTGGTAATTTGGAGAACATACACATACAGTACAACCTGGATACAGTTTGACAGAACACTCCTTGCATGTATTTAGACTGAGCATTTAGCCACGAACTACCAAGACATTAAATCTAATGTGGGTTATTAAGATGAAGACATTAAAAAGTTTGAGTAAAGAGGAAATGGAAAGAACCATCAAATAAAATATATTTCAGAGATAGGGCCAAAAGGAAGCATTTTAAAAATCAATACAAAAGATTTTAGTAAAACTCTCATGTATCATTGCCAGATAGCCATGATTTAATTACAGTTTTACTGTAAGAAAGAACTTTGATACTGCTTCATTTTTTGATTTGTGATGAGCTATCATTATTACGGTCTGATAAGATTTCTTAGGATCCATCCAATAGATGAACATACATAAAAGAGGAAAATCAGACGCTGTTTCAGCACAATGATCCATTTAAAGTGGAACTAAAGACATATCAGAATTTCAGTGATTATGACCACTGGAAACCAATTATTATGAAAGTAGTAATTCTATATCTATGATTTGAACAATTGAGAATGAAATATTTTCTCTCTTCACCGTGATCTCTTTAACCTTAAAGTGCTATTGTGGGAACAACCTATATCATGTAGGCCCCCCACTCCCCATTCAAAAGGATAATGGCAGCTCACTGTAATAGTGGCAATAAAAGTCTGGCTGCGTCTTCACAAGGATGAGAGAGACACTGAGGGAGAGGAAAAGGTGTGTGAAGATAGATGATTGACTGTCGATACTGCAACAGGATGAGGGATGCGCGTTTATTGACGGAGGATGGAAAAGTTTTCTCTGCAGGAGCCGCGTGACCCTCCTCACGCACGTCACATCCACGCAGGAGCAGCACAAGTTTGCATTCAATGCGGTATAAAAGACAGACATTAAAAGATCTCTACACAAAGGCACATCTATAGATATGCATGCATGCGTGTGTGTATACACACAAACTGACAAACACAATTTCCATATTTACTGTTCGGTGAGAAAAGGAAAGGGAGGGGAGGGCAAAAAACTCATAAATAAATGACAATGCACAGCTTGCCCTGGAAATAGAAGCATAATTTTCTGTTTGTATTATATTCAGGCGGGTAAAATTTAATCTCCCTTTTAATACCCTCTATTGTATAAACAGGAGAGAGGTTGCTGAAATATAAACATTAGGAATGTAACCTTATGAAAATCGATTTGGCATTGAAAAATATTATCTCTGCCTGGTTGTTTATTAATGCAACTTCAGGCATGTAGCCACTATCAATGAGAAAATCCCCCTATTTTATTTTTATGTTGTTTGGGAGAGAATCTATAAGAAGAGGCTGTGGCAAAAATGTACTATGAAGTTACTTCAGACAAATCTCAATCTGTAAGACTGTGATCAAAACGCATGAATAAAAAATATCCTTATCTCTACCAAACAGAAATAATACATACAGTTGCAGAGGAAAAATTAAATATAAGAAATGTCTCTTAAACATGTCTTTACTTATACACTTGATGAGTAACGTGTCTGTGATGCAATATGTGACAAAATGGTAACTTGTTTTTTTTTTTTTTGACCTGATGGGACCAAACAGCATGGATTACGAGTCATGCATTATGCTACAAATTTGAAGTGACAGTTGAGTAACAGTGAGCTGAGGTCTTTTCTTTTCTCTTTTTCTTTGGCTAAATATCAGCAACCCTACAGAGGCCTGTGTTAAGAACTGGATCTGATCTACTGTTATATCATACTGTAAATGGTTGAGCCACAGAAACCAAACAATTCTGCCAGCAGACTAATCACTTGGGCTGGTAAACCAATCCTCCATGGACATGCACCGCAAGTATGAAAGTGTGTCTGCAGCCCCGATTATTTATTCATTTCGTTTGATTCAGGATGATGTTCCTCCCTTGGATTACCGTTTTTCCTATCTGGCAGGAGCGCTGGCACTATGCCCTCTGTTTAAGATATCAAAGATTTGCGGCATCTCGTTGCCTTCTGTTGGCTCGCCTGGGGAGTTTCACTAAACATGAAATGGATAAAGCCACAATGATGTACTGTAGGGAAAGAAGAAAAAAAAAAAAGAGTGAGAAAGAGAGAGAGGGAGAGAAGGAGCGAGGAAGGCAAAAAAGGGGGAGGAGGGATTGAAAAATGAAAAGATGTAATGGGGTTCTTCTGTTGCAGGGAGAGAAGTGCTGTTGCTGCCTCTGGAAGCTGCTGCCTTTCCTGGGATGCGAGAGCACGGTGGTCTCAGGAGAACACGTCTGTGGGAACGATGGCTTTAAAATATCACTGGAGAGGACTGATTGGGACTGTGTGTTTCTATAATCTGTGTATATTAGATACAGCAGATTCATTAATTTCCCGGCTTTTGTTTCATCTCGCCATTATGAGGTGCAACACAAACAGAGCAGCTAAATTTAAGAAAATACATGCCATTAATTATGAACGGTCTTCTTGGACTTATTCTCCTCTTAACTTTAGCTCAACAAGGGAGCTGTAAATATACAGTAGAGATGAGCGAGTGAAATGCTTTGTTTGTGTATAGAGGTGGTTTTTTTGTAGCTTAAAACAGCAAGTATATTTTCAGAGATGGACTCAATCCACTGTACTCTATGAAGCACTTTACACTCTCACGTACAAGTCTCCCCTCCAGTCTGTCAGCCAGCCTAATTTTAAAGCTGCATTACCAAATGTTTGACCACCAAGAGAGAACAGAGAGGAGAAGCCTTGACAGATAGATAAAGACTACATGTACACTACATTTTAAATCATTCTTTTTGAGTCAGAACAATTTGCACCCACACTAGCATTTTCAGGTTGTTTTAGTAAAGACCTCTGACCACAGTGAACAACATAAAACTAAATATTTTCTCTCTTTTCAGTTGGAAAACAACAAAACTGCTCATCACGACCAATATCTGGTAAAGAGCAGGACAGACAGCCTGGCCGATCAAATCACTATCTTACGGTCATCCGACAAAATCAACATACAGTAAATGCAGGTTAATCACAATGGCTGTGCTATATCATCGGCTATATGGACATTTAAAATGAGTAATCCCACCTGAGCTGGGTAGCTACAACCACAGCTGGTTACTCTGCTGAGCAACAGCCCATTCAACCTCTGTTCAGCCCTGCACCTGCTATCTTTGGTCACTTAAATTATGTTTTAATGCAGCCAAATTCACAATTTTCATTTACAGTGTCTCTTTTTACATATTTTTCTGTTTCTGTTGTCAGACAATGGAGCGAGTATGAAATAGTGGTTTTATCGCGGTCCATAAACACTATCTGTTAACCAGCATTCATTCTGAAGCTGCTGTACTGCAGTGATAAAATCATCATTCTATATTTGCGACGTCGTCTGACATAATCAACATAAATCCAGGTTAATGACAACAGCTGTGCTGTGTATTTGGTTATATTGACATTTAACATGAACAATCACAGAGAAAGTTACAGGCGACTAAATGTCTTCTTAACTTTACTGCCACACAGATCCAGCTGTGTTTTTGCAAAAGCTCAGTTTACCCCAAACACACTGCAACACCAAGCCGGCATTTTCACTTATACACTCTGGAGGCCGTTTTGGAAAAGCTCAGTTTTAGGGTGTTTTAGTTTATACGGAGGGTTGAAACAGAGAGAAAAAGTTTTATCCGGCATGGTGTGGATGTACTCTAAGATAGATCTGAAAAAAATTCCTTAGTCTCTGGCTTACCACAGTGGATGTTTGATTTCCTGTCACTCTTTAGATTCAGATCCTTGTCATTTGATGCCGGCCAGCTGACCATGGTTTTACAAGAACAAACTTAGTGAGACAAATTAAGAAAAACCAACATAAATTGTCTTAAACCCCTTCTACACAGCCTGTTCAAGGCAGGAATGCTGCGCCTTTATTCCACCTCGCTGTTCTGTATAAAAGGTACAGATATGGAGCGGAGGGGGCAGAGTTGTTCCGCCAATAAGCCAGTTAAGGAGGTAGTCACAGAGCCAGATCAACGTCTGTGTAAAAAGGGACAGCCAGCACAGGGACAGGGAGCTGACGTTGTTATGTTGAACCCAGACAACGGCATGCTATGTAAATGCACACAAGGAAGTGGCTTTATGCCGGCTTTGTTTGGTTCAGTGTAAAAACGGGAAGGCAGCTTAATGACGGATCTTCTTTATGGCTATAATGCAAAATCTCTGTATAAAAGAGTCTTTAGTAATGTGTTCTGCCACCATGAGTCACCAGAACAGTTTCAATACTGCCTGGCAAATATTCTAAATGTCTCTGAAACTTTACTGGAAGGATCAAATATTATTCTTCTAAAAGTTATTCACTCATTTGGTGCTGCCCAACTCTTCAGTTCAAAATCTCCCATACGTAGATTGTTGGGCTAAGATTTGTCTTGTGTTTTTTCATCAAACGATTCAGTGACCATTTGTGCCCTGAATGAAAGCATCTGCATTCATCATTGCATTTTTCTGCGTGATTTATTCAGATTTTCCTTTTAATTTGTCACCCGTTTACATTTCCTATCCGGCCTCTGCATCTGAGATTGCGGTTGATCACAGAAATATCTAAAGATGAAGGTATTCAAATAATGACGACAGTTTCCGAAAAATGTATATAAAGCAACAGAAAAAACCCCTAAATACTCTCTAGAAATGCCTGGGAAAGGAAGACGTTTTGTAAATGACTCTAAATACTTTAGGGCACACTGAAGATATTAGGAGTTTTAAAAAAAACCATTGGGTCATTTAATTAGCTATCTATGTAGATTGTTCAAAATGCATCCAAAATACAGTACAAAAAAATAAATAAATAAATAAAAAAACAACAATGTGACCAGCACTTTCTTGAATCTTAACTCATAATCATCAAGCAAAGAAGCAGGACTCAAATAAATTACACAGATAAAGCAACTACTTAGTGCTTAAGCACTCAATAACTTTTTATCTCTCTTAACACCACATTGCAAATGATACCATATATCTAGTTCTCTTGTCAGGACAAATATCAACATTAATGCCACACAGCTATCTGTGTCAAGGTGCTCTTTCCTAAGAACTGCACTGATCACAACAACAACAAGATCTGTATCCTCTAAAACGGAACCAACATAAAATCACCCCTGCATAATGGGGTGGGATAACAGGAGGAGACACTTGAGCTAATACCACACTAGGTTTCTGATTTCCTGTCTAAATTGGCATAAAGCATCTTGCCTTCAGATGGATTACCTGTCGGTGCATTAAGTACAACTTAGACCACATCTGAAGCCACAGGAGACGCCAGCTTTCTCTTCCAGAGGCGCTTAAACCATGGCCTCTTCAAAACCACAGGGCTATTACATCTGCCTGTTAAAAGCTTTGAGGGGGACGTCCAGTCAAAGTCAGAGCTTAGTGGGAGCCTGTCGGAAGGTGACTAAACCCATCCTTCTCTGTCCAGGTCACAGCTGTTTCTGATGGAACCAGGGTTACCTCCCTCGTCTTTGCACCACCTACGTTAATAACTGCAACAAGAGTCACTTTCCGTCACCCTCAGCGGGTTTTTTGACAGAAACGCTGCAAGGAAGAAGGAGGCAGGTGAGTAAGCAAAACGACATGAGGGAGGAGGATGAATTAGAGAGCAAGACACTGCTTGAGACAATATAAGCCAGGTGGAGAATCAAACATACAGGAGGTGCATTTGATCAATGGCCTCGATTGAGAGGCAATGGATTTCACATTATAACCACCCTGTTCATTATTGGCTGAGTTAGCGTCCGTTTGCTAACGCCCCCTCTGTCCTTTCCTGTTGTGGAGTGGTGATCAATTTGGAGATATGCATTCCCCTTCACACACACACACACACACACACACACACACACACACACACACACCTACTTAAGAAGACACACAGCACACATACCATCGCAGCCATCACTCCAGAAGTAGAAGAGGTAGTGTGGGCTGCAGAGATCTGGGCCTATAGAAAATCACACTGCTTACATGAACAATAGCTCAATTAGAGAGATCTGTTCATGTTATGAGATTGCTTTTCTCATGCTAATCTGTACACTTAACTAAATGCTCTTCAGTAAGGGGTTTGCGCTCTCCCAAGTTAGCTCACCATTTCATTATATAGTCACGTGTAAGCAGCCATTTGCATTGACTGGCTTCGTAAATCATGCTCATGGAAGGAGGGATAAAAGTGCCTTGCTGATATGTAAGTGGATTTTGGGGGTCGTCTTCCTATCCTGGTATTGATAAAAGCTTCATTAATCAATCATACATCTCTTCCCATTGATGGTCTTGATGAAGTGCAGCTGTGTGATTTTGTGAGTGTATCTGATTAAATAGAAAAGATAATCGGGCTTAAACCATTATAAAATGTACAGGAAACAAGATTCTGTTAACAGAATATTATAAATATCATGTTGGAGTTAGATGTTGCATGTCTCAGCATAACATCTAAATAATGTAACCTCATGTGCACATGGGTATTATGGTGCTGGCAAAACGCAATGAGGATATTCATCAAATGGCCAAATTTGAATAATGATTGTGTCAGCAAATACAGCTTTTTTTGCAAACTAACATTAACAGGTAATCATATCTTCCTGAAATACATTTGAACCTCTTGCATCTTGAGTAAAATCCCATTTAGAGGACAAACACAGTGGTGCTTTGAGCTAAATGCTAGTGTTGCATTCTAACATGCTAACAATAATGATGTTAATATGCTGATATTTAGCAGGGTCAATGTTTACTGTGTTCACCATCTTAGATAAGTGTGTTAGCATGGTAACATTTGCTATGAAGCAATGAACACACATTTCTGAAGTTGTTAAGGATTCATCCTCTCTGCACAAAATTTCATTGCAATCCATAGTTGTTGGGAAATCTCAGTAAAAACCAGAAATGTCATTGTGCTGGTGGCCCTTGAAGGGATCGCCAAAGTCATTAGGATTTAACATCTGGGAACCATGAATATCTGTACAAAATTTTGCCAATCCATCCAGTAGATGTTGAGATATTTTATTTACAAAGTGAAAACTTTGACCCGCTGGTACCACTAGACGAAATGTTAGGGAAGTCATTAGTCATTAGGACTCATTCAGCACCATGAATGTATACCAAATATCATGTTTGGTCAGTCCATCAAAAGAGATGCACTGACCGACAGATTGACTGACAGACAGACCAACAGACGTTGCCATCCTAAGAAAAAAAAAGTGATACTACCAAAACATATTACTGCACTAAAAAGAAATAATGGTCCAACTCTGTGTTTCTCCCACAACTAATATGTGTCCACATGTTTCTGAGTGTGGCTACACACACTTGTACAGATACATGCTTGTATGGAGGTTGTATTTGATAGAATCATAACACTCAACCCCAGTATGTATAGATGGGTGCTGACCCAGCTAGATTATTTTTGTTCTAAAACTGTTCTGAGAATATTATTTGTAATGTTCTAATAATGTTTTCAGAAGGAAGTTTTCTTTTGGTTCCCAGAACATTCTAGGATAACGTTCTCTAACAACATCCTAAAATGTTTATTGATAAAATTGTCGGAACATTATGCCCAAACGTTCCTTAAAATGTTTTCAGCGGGAAGTTTTTTTTTGATTTTCAGAATGTTCTAGGATAACATTTTCTAAAAACATTCTAAAATGTTTGGTGACAACCTTCTTAAAATGTTTAGTCATAACATTGTTAGAACATTATGCCCCAACATTCTCAAAACATTTTCTGAATGTTGCAGTGAGAATGTTCTTCCTTTGTTATCATGTAACATTGTAGGAATGTTTTATAAAAGACCCTTCTATAATATGTCACCTCAACAACGTCCTCAAAACATCCTCAGAAGAGCAGTTAAAGGTTGTCTTAGTTAACATTTAACCTTATAGGAACATTATTTGAAATGATAAACATCCTTAAAATGTTCTTTGAGCATTACATTAAAATGTTGTCTTTAAAACATTAGTCAAACTTGCAGGTAACATTAGCCAATGTTGTGGGAACGTTCCCCTCTAACTGGGGAATCCTCAAAGGCAAAAATCAAAAATCAGAAGTAGGACAGCAATTTACTTAAATTGTTCATTCATGCATTGTGTATGGAGGTTGTACAAATGGATGAATGAAGATGATGTCTGTTTATGGGTGTAGACATTTTAGCAGAACGCATAAGTATGGTTAGGTTATAAAACAAGAGACTCTGTCAAGCTTTATGTAAATACAGAGTGCTCACAGTAAATCAAGTACTCATCTCAAAGATGCTCAGGCTGAGATCCAGGGACCCGTCCTCTCCTGTGCTCACCCAGCAATTAAATTACAACACCTCTTCACAGCTTTTAAATAACTTCAAAGCACATATCCAAGACTGCACTACTGTTGTGTAATGTAAAGCAAGCTTTGGAAATGGTATGAAAATGTCAATTCTTGAGGCTTTTAGGCTGATGGCATTCATTCATTCACGCCACATACTGTAAAATTGAGTGCTATAATTTAAAATTTGATGATGACAGTTTATGTTTTATAAATTTCCTAAACATTCCCAGGCCTATAGGGGAAAAAAATCTAATTCCATAATTGACTATTTTTTTCTCCTCATCCTCCTTTCTACTTCATCTTCCCTTCAGTCACCTCCCTTTTCCCTTTTGTCTTGCTCCATCTCATCTGCCCCCCCACCCTCCCCCCATAGCATAGCACAACCTATCTATCATTACTGTAATCAACACAATGGGGTTCTCATGGTAGCCACAGTGACCCTCCCTGGACATTGCCCCAGGAAAGTGAGTGAGAGAGAAAGAGTTGGACTTGCCAAACACTGAATCATCACATTTATTAAATATTATAAAAAGGGGATGAGAGGAGGAAAGGCAAGAACAAGAAGGGTTTATTTCTCAACATAGCAATTGAATAATGGCTAAAGGCAATAGAGGTTATTCCTTCTGAATGCTCACTTTTACAAATTCGGTAGATGAGTAACAGAACACAAACCACCTGTAGTTTCACTGCTTCCAGCCTCCTGAATATTTTTTGAACATTTCTTTAAACTTTCTGAGCATCTCAAACTCGTGATTGGATTCTGCGAGTGCTGAGCATTGAGATTGGACCTGACAATTTTGTGAGCATGAATCATTTAGTTCAAAGATACTGTAGACTGAAAAAGCATGATAATAAAATACTCTCTACTGACACTAGTCTAAGAAAATGGGGGGAAAAAAACTGATCATATGGGACCAAAATGTTGTTTAGCAAATACTTTTTTAATATACACTGGTGGAAAGTGGTGTGGATGCAGACTGTTGTTCCTCTGAAGCTTTCACTTGATCAGAACCTTAAATGGCTGAATGACTGATTTGCAATTGAGTTCTTTAGTCCACAATCAAAGCTTGGGCATTTATCTAACACTGCTACTGCAAGCGAAAGATCCAGGGCTGAGAATTGGAATATTATTTCCCTTGGTGACAATCTGATGCCTGATGCATTCAGTTTCCATAACAGGCCTCAAATTTGACACATGGAAAACAGCCTTAAAGACGGCAGTCCTATGAATAATGAAGCAAAATGAAATGCTAATTCACTATGAATGTCAGGAAAACTTATAATTGCCTAAATTGTTTATTTCTTGGAGCACATGACCCCACAGCACAGAAGGTGACTTATTCTTGTTCTGAAGACTGTGTCACTGAGTTTGAGTTGTCACAGGGCATCCTGGGATTTTTTTTATAATGAACTTTACAGTACAAAAAATGTATTCCGATATCAAGAAATAATGTATGAGTTGCAATTTGTTGTCGGTTCTTGGAGTATTTAGATTAATCCACTCACACCACTCTATCATCCATGCTTCCCTTCACTTGTTCTTGAGATTGAATATTATTATTGAATATTATACTGTGATTTAATTCAGACACAGTGACGTTTTAAATACAAGACGTTTTTAATGGAGAAAGTCAAAAGTCAGAAGTAGTTTTTCTTCATATTTATTTTAGGTTCTTCAAAAATGTTTCTCCTCAATTTCCCAATAGAGTCCTGCAGTGGCTTGCAGCAAAACCTCCCCATTACCTTCTGCAAATGGACAATGCAGAGGAAGGGATTAACTAAGCATATATTTAGGGCTATGGAAAAATGGACATGTCCACAGATTTATTGGCATTTATTATGGTTGTTCTTGTTTTAAGTGTAAAACACCCTCTAAACTGCATCATTGAATAGGCTGTTGCTCTGCCTCACACAAACCATTAGCCAGAGAATTTATGCATTTAATACATTAGAATAGAAAATGAATTTAAAAAGAAAACGCCATGAGGGAACACATTATCTTTCCTCTCTGCAGTTTCCTGTTTCAACATTTGGCAGCCTCGTCAGTAAATGAAAGAATTATTTCAATTATTGTACAGCATTAAATTATACTTTGTGGAGAAAGTGGTGACAGGTCTGCAGAGCTATAACACTTCCCCTGCCTCTGGCTTCTCTGTCAGTCTTAATGAAGAAACCTCTCCACACTGCACAGAGTGAGGGAGACCGAGTGAGGCAACATTCTCAAATTTGTCGCAATGACAGTGAATTGGTTTGTTAAAAAAAAAAAAAAAAAGAAGAAAAGAAATAAAAAAACACCATTCAAGGTCAAAATGAACTGCAGGGGGGTTCAACTGTCCTGAAATCCACAGACTGAAATAAGAAAGGAGTAAAATATACTCTAAAAATTAATTGAATGTGTTTCCTACTGTTGAACTTCCTTACAGCATGTCATCCCATTAATAGCCCCAATGTCTTACTGTGCAATGGTTTGCCACAGGGTTCGAAGCTCAAACATTGCTTGCTCTTGCAGGTATTCCCTCAGCAAACATTAGGGAATGTCATGTGTGGAAATATATTGCTATTATACCTGCTAAGAGAAACACCTAGGGGCAGGTGTATCCTCCTTATACTCACATTTTCTCCCTACTAGATGCCCTGTCCTTCTGCACAAAAAGCCCTCTCTAAACGGGGAATAAAACAGTAGGCCTCTCTAAGCCAGTGATTCCCATTGTAATGCTATCCCATCCATACAGATATCAAATGCCTGATCCCTGCAGCATTTAACCAAATTAAATACCACCTTCATTAGCAAGTCAACACCTATCGGAGGCATACAAAATACCCCCAGCCCCAAGGACACGCCGCTAAATGGGCTGACAGAGCTTAAAATAAGTCCACACACCACAAAGACTAGCCTTCATTTGTATGTTCCCAATGTGCCAGCTTCCACTCACTGTACATGGCCTGCTGCTACGAACACATGGTGAGTAATTGCTAACACTTGACCTCCATACTGCACTTAATCAACATGGGAACACCATGGGGATAAATTCGCAAACAATACAGCCGGAATAATTCATATATTGGTCAACAGAACTAAGAGGCAAGGTGTCACATGATTCAGAGCCAAGGTTACTGTATGTTATCTGAGAGAAATACCAAATGGAGGAAAGAAAGAGGAAAAGGACGACACCTATGACCCAAAGTCCAAGACTAATAATTAAATTTCCTGATACTGATTACGGATGACGCAACAAAAAGATTCCAGTCTTGTTCATTTTTGTTATAGACAGTGTACTTACCAAGATGATGTAGCCTTTTATTTAGTATACAAGGAGGTATTTTTTGTCTATTTATAAACACTAGACCCAATAATCTATTTGACCTTTTAAATATAAGCCCTACCTATTTATCTCTTTAAAATTCCTTTCAGGCTTGTCTCCAGTGACAAAAGAAAGGACTGTAGGGATCCATGAACTGGATGTATGTTTCCGGGTTCAGAACACCTTGTTCATCATTGTACAGTTGGCCCATTTGTCTACATTCTCACCTTTGACCTGCAGGCAAATGGTGATAAAAGCACCCTTCATTGCATTCGACAATAAAAGCAATAGGCAGTTCTTGAGTCAAGCAGCTCAGTAAACAAACATAAATAAAAGAGAGCGGGAATCAATGAAAGAGGAAGCATAGAAAAGCAGCACACAGACCTAGAAGCTGATACACTACCACAACCGGTACAACAAAGACATACACAGAACTTTGCAAAAAAAGAAATACTACGCCTGTGCATATTTATTCAGTATTATCTGATGCAACTATTATTTTGAGACACATTTTTCTTTTAAGAGCACAAAGGCATCTTATTTCTCTTGTGCAGTATTGCTAACTGAGCATATTTCTGGAATAAATAAACATGACCTTTTTGATCCTTTATTAGCCTTATTTGTTTGTACATCACATCACTCACCATATAAAACAAAACATATTTAATTATTGCCTTATCAATAAATCTGTTAGTTTCAATATTAGTCTCAGCATTATATAAAACATTAGCGATCGCCTGCATGTTACCTAAGAGCATCATTATCTCTCATTACTGGACCTTACATTACCTTTTTTCTTCTCATTCTTTTAGTAATTTTGCAAGATGTTTTTTCACATCATCTTATCTGTAAACAACTTATAATTTGAAAATCATACACTTAATATATAAAGACTTATTTTGATTTACTTTTGCACATGTACTGTTTTTTGTATGGATAATTATAATAATGATCTAAAATGTTTTAATGTTTGGTTTTCCACAGATAAATGGCTTGCACATGGCACTAAGGGAATGCTGCCCTTACATGAAATCGGACATAAACTAGTGCAAGTGTCCTGTATTTTCACTTGGTTTACTACTAAGTAAATGCTCAGGATGGATAGGCCAAGAACATAGCAAGAGTATCACTGTAAAGAGATGTGTGTATGACAGAGAGAGAGTTTTGAGCTTACGTGTTGGCTTTGGCCTTGGAAGGATAATCAGACTGAACTGCTATTTCATTTTATTTAATTAATTCAGCCTGGCAGTGTGTTCATTTTTTTTACCGTAACCAATCAGCAGTAAGTCAAGTATCCAAATCTGTAGCAAGTGAAGAATCCTTCCTGCTGACATGAATTTCAGTCGTCATGGACGTGTGGGTAGTGGTTGCTAGAAGCAAACAACCCTTTTCACAACAATAAAAGAAATATGCCGATTTGAGAGATGTCATTTTTGTAAGTTGTCTTATAATGACCTGTACAGCTGCATTGATCTCATCCATGCTAGCGAACATGTAGAAGGAATGCATCCCCATTCTTAATCCCATCTAAGCTATGATTGGTCAATTGTTTCTCCAACCCACAGAAACAGCCATCAATGGCAACAACACAAGAGTAATTTGAATCTCTGAACAAAAGTCTGAGATGTGGGCGGTGATTTAGAGGTCTGGAACCAGGCTCTTTTGGGCTGGGTTAAGGCTGCAAAATTGTGTTAGAAGGAATCAGTCAATGAAGGGCTAAGGGCTTATTTCTAATGACAGCTTGCCTGGAACACACGTTAGATTTTACATTTGGCCTGACATGGCTGCAGCTTTATAAACTGAGGGTTACAGGGCTGAAATGCACTACGAGAAATATACTAATTTCTATGTGGTGGAAAAAAATTCGGGGGGAAAATAGTCACTCTTACCTTCGATTCATTTTTATGATTCTGAACTTTGCTCTACATAGAGTTCATTTAGCTTGAACATCACCCCTGAACTCTGCACTGACGCATTACTCGCATTTTTGAGGCATTTGCTTTGTATTGCATGTCTTTACAACTTCTGACATGGAAAATAAAAACAGTAGAGCTTGACCTTCCTCTTCTATCATCTTCCCTTTCCTCTGCTCCGAGCATCCACCCCATAACGGATTAGCTCAGAGGAAGACCCATTTCCTCCCCGAGGCTGCTAAAATATTAATCAAAACACAGAGGAGTGTGCAGCAGCTCCCAAGATGCATGTCTTCTAATGGTAATACATGGGGAAGGCAGAGAGGGAGGAGTGCTGCCTGTAATAGCCTCACAGAGGGGGAGGAGAGGAGGAGGGCCAGAGGTGACAGGGGCTTTCACAAGGGACAAAGAGAATGAGAGAGAGAGGGATAGATAGGCAGGAGGAGAGGTGGAGCGAAGACATGAGGTGTGTGTGTGTGGAGAATCGACGAAGAGACTGCACTGATACAGAGCTCTTCAGAGAGATCCAGCGCGGGGAAGATCAAAGAACTATCTTTGCTTCTCACTATCCATTTTGTGCGCTTACAAGGGTTGAGGATAGTCTTATGTGAAACTTACCAGTATGAATAATAGATAACAAACCATACAAATAGCCAATTTAGCTTAATATTATTCTTTGCTTATCAGTAGTGCCAAATATTTGTCTGGGTTTGTGTTGCGGGTGTGTGACAGTGTGTGTGTCTAACAGCTTGTCTACATAGAAAGTGTTTCAGACGTGTTTTTCAGTTGTCCGTCTCACGCGTGTCTGAGAGAACAGATACACTTCTATTTTAATCAATGAAGCTGTCTACACAGGCCACATATCAATTCACATTTCACTCATGCTTTACACGTCTAACTGCGACCTGGAATATCTTTGCATGATTTACAGTTCAAAAAACTCCTCATTTAACTTATACCGGCTCTTTATGCAGCCCCTCGGTTCAGCCTCTGTCTGAAACAGGCCGTTTTATCTCGCGTCTCTTTAAGGGCCCCCTTCCTGATGAGTCCTGTTCTAATTGGTTAGCTTCCAAAAGCTGACCCTCAGCAGACTTCCTGCGGCTCCAGAGGCTACAAAAACAAGCGATAGAGGTCAGATTTCACTTCTTTTTCCTGTTCTTTACTCACAGTATCAACTTCTTCGAATCTGATGTGAAATATGTGAATGGACAACACATGGAACAATCTTAGCAACAAAGGCTGCATGCGTAAATAATCTGACGTCAGCTCAACGGGGAAGTAGAGGTATTATTGCAGACAAAACGTTCAGAGCAGGCTGAAGCCCTGGCTTCAGACTTGCAGGGAGCATTTTACATACGTTCACCTCAGGATTTGGAACCATGTTTAACATAGACATCCAACATCATAACAGTATATAAATTACAGAAAGTCAGAAAAAGAATAATATATCACCTTTAAAGTCTATCTATTTTAGGCCTCAGAGGACTGAAGCTGGTGCTGCTCTCCTAACGTGTTGCTTTCACTACATAGCCTGTGTAGACATTGTGTAAGAGAGACAGAAAAGAGAGGGAAGTCAGCACGTTTTTTTACCTTTCTAAAGACTGAACCTATGATGGCAGGTGGTCTGTATGAGGAGTGAAAGGCGTTTGTCTCATGGGCCAAATCTAAGCCTGTCTTTGGCACTGAGCCACTGCCAGTGGGGAAAAATGATTGGAGTATCCATGTTGGCGACACAGTAATCATGTAACTAAGCTTTGTTGCGGTGAGGGGAGACTAAAAGGGTTATTTCAGCTAATTTTCCACACATGCCTACTAGTCCTTCTGTGACTAGGTGATTCAAGCACATTGACAGTTGTCATGTTCAATGGGAGACTATGGGAAGCATGTTAGCTTGCTGAAAACTGTGAAATTAAAGCACACACATGTGAGGCAGGCAGCCTCCTGTTACCACTAAAGAAATGCTCTGACAGTTTCAAGCTGACAACTGTTTAGAATACCTAGTCTGTAAAGAACAAGCTGATTTTATGGGGGAATGCAAAACTGTATATCCTCATGGGTCATCTTCATCTAACCTGCAGACAGCTGTGACTGTGTTCCACTACCTGGTAATTAGGGAGACGTGGAGCCCCCATGGGTTACACACTCCCAGCGTGCTGCCACACTCCTCCCTCTTCATCCAACAGGCTCCCGAGAGAGATGGCCGTTTTGTGAAAGGTGACACAAATCAGTGACCTCTGTCTACCTGACCATGTCGATAATGAGATGCAACTGGAGCTTCATTGTATTCAAATGAGGCTGCGCGTGACAATAATGTTGAAGAGATACCAGTGGAAAAAGACTAACATTAACTTCTCTAAGGACAATAAATACAGGAGTGTAAAAAAAAAAGCAATATGGACCCAGAAGACAGAGAAACAGAAAGAGAATGCACACACACGTTTTCCCACCCATGTTCTTTGTGTCTTCTAAAGACGGATGCTAGGGGTTGAACTGGTCTGTCCCAGTCACGGGCCTTTGTCTATTGTGTTGCTTTGCTTAATGTAAACCGATAAAGCTGGCTAACCTTGTGGGCCCAATCAATGCTTATTTAGAATACCATTGATTAACAGTTCTGATTATTGATTATGTCATCCCGCTCAAGATATGCCAATGGCTCTGATAAGAGGTTACCCTGGAGCAGATAGGCCTGTCCACCCTGCTATTGGACACACACACACACACACACACACACACACAATATGCTCATCCAATGGATTCACAGGAGTCTTTCTGTTTCTTTTTCAAACACAAACACATTCGAACAGATTATGTACACCCTTATATATTCACTCATTACCACACAAAGACAGAAGACAGTACTACTCTCTGTTGACAAGGGGTAACGTCTGCTCATCTGAGACCTAAACATTGAAATTAACACACCATCTGTTCCTGCAGTGTGCCCAGTGGCCATTTTGAAATTTCATCACTGTAGCTAACTGTAAGCTACCACACGCAGCTTTTCCTAAACTTAATTTAAATCATGTCTTGTTGGCCACAGTGGAGCAGGAATACCCCTCACTTTCTGTTTCACTGCTGTGAAGCAAACACCTCCAAAAAGTACAAAAAACAATATCCACTGTATTTATAATTGACCGGCTGAAGACATTTTGTGACTCGACCAACAAGCTATATAAGTTCTACTGCTGAGTTGTGGGCCCAGTCCCAGACCTGAATGTTTTCTTTGCCAATAAGAAAGAGAGATGAGATTTATTAGGGTCAGAGTTAAGCAAATCTGTGATTTTGCCAACAGTAACGACGGGATTAGCATTGAATCAGGTTTTTTGGCCAATACCAGTCCACTGAAATATGTCCAGATCAGCCATCTCTAGTTTTTATCTCAGTGGCTGATTCACACCATGATGGTAGGCATGTGAAAGTCATTAGTTGTAACTAGAGGTGTGAAACAGTGTGAGACAGCCAAGACAGGATGCAGAAATCCAAGTATTGTACTTATGATGACCCCATCTCCCAGGTTTTGAGAGGTAAAGAGGTTTAAATACTTTTCTCTGTTAAATTACTTTTTTTCCTTCGGTTTGCTCCAATGTATATATACATACATCTTTCATATCATGGCTATGTACCGTGTCTTGTATTTAAGTGTACACTGCTGAGTTTCAACCTGAAGGCTTTACTCTGATACTTCATGTAGCACTACAGCACTGTATGGCCAAAGACTGTTCAGTCTCAAGTGTGTACACTCCTTACTGCACTTAGACATAGACAGTATTCACAACCTGGTGGTGGGGTGTCACCAATGCCAGGGTTTCAACGTCAACCCTTTCACGTCACTGCCATGTGACTTTAGTAGCATTCTACTATAATAACTGTACAGAGGTTAACTACTGGATAGACCTGACTCCCTCACTATATCTGATTGAATCTCTTAGAAAAGTGTTGAAATATGTGCTTGTCTTTAATAATAAGTCCTTGGAACTTTGTTTTTATATAAAGTATTTGTATTTTTTGACACTTATTACATGGAATGCCGAAATGAAAAAAACAGTGTAACAGTAAAGAATAAAAGTCTTATAAGTGTAACTACACCGCAGAGAGAGATCATGTTACATCAGAGCATGAAATTGGCACCAGCTACCAGCCAAATGCTGATAAAATATGGCTAATCTGTGGCTGGTAGATTTGCTTCACTCACCAGCCAAAAAAACAATGGTAATTTATTGAGTGGCTGGTAAAATGTGAACTTTCACTAGCCATTTGGCCAGTAGACAAAAAAGTTAATTTTGCACCCTGTGTTACATCATAGTAAGTGTCTTATAAACAATCCACCTTCACACCCACAGTGTAATATGTAATTCTATGTAATATATTGTTGAAATGAATGGTAGAAATGGAACAGGTTGGTAAAGAAGAACAGTGTCATATTTTCTTTCCCCAGCAAATGTTCTTAAGACTGTGGGGTCATTGTCCAGTGTTGTAAAACCTGATGATAAAAACGTTTACAGCGGGGCCGTTATTAAAGACAGAGTGAGTCAATCAAAACTGTCAATAACACAGTATCCATGACTTACAATTACCAGAGCTACCACTTGCACACTGGAGTGTGCCATTCGATTTTTATAGTCGGTGGGGAAAGATTTAAACACATTAGAAAATGAAATAATAAGTAGGCATGTGTAGATACAGTATTGCCTCATGAATTCACTTTTGGGGACCAGCAGCAGGGAAAAAGTAGACCTGGGTGTATGAAGCTCTGGTCATCAGAACTGAAGAAAGCAGGCCTCAGTGGCTGCTGACCTGTGCTGATGAAGTAACCAGGATACTGTGCTGTGTTTTTGGGAGGTGGGGACAGCCCTGTTGTCTTATTGTTAGGTCAGCAGTGCTAGGCTAGCCCCTGTCAGCCAGCCAGTGTTGAGCTCTGCACTTTGCATAAGGGGGCTCTTCCGTAATGAGCCGCTATGTATGGGTATCATGTGAGATATCTGAGCTAGCGCTTACTGTTCCATGGCCAAGGTCAAAGCTTGCCCACCACACCGCCGACTCCCCTATCCTATCCATCACCTGAGAACACAGACCGCAGCTAAGCTCACATTCCAACCCCTCTGGACATCCTCACACCAATTTGGAAGGACTGTCTTTTTTATGGTGATCTGTTTATTGTATATGTCAATCTATTTTGAAGATATTACAGAAAGAAAAACCCCTCAATAAAACTTATAAAATCTTTAGTTCTATTTGTAGATGATAAAGCTGATGAAATAAAAAGAATGAAGCAGACTGATTTCTTTGTCCACCACTGGAGAAAAAAATAAGGGGCTGTGGTGTCAACAGTGTCCAGTCTTTAAAGCCTTTAAAAGACGGTTCAGGCTAATTGTTTGCGGTGTAACATAATAGTCTATTTATCTCGTCTTGCCTATGTGCATGTCTGATGTTTGCTCTTTTCAAACAGGCACTTGCTATCAACATGTCAAAAGTGGATACTGTATGTGGCTCTAAATGAGTAAGACAGGGGCTTAAGTGTACAGGACCCTGGAACAATCTGTCCATACACCACCATACTACCGCTTAAGTCCCCACAGTAATCAATAAACTGCCCTCTCCCAGATCACATATCAATTGCATGCTGAACTCAGGGGTAGAATAAAAATAAATATGTGTACCTAAAGGATGAATGACCTCTGCGCTGCTGTTGTATTTATGTATATCACATCAACGTGCCCTGCATGTTGCAATTGGTCATTTTATCCTCTATTTTGATAATGAGCAGGAAAAGTTTATTTTATAATGTAGTAAAAATCAAAAGGCTATAATACCTCGTGTCGTTTTATTTCATTTACTGAATTAGTTATTTTTTCGGGGTCTTTTTGTTAATCAACAATGGAGTCTAAAGTAGGGCTTTTTGAAAGATGGCTTATATTTGTGACTCTGATTTCACCTTCGATCCCCAATTCTGTCAGAATTATTAACACTTTTGGGTGGACTGTTAGGAAGCAGATAGATTTCATGATGAATCTGAAATCAATTTAGACTCAAATATTCATGTTTGTCATGACCGCAGCATGTTAATTACCCCTCCACAACTATCTTCCCACATCACTCCCCACCCCCCCCCAAAGACAGGACAGCCCAATGTATTGCCACTTAGTCCTGCACAATAAACTTTATTGACAGCTCTTTTACCTTGGCCTGTAGAAACCTACATTGTAAAGAGCAGGAAGAGCTGATTTCTTCATGTAGTCTAGAGAAAGAAACAGAGGGAGATATGAATTAAAGTATATGGTTGGACTGTGTAATAATCCAGTGTGAAAAATCTCACAGCGAGAGCATGGACAAATAAAAAGGAGAAATGAGCAAGGAGAGATGGATTTCCTGCCATTTGTGATCTATGACCAATCGCCTGTCTATCTTCAGATTCACTGTTAATGGCTATTGGCCGAGATTTAAATCCTTTCTTTTGTGTATTCCCCTAAATCAATAAATTGGCATCCATTTGATTGAATGCTCATCCATTGTGTTAAAATGAGGCTGAATGAGTTTTGTCCTTTTGACCAATGAGTTTGTTTTCAGTAAAGCTTTACAGGGTTTTTAAGGAAGTACACTTTAGACATGAATGTATTGAAACACATAATCTGCTTATATCAAATATTAATATCTCAGCAAATATCTAATTTGAACAGGAATGTTAAGATCAAACATAAAATTTAAACTTTTATCCCTAAACATTCCACTTTGATCATAATCAGTGTGCCCTTTTCCCAACTTTCCATATGATCTTAAATGATCAATATATATTAAGCAATATGAATGATTATATATCCAAACTGCAATGATATAGTGAAGACAGACGGTCCTCTTAAAAGGGCAAATAGAAGAGTCATATAAAATAATGATGAAAAAATTGTCAGACATAAAAAAATATAAAAATAAAAAACTTAAGAAAATATATCACAGCAATATTTTATACCACCATCAAAGCAGTACCATATGGAAAGCTGAGCTGCTCTGCTCTCCTCTGCATTAGACTGATTTGATCATTTTCATGTTAAAGCAGTTCTGACTGTAGGCCCGTTTTGCCAAGTTGACTGCAAGTCATGTTGACTTTTCTAACATACATGTGTGTGCATGTGTGTGTGTGTTTATCTGCATGTGTGATTGTAAATTCTCTGGGGCTTAAGAGAAAGGTGATAAAGAGAGCTTTACTGTGCATTGTTATCACTCCTGCAAATAGTTTTTATGTGAGCCTAAACTGTTTCTACTGCATGCTCGCAACTCTAGTGTGCACACAAAGAGATACACAGACACTGTAAGAGTTCCTTACAAATGACTTGTCTGGCCACAGTGTCTACAGAAGTCTAGGGATTATTTAACCCCAGACTAAGATAATGTTACCCCATGAGAGAGCATATCAGGACATTTATGGCCGATTTAAAGAGGAAAAACTGTAGTTCAGAATTTATTCCAGCTTCTGTCTGACATTTGTGGAGCAGATGTATTTCCTATGTCAGTTTTTTCAGTCAAATTGCAAAAAGAAAAGGAAAAAAAGTATATATACAATAACATATGTGCCAAAAAATAAATATATGTTTAGCCAAATACCTCCCAGGGAAAAAAAAAACACATTTCAGTTATTCCCTTTAGAATAACTGCAGCTTGATGAAATGAATCCTTTTAATTTGCATCTCATGTAAATCATAATATAGAGTCATTTCAATTGGTGGAGAAAATCAAAAGATTGGGTGTGTTTAGCCATTGCATTTGCTGACAGAATATGAAAAACATAAAATTGACAGATTGATACTCAAATTAGCATTCACACAAAACCATCTAATTCAGTCAGTCTGAATGCAGAGAAGAGGGAAGACTGAAACAAAAACAACAGCACCCATGGTCACCTACACAAACAAAGAATATGCTCTTTATGCCTGCAGTTAAACAACAATGCCCTCTATTGGTGTGACACCGTATCTGTTTTCCCAACAAAGGCCATGGCACTAAAATCAGACTGATGTGTTTTTAAGCACACTCAGCAGAAATATCACATTGAAGTGCAATCACCTCAAACCTCAAAGAATGTCCTTATTAACCTACTAACTACCACAGAATGCTGTATTATTAAGTTACAAACGTTATTCAACTATAACAGTCATTGCTGCCATAATCAGGGGGCCTTATTAGGGCTTAAAACGTATTAATTAGAACAATAATGAATGAAACCACAGTAGGTAAGTGCAAGTGTAGCCAGCATGCCTCCAGCATTTAGAGTCTGCAGACTCACAGACGGCTTCTCAGAGTTAAGAGCCCTGTGTGTGTGCGTATGTGTGTGTGTGTGTGTGTGTATGTGAATGAGGATGGTTTACAGGATCAGTGAAGGAGTTCTTGACAGGAATGCACATTGAGCCTCTCGTCTCCCTGTTGCTCTCTCTACTGAACCGGAACAGTGGTGTAGACAAACAGGGGCGCCCCGGAGAGTGTGGCGAGCTAAGTGAGTGAGCACAGAGGTTTAATATGACAGCTACACTTCTCGGCGGCTGGTTCAGGGTGAAGAAAATGTCCTACACTGTACATCTGTGGCACCATCATGGTAAATTGAACACACGCCACTTAGAAAAACTGAGCAGGATGCAAGACAGGTGAAGGAGTTTTAAACTGTGAGTGATACGAGTAGTTATTTACTTCTTCTTGATGGAATATGTGCATTATAGTGTATGACATCAGCAACAACAAGTAGTGTATTTTGCACAAAAGTCCTGGTTCTAGTTAATAAATTGTGCATTACTATAATCAGTTATTTATTGAGTGTAATAAATGGATGCCAACTTTACATATTGTTATATGAAATAATAAAAAGCTGTTATTTGTAAATAGCCTTCAACAGATGCAAGAAGCCAGACGGGATTTTTTTTTTTTTTTTTATCCCAGTCCTTTGTAAAATGTTATTTTCATTTCATTAATTTAATCATTCATAGTAGTGGATGTGACATGCAGTAGTTCATGGAAAATTTTGTTACTGGTACCATTCATGGACATTTTCATTCATGACATATTCTTGCCTGACGGTAAAGCATCATCATTCTCCATCCAAAACTTAAGAGTAAAAAACATGAATGGCAGATAAGCAGTGGAGAGTTCCTCTCCCAGGTTTGGACTTTTCTACATGTGGTGGGACACAGGCAGAGTGTTGGTCTGATGTTCTTCAGCAGTGTGTGGCCATTCAGCCAGTTTCCTGTCCCTAAGCTCCTCCACCTTTTTTCCTTCAGATATAGCCTTCACAATCACACATTTTTTGAATTACTGTCTTCCTTTTAAGTAAAAGTTGTTTAGTACTCTTATTAAATACAGTAACAGTTAAGCTGCCGCAGGACAGCAGAGAGGTGCAGCAGGCTGTCCTGCGCAAGAGTTCTTAAGCAAGACACTGAACAAGAACTGCAGTTTTGCAGGGGATACCAATTTATAGGTTATATTTACAGAAAACAATGGTTGGAAAAGAAAATATATACTTAATAAGTTACAATATGTGAATCAAGATTTACTTCACACCATTTACAATTTAACACTATAACTAAACATGATTTGATACATATAATCTATAACAGAATGATGCCATATTTTCCCATTTCACTCCACTTTAACCGATTTTGTTTACCTATAGTTTTTCCTTTGTCACTTTTTTGTGACGATGAAAAAATGATATATTTTGGTATGCTTACACCATCCTGGCAAGCAGCCTCTTTCCCACCTCCCAGAAGACCATTAAACACTTGCAGACAGGGGGCAGGGGTGGGGGCAACAAAGCAAAGCAAGAATAGATGGAGAGAAATGGTAATAGCTGCACAATCTTAAATGGGATTGTGGCAAAGATTTGCAGCTGCTGCTTTTACAAATGGTTTTGGCAAAGTTTAACAAATCTCTTTGAGAATAATTTGCCAATAAACGCGAGGAAGCCCTCTCTGTTGACAATGTTCATGAATAATTTTGTTACACTTCATTTTAAAATACCGTGAGGAAAAATTACAGGAGGCATCTTTCATTGCCATTTTGAAAGCCTTGAGAGAGAAGCCATGCGATGCAGCCGAAAGACGTTATGATACATACCTGAGCAGAGCTATTAGCCCGAGTCCCATCCCCCATTTTATTTCAATTAAAGCTCTCTCTTTGATTCAGAGGCATCCAAATCTAAAATGTCTTTGATCTCCAAAGGAAAATAAGAGTCTATTTAAACGAGTGGAAAAGAAAGTTGTAATTCCAGAACAGGGGACAACTTTCCCTGCTGCGGTTTTAACTGGCACAGGGGTACTTAAAAGATCTCATGCCTGGTTTGGCAGGGGTGAACAAAACAATCCACTATAAGACAGAAAAAAACACACACACACACACAGTCTGTAAGGGGATGACAGGCTTTCTTTCATTCTGAATCTCACTTCCCCAAATGTGATTAATCAAGTGTCTCGATAAGCACATACAGAGGGAGGAAAAAACAGCCTCAAAAGACAGAAGTTAATAAGTTCTATGGTACACTGACACATCACATCCAAGTGATAGAAGAAAAAACTTTCTTTACAGTATTGCTGCGCGTTTCCTGATTAAACAAAGCACTTTAAAATGAAAAAGCTGTTGGATCCTGAGGAGAATTCAAAGTTAATCTTGAAGTAGTCCAAAATTGTTTGACAAATCTGTCTCCAGTGCTGCATTTCCAAGAAAAATTACAGTACTGAACTAGAGTGCTTGCAGGAAAGCTGATATCATAATACCAGCTATGCATATATTACGGCACGCCTCTAAAAAATTGTGAATCAAACATATGTACAGGAAACAAACTTCTCTCTGCATGTTAATCTTATACAGGAAACACTGACAGTCACACCCCTCTGATTCTTGAAGCTGTAGTTAAATCTCGTTGCTCAATCTGTAGGCTGCCTGCCACCAAACACACTTTGATCCTCTCCGTTGCCCACCAGGGCGTGCGGGAACAGCTACACGACAGTCCCAGTGTGAGGGATTGTGGGTATTTTCTCCACTCAGAGTGTAGGATTATGGGCTGCTAACTGCTTTTGTATGAAAGAAAAACATCAGTGTGCACCGCGTCGGAGCCCCAGCGAACAACAGTCGCTCCCCGGAAGCCTGGGTGTCCTTTGATGTGCTGCTAAGCGGCGCGGGGCCACACAGAGAAGAGGAACACAATCAGTCATCTGTTAGAAAGAGACTAGCAGGCCTCAGTCCCAGAGAGGGGTCACTCAACACTGGCCACAGACACAGACACAGGCAGGAGGGGGAGACAGCTCTAAGACCAGACATTCACTTTCACTTTTGTGGGTCCTGTCATGTGTACTTTCACTTTTCTTCGTTCTCTCCTTTAACCGCTGTTCATTCAAGTGTCTTCCAACTCTCCTTTTCTTCTCTGCATAAGGAAATAATGAATTCATTATTCTAATAATTCTGATGTTTGTCTGCTGTGAGTAATAATAATCCATTTAATCAGTGTTCTGTGACTCAACTTGATCTCTTTTCTTGCCTTTTCTCTCAGCGCTTTATATGATGCAAGCATGCATATTAAAGCAAGGCAGCCAGCTGTGAAAACAGCTTAATTAGTAGTAATCACTTCTGATGGAACATGTTTCCACTATTTGCCTCCATTAGGAATGCCTTATTTCTCTTATTCTATCAGCCAACTGCTGCCATTCTGTGCCAGGTGGTGCTATTAGAATGATGAATGTGTCCCAGAGGTGGATTTCTGTCACTAAAAACCTTCATGGTATAGTTTTGCACCTCCCACTTAAACTCAGACAGATTTTCATATTGATAATAAAAGCACATGTGAATAATACAAGAGGCACTCGTCGTCCAAAAGCAATCTTCACTTTCATGGATAAATTGAAGACTATCTTGGCATTTTCATGTATTTGTGGTTATGAAAGGCACGTGAACACGATGTAAAATTCACAAAACAATAGTCAATGTGACAGCATGGTCCAGGAGAAGTTCCACTGGATCCAGCTACACAGATGCCCGATCAAAAGTGATGTCAGCACAGGAGGAGAACAAGGAGCTCTTTAAGCCCCACAAAGCAAACTGCCTGTACAGTGAAGCAGAGCCTGGAGAGCCCGTGATGAAAAAGGGAGAAATCAATGGTATTAACAAATCGTTGATGCCCAAGACAATTAGAAACTGATGCTCATTCGAGGCCCATAAGTTTGATTCACAGCACTTATTTCCACTTTATCTTACCATCTAACCTGACAGAGTTGAATCAATGGCAGCAGTTGGTGGAACAGCAATTCTTCACGTGCAGTTCAATGCGAGCTTCATTGTGAGGGCAGGGTCAGCATTGGGAGAGATGAGAATGATGGACAGCTGAGAAGAGCATAAGAAAGTCTACTTTTTCCAACTGGAACAAATGTCGAGTTGACGTGCACCGTACCTGATTTTCTGGGCCTGAACATAACTGAATTTGCTGTATGTCACCTAGTTTGTTCAATAAAACACACGTTTCCAACCACAAACCTGATTACTGGGATATAATGAATGTACATTTGCCTTCATAATATACTTAGACTGTACCAAGACACCACAGAAATGAGAAAATATAGCATTGGTTTCATATAGCACATTCGCTAGAATTTATACACTCCATATTGGCTCATTTTTAGTGTACATACTTTACTTTAGATTGCATTAGCCTACATTTAGGAAAAAAACATCCCAAAAACATCCAACATGGGTGTCCATTCCCCCAGCTGTTGATGTGTTTCAGCTACAGTATTTTAATCGCTCTTGCAAAGAATCTTGTGGCATCCTACTTCCCAGTCATGCCACCATTCAATGCATATTTGATACTGTATGGTTGGCAAGGATTCTTAACCATCCCCCCACTTTGGCAGCGGGCCCATCAGATATTATGTCACACACGCATCATGGAGGACACAAAAACAGAGAAAAGCACAAAGTGAGAAAGTCTGCAGAAAGTAGAAAGAGGATATTGTTATACAGGAAGTGCTATCAGGAAAATATCAGCCCAAAAGACATTATGTGGGAGTGTCATGATTAATGTCTGTGGATATTTAAAATGGGGTAAATAGGGTGGAAAAAATATTACGAAGAGTATAATGTAATGCCTTTTTCAGGGCAGACATTTTGCCATGTCATTGCAGGAGCGCATAGGTGCAGTTAATGACATTAATAATGACTGCACTGAGAGCTTTCATTAATGTTTATCTGTTACTTTACTGCTGTGCTTTTTCTGCTTGACATGAGGTAGTATTAAAAGAGTTGTATTGAATTCCATGACATTAAACATCTTGTTTTTCCCTATATCTGCACGTAAAGAAATAAATATAAATAGTTAAGAGTTAATTTTCCTATTTTGAGTTTTATCTAGTTGACCTGAAAAAAGTCGCAGTAAAAAACTGGACAGGCTTTTTTAGAATTATGATATACAGCTGATTCATAAACATAGCTTCAGGTTTTATACATCAGTAAAATTATGATAAATCCCTGAATCAGTATTAAATTCCCATGAACTGAGACAAGAAAGTAAAAACTGGTGGCCAGGTGCTGTACCAGTGTGGCAGTGTGCAGACTCAATAATGATTTTTTTTTCCTGTCTATAAAATTCTTGGCCTACAGTAGGTATAGAGAGTAATTTAACACTAAGATAAACCATAAACATTTATTAAGCTCACTTAGTTGTAAGTCAGGTTGAAAATTTACTTATAATAATGTTTGTATAACATCTACACACCTGTGTCTTTCTTGTTTTACTTTATTACCTACTTGTTCCAGGACTCAAAGGCCACCACTTGTCCCATTTGCAGGTAGACACGGTGTATATATATGGCACCATAAAGTCAGGCTGCCACACATGTTCGAGTGCAATTACAAAGGGCATTATGTAAACCTATTTGTTTTCCATGGTAACAGTATTACTGCCGGTTTATCAGTGACCACTTGACAGACAGAATGGACTACCTATCACTCTCTAACATGCTCAACCATCCGTCACACAAGCTCTCAGTCAAAGTGTTTCAACTTTAGGTGAACATCCACACACACACACACACACACACACACACAGATACACACACATACACCCATAGCCATAAAAGGAGCAGATGCCCAAAGGAAAGGACAGCATTCAAGTCAATACAGTTAAACATTTCTGCTGAATGGACATTACTGTGCATGGGGATTAGCACTTGGCCCATGGGAGAGAGGACCATGCCCACGTTGGTGTGGTGTTTGAGTGTGTAATTCGGAGAGAAAGACTTGATCTTGAAGACAAACTTGTATAAGGGACAGGTTCATATGTACTGTATTTGTGTGTGTTAAAAATTAATTAGCATGGTTTGTCTTATTGAGAAAGTGGGAAGACTTGGGATAAAAAAGTGATAACTTTTGTCGACGTGGCTGGAGGTTATAGTTAGCGCTGTGGAGCGATGCTTAATGTTTGTGTGTGTTCCCATGGCATCCACACAGGGATGCAAAAAGGACCAGAGTGATGTGATATACATTAGTGCTGTCTGCAGAGAGCCACATGTCTCACTGGACTCAAAGATCTGATGGCCATGGAATGAAAATGTAAGTGTTTATCAAGCTATGTTGTAATCCCAGTTAAGTGATAAAGTGTTGATGTTGTGTCGATTGCCCTTGACTTTAGTTGCTACTATATCAGGGTTTCCAACAGTGTATTACAAGTTGACCTCCCACCAGGCCTAAGCATCAGGGATTTTTTTTAAAAATGTAGTTCAAGATGTTTTCTGAACTAAAATGTGTTATACAAGTAGTGTAGCTGCTTTAAGGAATAGCTCAGTGTGTAGTGAGTGTGCGGTTGAGAGAAAGAGAAAAAGATAAAGAAAGTGTATGTGTGACAGTAAAGCCACAGATATATTCCCAAGCGGACACATACACGGACAGCTGCAGACACCATGGATGCATAGTAGTTCTGTTTATACTACTTGCTGGAGTCCTCTCGGAGGACGTGTAGATCTGCGTCTGCAGGAAGACAGCGATGTCCGCGCAGACCAGTGTGGACAAGTCTGCACGGTCACAACAAATTGGAGGTATACAGATGTCCACACAGAGCCAACGCGTACACCCTCTGATGAGGAAATTTACGTCACGCGGACCCTTGCTGACCCTCGCAGATGCGGAAAGTATAAATTCAGCTTAGGGCTGCAGCAACACCCGTCTGCAGCGCACACAGACATGGGGACAAGCCAGAGGACAACCACTGCTTACAACGAGAACCGGAGCTACCCATCTGCCATCCAGAGAGAGACATATCGAGAGCAGGCCGAGCAGGCAGAGAGAGGAAGAGTTTCTGTCGGGGAGACATGAGAGCAGCTGCTTGCTATCAGCTACGTGTGTTCACAGCAGAGAGCAGAAGGGAGGACAGACGTCTCACTCCACTACTCTGTGCTGTGACTGCTGCTACGGACGACTAATTACTGATAACACGCTTAGTATTTTACAAATCTTTTTTTTTTTATTTGATGAACGTCGGTGCTGATATGAAAGGGTTTTATTTCTATAAAAAGAGCAAAACGATGTTGGCGATGGTGGGCAAGTAATGTCATCAGTGCCTGAACACTGTGTATCACTGGTAACACTTTTACACACTTTATCCCCCCCCACACCGGGCCTAACAACATTTCTGGTGGAAACCTTTTTATATATTTCACATTGATTTTATTTTTCCTGGTAAAACTAGTAACTAATATTTAATTGTTCATGACACAGTAAGCCATAACAGTTTATTAAGATGTGTTTTATAATACAGTAGATAAAGTATATAGCTATAATGTACCCAAAATGCTCCAAAAAACATTAAATCATGATGTGCCTCAAAAGGTCACAGAGTGGCACAAACAACTGGTCGATTCCGACATTTTCATAACAAAAGAAATTTTCAGATTCACTAGTTACAGCTTCTCAAATGTGAGGATTTGCCACTTTTGTCTGTGTTAGTAAATTGTTCATGTTTGTGCTATAAATTGTTGATTGGACATTAAAAGACGTCACCTTGTGTAATTGTGGTGGAAGTTTATAAAAAAAATCTTTTTGAAAACAAAGACTAAATGATTGATTAATATTTAATTAATAGATTAATCTATAGAGTGTAATGCTGGTTTCAAAACATTCATGACTTGCTTTGCAAATGCATTTGACATGTTTGTTAGAAATGAACCCTACAAATAATAAAACTACATCAGTTTACGATGAAACCTCCACAGGATAAATATCCCCACTGATACATTTCAGCTTGTTCACCTCAAAGTCAGTCCATGTTAAGGTGGAGAGAAGAGGCAAACCAAGGGAAAACTCTGATCAATGTTCAGCAATCAGCAGATTGATCACACATGATACCACTGGCCAAATCAAGATAGAAAACGCACTTCCCCCCTTTTCTCAATGTGCTGCCGAGCCAACAGGTGGGTTTTTCACCTTGATAATTAGATAAAGATACTGTTGAGATTTTAAATCAAAACTCATTAAAAAGCCAAGACAGAGACTAAATGTAATTTGTGATGCAATCTTGTAGATCCTGTAGTTTTTGTGAGGCACTATTGTTTGTATGGTATCAGATCAGCTGCCAACTGCTCTCAAGAGGTCAGTTATACACTGCCAGAGAGAGCTCCAAAGAATGCCGTGATAAAAATGACCAAAGCCAGGATAATTTAGCAAATGATTTTCATGATAATTCTATTTTCTTTTCCTCCTATCTCTTTAATTCCCCTCTCCTCTGTCAGGATTCTCACAGCCTTGCCTTGCGGGCAGTAAGTATATGCACCATGAACACATTTAATTTTCCCTGTTAGTCCACAGCGCGGCCAGAGGTGAGCTTTAATAAGGATCAATGGCACTTTATCTGGGACAGGACCCACTCCCGTGCATGCAAATCACAAAACCAGCAATGGATTCAATTAAAAAGAGAACCTCCAACCACCGGCACTGGAAATTCAATTAAAGGATTTATGCAAAGGTTCACTGGCTTTTTTGTGTTGCTGTTTCTGTTTATGTAATGAGCTTTTCATATCAAGAATCAATACGTAATCTGGACTGGGGCCATGGGGAGGGTGGTGGATTCCCTTCTCATAAGCATTTTGGATATAATTCAAGAACAGGCATTTCTATAGAGCAGTTAGCAGAATATCTGACCATGTTACTCTGTCCAGTGGGCATGAATTGGAGTCTCCTCACTCTGTGGTGCTCTCTTAGAGCGCATAACATGTCTTATGCTATAGCCACATAAGAATTTAACAATATGTATTGACTGAGACACACTTTGAAGTACAGTGATGCGCCGTAAAACCACTTACAGAACTCCCCCTCCCGATCAGCCCAGCAAAGAGGCTAAAAGGCTGGGGCCCCTGCCGCAGCCCCAGTGTGCACCCTGAGGTGTGTGTTTTAGCCTAATGAAATGGGATCTCAATAGACAATAATCCTTGTAACAAGATTGAACGGGGACACCCATGTCAATATTAGCAAATGGGATTGCTGGCTTTTCGTGTTTGTGCACGCACACACACACATACATACACACACACGCACGCACACACACACACACACACATACACACACGTGCTGTCTGCATGCTCTCATACCTGTGTGCCCATCTGTGTAAAAGTGCTCTCTCATTGCTTCTCCACCCAGGTTTTAAGTGGAACACAAAAATAAGAGTGTTCTGGCTGGACCTCAAGGCTGTGGGTGGGGACCCATAACATTTTCCCACACCTACACGATTAGAGGATTTAAGCCCCCACGCCCACCCCCGAAGTTCCTCAGAAGTTTTTGATTAATCTGCCACAGATGCGCCAAGAGGGGTTGTTCCAAGATAGAGGTGTAAAAAAGGGATGCTGTGTCGACAGAAAAGAGGTGCATAAAATAAAAGCAGTACAATAAATATCTGGCCAGTTAATGAAGAGGGACATAGACATTAGCTACCATGCTGTATGGCATCCCAAGAATAACTACCACAGTCGCAGTCTAACACATCATAGTTCATAGTTTAATATGGAGGCACTTAAGTGAACAGTGGCATCACTTAAAAGGTTTGTGTCAATCATTTCAGGGTGTGGTAGGAGGTTATGTATATGTATGTATTGGAGAGAGAGCAAACTGTAAAGTTAGACTGTTGAGTCATCTGTAGTAACCAAATAAATAGAAACAAAAGTGCAACTATATACATTATATTAAAAAGGTGTCTAATATTTTTTGTACATCTCATAAGGAGAATCAAATTTATTAGAGATACTCACTCCACTAACACACATCATGAAGGCACAATGTTGAGTGCTCTATCCTACATCCCATCAGCACTCTCAGTGGAGGAGAGGGATGAGATGTGGAGCAAAAGAAGACTAAAATTACCGTCTGTATGAAAAGTGAAACTAGACAGTCTATTCACATCCTGGCCTGGCTATAAATAGCGTAACACACACAGCTAATGTGGTGGATTAGTAGCAGAAAGCAGACAGGCAGTCATCACAGCTCTCGTCCTCCTTAGCCCACCAGGCCCTGGATCCCAGCAGACGTCACCCTATCTACCAAATCAGTATCAGCCAGGGGCCTCGTCCATTCACAAACGCAGCTCCATACAACTCTCAGCCCCATCTTGTCATTCACAAAGTAGGGAAAGGCTCCTGTTTCGGTAGTTGATATTCTGTCAGGATGTTACTCCCCCTTTCCTCTTCATGGCACCATATGAAGTAAGTGTGTAACACTATCCACACACACCCTTTCTTCATATTTATACAGAGGGTGGTGGTAAAAGATCAGGGATAAAGTGCCCATTTTTTCTTCAGATTCAATCATATGATGCTCACAAAAGCTCTATCACAATGAGGTCTGATTGATGTACAGGATACTCCTCAATAGCTCTTGGTTTGCCTCCAACTTCATTTACTCCAGATAACTAAATTACATGACAACACTCCAGTTACATCACACAAGTAACACACATACTGCTAAGGAGGATTGACATATTCCTCCAGAAAATGCATCTTGCTCTTGTGCTGCAAGAAAAAAAAAAATGTTTTAATGTGTTTGAATTAAAGCAGTTGTGTGTTGGTTATAGTTGTCTGTTTCATCAACTGTTAATGGCATGCTTCTAGTGAAGTAAACATGACGCATCTGCATAAAAACAGTAATTGCTGTTTTGTTTCACTGAATCACTGAATACAGCAGCCTGCTGCTTAATCCTGCTAACAGCAGACTGCCAGTAGACACTCCCTCACCTTTCCCTCTCTCCTAATCACCAATTAGGACTCCATTAGTCTGGCCTGGCAGCTCATTTGCTCTGGAGGCGACTGAAGGGGCCTGGTGTGTGGGACCCCTGCCCACTGTGTTCCGCCCCAGCGACCACAGCACCACACGGCTGTCACGGTAACACTGCCACCAAGTCTCCCTGTTCCACAAGTGAAAGTCCCTTTCCTCCTCCCTCACCACTTCCTGCCTAACAATGCTTTGCCGGGGAAATCCTCTACCACACTGGCAGGCTGCGCACAGAGACTCTCCCTCTGAGAATGTGGGAAAAGGAGATGCAAGAGGGAGGCAAGGAGGGGGAGGTGGGGGGGGGGCAACTAGAGGACAGTCAACACAAGTCTGTGGAGCCACTTGTTAGGGACTTCATTAAATGTCCGTCCCCTTGGTGAACGGGTGAAGTGGGACCCTTATTAGCTGAGTAGGGAGACATCCCTCAAGAGTTGGAAGATGGCTGAGAGCCCCACTGCCAGCTGCCTGAGAAGGCTTGTGGGAAACAGGGGGAAACGCAGGACAGCCAGAGGTAGAGGAATGGTGAGGAGCAGAGGAAGGATTTTGATGAGAGAGAGAGAGCAGGGACCAAGTCACATTCAATGCACTAAACAGCCTCTCAGCAACATTGTGAAATTACCCCACTGGCACGCAAGACGAGGCCCAAAGCTCTCAGGAACTTGTTAAAGCCGCTGGCTCCCTCTCTCTGTCCCCCCCCTCCCCCACTTCTCTTGGCTAATGTCACACCAGAGGGCCTTGGTCAAAAGTTCAGCACGTGCATATGTAAAAAGGTAGGTGAGCGCCAAAGGCAGCAGACAAGGTATGAGATGGGGATAGTACAAGATGTAATTGAAAAATGAGCACGTGTTTGTGTATGCACATTCAAAAGTACGTGTTCGGGCATGTGTTTCTGTGTGTCTAATGCTAGTAGAAAACAGAAAATCAGTTATACCAAGGCCACTTATGACAACTGTTATCTATGGCAGTCTCTATGATAGCATCGTCAGCGCTGCTTTTCTGCTCCTTTTTATTCCACTCCCCATCTTTTAAGCTCGTTGGAAGATCAGGAATATTTGATCAACTTGCTGTCACAGTGACGGTAAATGGATAACATGCCGGGTATGTTTTCATGTGAGCCTGTTTGAGTATAAAATTGAAAGACAAAACAATTTGCTTTTTCAGAAGGTGTATTTGAAAAGTATTATACTTAACCTGCCTGACTACCATGGCCGTCTTCTATACGTTAAGGATATATGATAACTGTAAGCGATTTTATCAAGTGAGTGCAAAGCAAAACAAATCAAATATAGCTAATGTATATGTTGGCTTTCTTTAGTGTAATTTTGTTATACCATTTCCAATATGCTGGCATCTGCAGTCTCTGTAATCTCCATGGATCCCAGGAGCATGTACAAGCAATTAAAACAATAGCATCTTTACGCCCCTGCAACCAATAAACAGGCTAATGTCACTGCTCTATAAAGACACTTAGCGTCTGGGGCAATACCCCAGCTGGATTAGAACACAGCTCTGCGCTTTTAATACCCCACCATAAAGAAGGTTTAAAGAAATGCATGCACTTTATTAAAGAGACTCCAAGGAAATAATATCAAATACATAACCAAGACAACACAGTAAAGTTTAGGTTGCGTTCACACCAAATCAGGCAATGCATGAAAAAACAGCAGTTCTTCCATTCATTTGAACTGGGGCAGTGCGTTTCCGCTGTGGGAGTGGGAATTGCATAGGGCTCGGCAAAAAAACGCAGCAGCCTTCTGACAAAAAGTTGAACCGTACCCAACTTTTTCCAAAATGCAACCTGACGTCACGCTGCGGTGCCCAATCACATATACGCAAGCGCACATTTCTGGTGGATTATTTTGTAGTGTGAACACCGAATTTGGCTGTTTACCTCGTGATCATCGTGACAAAAGATACAAGACTTGCCTCCTCCAGAGTTTTAAAATCCTGTCGGTAAGTTTTACAAACTTCTGCACAGTGTTTTCACTTCTGATAAGTCCTTAAATGCGTTAATCTGTAACTCCAACTCAAATTCCTGGATTGTATTTCATTGTCTAACCAGTACAACAAAGCCCCCTCCATTGTAGCCCCCTGCATCATAGTGCTGGACTGCCGGATTTGGTGTGTTAATGTGTAAATTCAGATAACATACAATTTAAGTTGAAGATTATTTATCAACATTAATTCTGCATTGCCGGTGTCTTGGGAGAGTTCCTCTTTTAAGGAATCTTAAAATAAGTGCAACTTCCTGAGATTTTGTCAGACTACTGCCATGCAGGCCAAATACTTAGCCATCTCAGTGTAAAAAGGGTTTGAGCCAATGGTCAATGTATATGCACAACATTTAAGGGCTCGATTTTGACATCAGTTTGAGCCTCAGGCCTGGAACATAACCAGAAATGTTGAACTTTTGTGGTGCTGACTGGGCATTGGCAAGGGAATCTCCAGCCCTAACCTCCAGAGGGGAACAAGAGAGCAATGGGATCCCACACAGCCACAGGTGCCATCTAGGCCTGAACCTGAGAACTTCCCTCTGCTCAACCGCACCACAAGCCCAAGGGCAAGGAAGTCCTTTCCATGAGTCAGTACATTTTTCCTGCTAAATCCTGAAAATAAGAAGAGAAAAGCATTGGGGGACATGTGTACAGGGTGTATATTATGGAAGGAGAGGGAGAGAAATGGGAGAGAATACTGGTGCTGGTGAAGGGAGAGAGACATGAAGTGTGTGGGACAACGTCTCAGATTCCTAATATGCTGCTTTCATTGGCCTAGCCCCAAAGGTTTAACAGTACTGTCCTGGGAGAGGTCCAGTACCTTCAGTTTCCTCTTGCTCCGGCAGACTGTGCGTGGATTTGCCCTAACCCCGTTCTCTCTTTCCTTTTTAGATTACATTTTATTCTGTGTTTTATGAAAGGTCTGATGGGACTTTCCTTCACCCCAGGTAAATAAGCCATGCAGCTGGGCAAACAGAACCCCAACCTAGCACTGGGGTCAGTATAAAATTGGGTAAGAGGAGAAAGAAAGAGAGACTTTGAGAGGGGGCGTTAGAAAATGAAAATAGTATACACACATGAAATTGAGAGATTTTAGAAAGGTTGGTTTAAGCTGCACTACACTGCCCACATACACACACACACATACACACACACACACAGACAGTTCCAGGTTCTGCCCTGAGCAAGGAGACAAGCTCCACAGCCTCTGAGGCCAGATTATGCAATCTTCTCCCTAAGTGATGGGAAGAGCTGGCCAAACTGAGCTCAAAAGAACCCTCAAGTAATAAACAAAATGTGACAGAGAAATTCACTGAAGACACAATTTAAACTAAAAGATACCATCTGAAACTTCATCCGTGGCAAAACTGAACCATCATCTGTTATTTTCATGCTGATGAATCATTCTGTCATGATCCAAAAAGCTTTCTTGTGTATGTTATCTGTGTGTGAATGTAAAGGTATAATGTATGCTTTTGTCTAAAGCATTTGTGAGTGCCTCTGTGCTAAAAAGCATTAAATATGTAGCATGTTTAAAAATTATTTTGAAGTTTATTCATTTCTAAGATACCCAAATTAAGTCAAATAACTTGGCCTAAGCAGTTAAGCAGCTAAGTGAAAGGAAAGGTGGCAATGCCCCACTGATGTCACGAGCACTGAATGGCTGTCGATCATACACGGTGATAGTTTGAGTGACTTTCCCAACCCACTTCTCCTTGTGGCCATCCCAAAAGTGTGTGGTAAGCATGTCAATGATTAATTGGTTATCAATTCATTGCTGTTAATATTTTATTTTTATATATAAAAAATCTTAATTACTTTATTAAATTATATTTCATTTTTAATTTAATAAAGACGAGGGACATGCAGCATAACTGTCAGAAAATGCACTTTTTGATATGCTGTAGGTTGCACCACTAGGTGGCCTCTTACTGTTTAAAGAGACGAAGTTACAAGTGTGCTGACCACCAATAAGGGCCACATAAAAATCGAAGCGTCCCTTGCTACGCTCACTGTGGCAGTCCTGAGTTATTGTCCAGACACAGTTCAGTTTACTGTTTTTCCTCAGATAGTGGCCGGGGCCTTTATTTACCTCACCCACAGGGGGCACCAGGCCTTTATTGGGAGCAGGCTTATATTAGAAAGAGGCCTATATTTCTAATTCCCTCTGTTTGATAAGTATGTTTGCTCTTATTTTAGTATGAAACCTCTTTGTTTTCTGATCTGCTTTCGTTTGCTCTGTTTAATTTTTGTTACTGTATTACCAGTAATCCGCTTACTGCAGTGCAGAACAATAATTCTAGTGCTCAAGTTCCACCCGGAATGTTTTGGCAGTGCACCACTTAGCTGTAGCATGCGGGTAACATGTTCATGGATGTATGCTTGCCAGCTTAGCGAAGTTACCCTGGTTACCTTGGTTACCCTGGTTACCCATGCTCATATAGTGTAGCTGCTGTCATTATTATTAAAATATGCACCATAATCCCCGTATTTAAACAATATTGCGCCTCCTCCGTCCTCCTCCTCTCTCTGTGATGGTCGGCTAGAGGGCTACGCATGTACTCATAGAACTTACATCCAGGTAACTACTATTTATGCTTAACTGGTATGCACTATTAAATAACAGGCACCAGGAGGTAATCAACACTTGTTTTTTCCTCAGCCTGTTTTTGGGACAGGCCTTTATCGGAGCTCCGGATTTTAATTGACTACTGTTTTTTATTTGAGAAAATACGGTAACTAGCTATCTGAGGCTCATACTAAAGCCAAACTACCGTCTTCAACAGAAGCAGTGTGGAGCCGCTCGGTGAAAGCAGGCTGAGAGCTGAGCTGATGAGTAATTAGAGAACTGAGTGTGGGAGCTACGGTACTAACCTTCAGGACAAGCAATTCTCTAATTACACACCTTTGAACAAAATCAAAGCAAAAGTCACAAACTCTATAAGCAACACTCCCCTGCTTTGAGTATAAATGCATTTTAACAGTAGCAGTAAATGTTGAAAGATTTCCTGGACTGATAAAGTTTTGCATCCCCAGGACATCTGTCTTACCTGAGCAGGTGTTTCCAGCATCTGGATTAACATTAGCTACAGACAGGTCATTCCTGTCATGTAGATAAAGTACGCATATTATATTATATAGAACCAGTAAGACTGAAGTCTGTTGTGGGGAGATTGGGGTAACCTGTTTTGTGTTAATCCGATAACGTTGACGTTTTTTTTACTGTTGAAGGTTACAGTACTTTTAATAGGAGAAAAATGGGTCTAACTTTGTTTTAATTGTTGTCAAACACTTTAGTCTGATCTAATTTTTGTCCTTTAATGAAGCTTGGAAGTTGTGCAGCATTGTTTGCTGTCTTTAAAACTTTGAATTTTGTCTGGCCAATCACTGAATAGCGACAGGCATGAGTGGGAGTTCCGCAGTTTTTAATGAAGACATTATTTTGTGTTATTTAATTAAATTCAAGAAACTCTTCAAATTCCTAATTTACTCCAATTTTGCAGCAAACATAGGCCACATCAGTGGTTAAAAAAAAACGCCCAAACGAAAGTGTTTCATAAATTGTTAACGATAAACTGACTATTGATTGTTAACGTGGCAGACTAATAATTTAAGACATTGCTTTAAATTTGCTTGTGCTTCACACTGCAAGGCAGAGCCACCAGTCTGTTGCATCACAAGGATCCTAAAAAATGCAAAGCAACAAACTGAGAAAAGAAATCAGTTTTGTTAAGCGTTTACCAACTTGTCAGCATAACACGCAATGAGTTGTTCGTGATTACACTCCATGTATGGAATGTAGTAGGCATAAACACACAAAGGGCAATTAAATTCCCCATTTCCCTGGAGGAGAAAGATACAGAATATCAAGACGGACTCCCAACAACTAAAAGAACTGCTGATGTTCTTGGACATAAAAGACAAATTCTTTGCAAGTGTACTACCACTCAGGTCCTCACTAATAAGCAAGCAGTACAATGTGACAGACTCCTGTCCAACAAAAGTTGCAGAAAACAGAAGAATGAGCAAATCGGGCTTCCCAGCAGATTGGTTACTCTTCCCTCAGGCCACATCTAAAACATGAGTTATTTAGTTTTTGTTTTGCTGTCATGCTTTGTGCTGACAAAGCCATATCAATCTTTGTACATTTCCATAGTGCTAATAATGCTGCGGCAGAGGAAAACAGTCTTGTGGACTAGCTATCCTTGGCTGTTTGTGTCTGTTGTCACTGTCCCTGAAAACAGTATAGGAAGAACAAGATGAACACATCCATGCCCATGCCCATAGGGATGAATGGACTCACCCCAATTACCAGAACACATGCTTTTTAGTGCAAAGAGGTGGTTAGGTGAGAGGTCTGGAGAGCCCATCACATACAGGGTAAAGCCTGTGTGAAATACACAGGAATATTTGCAGGGCTTCTTAGACAGTGGGGAGAATGATTTCAAGCAAAGAAAGAGGAGAAGACAGGCGGAGAATTGGGGGATCATGAAAGGCAGCACTGGGAATAGCTCAACTTCTAGCTCAAAGACCTCAGCACCGGGCAAGTGCTGTTCCTCTTACACAGTCAGTGCTGCCAGGGAAAATATTTTTATTCTGAATGACAGATGTAGTACATACAGAGCTGCTTTATTTATGAATTCACTCTTGTTTTCCATTAACATTCTTCATGGCTTCTTTCCAAAGGTTATCTTAAAACATGGCTGTATAGCAGTAGATAAAAAGGGAGTAAACCCTTTATATGAAGTGTTGTGATGTAGTCTGTGACTATGAAAGAGATATCTTTGGAGAATACCAGATTTTTTTGTGTAATGTTACGTGAACAGAAACTGTAAAAAATGAAAAAAAGAGTCCACACACTAGATAATGCTCCCATGAACATTTGTTGGTGTACCATGTGACGTTTCGAGAGTAAAGCTTTCAAGCGTTAAGCTCTTCTTCGTCTGAAGAAGAAGGGGTGGGGGTGGATGCGCTGAACAAATCTCAAGAGAGACCACACATTTTTCTGTTCTCTGTTTTCTGTTTAGAATCATCAGGTTAGGGTAACCCCTTGTTGCTAACTTTGGAGCTAACCCCCTTCACTTTTCCAGCAGTTGTGGAAACAGCAGACATGACTTTTCTTTGTCTTGACAAGCTGCAGCATTTATTAACTGACACACTGCCTATACTGTACATTTACTGCCAGATTGACCACTTACTGCTAACCTTTTCCTCTGCTCCGCTCACATTCACTGTCACTTTTCTGCCGCTCGCACTTGCTCAACCACACACTCGCTACACATTTTGCACTGCCCTATTACTTGAAAGGAGCTACGCTACCAAGAGTTTCCCAGGCAACAACACAGAGGTTGACTCACATTTAAGAACAGCGATGCACAGAGGCTCCAAAACGCAATGATTTCCAAATGTATATTTGGATATTTTTGGCATTAAAGAAATATTCTTTTGGCCTGGTGAGGGTTCTCGTTGTACAATTATAGGGGAAACACTGGTTCTCACCAGCATTAGGTGTGAAAAAACGCAGTCCCTTCATTCATTCAATGATACCACTGTAATGATGCAGTGGGTGTGCCAACACAGCAAGCCTTGAAAAAAAAAACATTGGGTTATCTGTCAAAGGTTGACAGAGAATAAAATGATTGTCAATGTGAGAACTTTCCAGAGTCACAAATCCTTTTTCATACTATTATAAACCACTGTGCAGAGTTTGTGAACATCCACTGTACAAAAACATCATATTTTGTCTTCTAACCTGTACATGCAGCAACATGCCGCCACTAATACAGCCCCTCACATTTTTTTTTTTTTTTTATGTGTCATCTTTGGTCTCATTGTCCACTTTGTACTTAGTTGTATATGATATTGTTGATATAATGATTTGGATTGAAAACACTTTATCTGTGCAGGAGAGCTACAACAAGGTGTCTGGTTGATGGCTGTTCCATGTTCACCTGAGGATGCAGAAGGACATGATAAGTGATCCTAGAATTTCAAAAAATAAAACGTGTTCTCCTGTAAATGTACATAAATACTATTTCAGATTTTAACACTTTTTGTCCCACACACCAGCCCTGCTCACAACTTAAGCTTTGAAAAGGTATTTTATTACTATTTTGTGATCATTTAAGTCTCTCATTTTACAATTTCAGTGTGTGACAAACAGAACAATGACGTACAACTAGCTGATAGACGTGCCTTGTATAAGTCATAAACATAAAACCGAATTCTCAGTGTATATGCAACAGATGGATCTGTTTAGTAGCTCTAGGCCTGTTCGTCTGTTCACAGCATTGCTTCTGTGTGTGAGCATGAAGAAGTATAAAACGGAGATAAATGCGAGCCTTGAAGGCACACGAATGGAGAGGAACCAGTGCCAGAGAGACTGAGTGAGACGTAGCATTGGCAGAGCATAGGGATGTTTTCACAGCACATTATGTTTGAGTACACATCAAACATGCCACGCACCGATCTTTGATTGTCTCTGGTGAGGCTGCTTTCTGACAGGTGTTAGGCGAGGTCCCTGGGTAGAAAGGCGAGCATGGTGTAAACACACACTCGTAATGACACGTCATGCACTTGGCAAATACAGAGATGACAGGGACCTCCCAGAGCATGTTTATGTTGAGGTAAAGTTTATGAAGGCAACACAATTGATATGCCAGTTACACCGTAATCCGATAATTGTAGAAATCTAACAGTATCAAGCTTTTAACGAGTACACTTGTTAACAGTTCAGTTCCCCAGGGCTACAGCTTTCAAAATGTTTGAATGAAACTACAAACCCCAGCTGCTTCTCAGCAGTACTGTACATTGGATAAGTAACGCTTTCCTCTTTCGCCCAGCCTCTCTGCTTCACTACACCAACAATAAGAGCCAAAACCTGTTTAACATCGATTTGATGAGAGCAGGTTTACACTAAACAGACGCCTTACAGAAGGAACAGACCAGACCACATATATTGAGTATTTTCTCAGTGTCTGTTATTATTGTATGTTCAGTTCTCAATACATCTCATCTCTCCACGCTTGTTTCCATTCCCTCATCAACCCAAACCACAGTGAGGTAGATATTAGACAATCTTCTTATTAACAGTAAAACCACAGTCTAGTGGTCACACGTGTAATTTCTCCATAGGACACTTTCTCCACCCTCAGTGTTCTGTGTGTGGAAGCTATGGGCTTTAATCGCATTGCCCCTTACGCTAGAATAACTGTGAGTACTTTCTTGGCAAAGGCGTCCACAGCTCAAGGGTTACTGCATGGTCGATCCTCCAGCGAGGTCCTTTCCATTCTGATTCAATCAATCTTTATTCCATCCACTGCCAAAATCAATTGCACTCCGCCTGGGATGCCTGGTTAAAATGTGAGGAGGCACAGAGTCAGGCAGGGTACTCCATGGTGCAGCTACATCTCAACACTGTAAGAGGGTTCCCTTACTCAGTTTACAGTGTAACGTGTAGGACCAGTCCTATGTCTCTGATCTTACAGCAAAATGACTATAGCTATGTAATATTACTAACTTTACCTCTAAAACAGGAGATGTGGTTTTTTTTGAGAGGATGACAATGTTTCATGTAGTTATTATGTAATGTTATGTCGAGTTGCTACTACTGAATTACAGTTTTATGCCTTTAATGCAGTCAACACTTCCTGCAGGTGGCTCACAGTAGAAACTATCATTGAAAAGAGTTAAAAGGGTTATGAGACAGCTGCAGGTACTCTTAACTTAAAGACTGGTGGAAGCTTAGCTTAAATTAGTTTTTAACAAAGTTTCAGAGTTTGTCTCTACATTTGAGCTCAGGTGAAAAGTTGCAGGAACTTACTGCCATTTAAGTGAATCCTCAAACCTCCACTACTCTCGTGTACTACTGCTGTCAGGGCAATAGGGTCATAATATAAGCTGAATGCATCACACAAAACAGATGAGTGAAATTTGATACAATTTGTCTCCTGCATACTTCCTAGCTACACTTTGTGTGATTGATCAGTCATCTGTTTTTCACCTCTCTTTCACAAGGAGACCATTAAAATGCTCGCCAGTTGGAAACAAAGAGAGTCACAGACAAAGGTCAGACTGACCCTAATTTGGAAACAAAGAGTAAATGAACTGGTTGGTAAGGCCATCCATCAATAAAGAGTGTTGTTTAAATATCTACCAGCCATCTGTAACCTACTAATCCTCCCCCACTCAGCTCACACAAATATTTGTTATATTTTTTTAAATTTTGGATTAAGACATTAGAGCGCTAGGAATTAAACCTGTCTAGTTGAAAACTGACATGCTTTGATAAACAGTTTGTATAATGTCAATAGTTTGTAGCAGGTACTAGCCAGGCCTATTTCCTCAAGTACTGCCCCCTGCTCCCCAAGCGAGTAGTTCCCTTGTAGTAACATTGTAGTTTCCACCCCTTCCTGGTGTGGACACACTGGTCTCTTCATCCTGGTTTACAGCCGCCGGCAGGCACCTGGCAGCTGAAAAAATATGAGGCCTACTTAAAGAGTTCTTTAAGAGAGTTGGAAGTGGCTGTGTTCATGCTCCAATGCCCAGGGTTATGAGATAACCATGCAGCAGCAGGCCCTCCAACACAGGCTACAGCCTGGACCAAGGCTGAAACTCCAGGTGAAGGACTAGATGATGACTTTAAACAGCTGCTCTGACAACTAGAGCCTTAGTGATGATTAGTTTGTTTAGTTAATTAATCTTGTAAATTCATGGATTTTCAGTTTCCAGGATCAGTTCAAATTACTTCTTGAAACCCTAACCCTTGGTGACTGAATAAAAAAATTGAATAAAAACATATAACAGTAAAAAAAATCAGGATAAGATTTCAGATTTTTAAAATACCAATTTAAGACCAAAACTATACAGTTTAACTATATGAACTGTTCATTTTATGAATTCTTTGGTGCATAATCAGCAGCTCCTTCGCACTTTCTCCCCAATTTCAGTATAAATACAGTATAGTATACTGTGAAATGTCAACACCTCATTTTGCAGTGTGCACTTGGCAAACAGCTTTTGGATGTATGGAGACATAAAATCCTGATCAAAATCAGTTTAAATCAGTGAGCTCTTTTTGAACCTTTTTCAGTGAAAATCAGTTTAAAATAAAAAAATGAAAAAGACAAGCCTTAAATATTATTCATAACTCTCTTTTTATCAGTTTAATTTTTCTTGCTTTTCTTGCATATCTACAGTATCTCTCTGTATCTCCTACAGTTGATGATGAAGTGATGGAAAGACGGAGGAGTCTCTTTGAGGCAGGGTAATGACTGCCCCTGCATTTAGCTACTTTGCAGCAACCATCCCATATGGGAAAGGAGGGCAGATAGAAGAGGCTCTTGGCCCACATCCAACACAAACACGGCCTTGAATCTTTAGCACAGAGCTCTCTGCCAAAACACTGGTTCTCTGTGAAGGCAGAAAAAAGGGGGATAGGAAGGGAAGAGGAGAGGAGACTTGATTAGGAAACCTTAATGGGACTACCCTGTCACATTGCATGGCTGTCTGGGCCATGGTCCAAAGCATTACTGACACTGCACTAAAGTAACAAGGAGAAGGTGAGGATCATACAGCTGCTGCACTAAGAGACTTCCCAAAATTCAATTCCCCACCTACACTCTGTGAATAATACAATTAGACTTAGGTAATCAGTCTTTAAAATTAACTGCAGGTGAGACAGCACTTAACTGCACGATATAATTGTTATCAGTAAGATAACTGGAGAGGCTGTATGCAATTAAACATATATATTTTATAGCCAGTGAGCTAGTTTTCCACTTGAAAGGCCTTTGCCACACCATAGATTTTGTTAAATAACAGTGTCTTCATTAAACAATTGTTTCATTCATTATGCCACAAAAAAATAACATATGTATTCAAAGATAGGACTGAAAAACAAACAATATGCAAAGTGGAATTTCAACCATTTGAAACATACTCAAACAATTACACAACTATTTAAAGTGTGGGCATGTAGATGGATAATTTGGCCACTTTGATTTTCCCTTTCCTGAGTCTAAATGCAGAATGCTGAGCTCCAGTGAGCAGGCGAAATGCATGAGGTGACTGGGCCGCCCAGTGCAGGTTCACTGACAGCTGGGAATGATGAAGGCTGAGGTGTGGCCCCACAGCACTGAGCCCTAATACATGTTTCACAGATCAAATAGTCAAGAAAGACACTTTGTTTTGTTCTGCTCCAGACAGGTTGGACAGGATTAAAAAAAAAAAAAGTAACACATTTACTACCAGAAAAATCATAAAAAGAGCTATTGTATTATGTTCAAAGATCCTCCACTTCTTTGTATTCCAACTGTGTTGAGTAACAGGGATTGTTTTTGGCTGGGAAAAGCAGTTCACTCTAAAAGCAAACTGTGAGATACAAGATAAACAAAGTTAAATGAAAAGGGGTGAAAAGAGCGTAACTCAGACCATAGTAATTGCTCATTTGTAACCCAAAGCCTGGCTCCCCTGGTGGGTGCAGTGGAGAGAGTGATGGGGTGTGCTAGCTGGGCCCCAGTGTGATTGGGTGCTCTGAGCCAGTACACCCTCTCTTGGCTTCCAGTACAGCTTTATTTGAAGAGTGACCTTGAGTGGGACAGCGCTCCTCTCTCGTTCCTGCTCTCCTCCCTAAACCATCTTTTCCCTCCCTCTGTCGAGGGAATGAAAGCTTTGCCAAGCTGCCGTCAACACAAGAGCTTCAGAGGAATTACAAGCTGCCCAAACCAGAGCTGTTTCGATGAATAAGACCAGTGTCCTCACTCCTACTGTGTCTTTATGCATTCATCCCTCTGTCATCCTGCTCCAGCACTGTGTTCAACATCTAGGAGCAGGTAAGAATAAAGCACAACCCAACAATGCTTCTTTCTGATGGGATGTTCAATTCATTGTAAATATAATAAATGACCTTTAACTCATTCTGATGAGGCTGATTTTTTTTTTCTGACGTGAAGAGGGTACACTGAATGGCAACACATTTGTGTTCCATAATGCTAAACTCTACAAGGGAGTGTTTGCTTCTGACCAGAGATTCTCCTCTTACCCACTCCAGACCAAATTTGAGAGGCACACAGATCCAGGGGCTACAGTGAATGCAGGGGTGAAGAGAAGGAAAGTTACAGCTCCACTCTGGCCCCCAATAAGAGAGGGATATGAGGCCATCAAAGAGCAAGAGATTTCATGTGGATTTCCTGCAAAAACGTAACTTGTGTGTATTTAATATGAAAATTATTATCTTTTTTAGCTCTGAAGTGAACATGTCTCAGCTATTTCTGAGTCCTTCAGCCTCAATGGGATAAATCCTTATTCTAAGTCAGCCATTCCCTAATTAGAGACAATTACTGAATAAAGGGTGCTATAAGACCAAAGGAAATGGCTTGGAAGTGAGAAAGAGCGGCAGCCCGCAGTCATCCAGTAACACTGAGTCGAGCAGTGAGGAGTAGCCTACAGATAACTAATTCATGGAACAACCATAGACATTGGAAAAATATGGGCCCATGATGACAAAATAATCACAGGATGACAAAATAATAATAGGAAAGAGGAATCATCCTGGATAGACCTTAAAGCCCCCTAGATTTACTCCATCATATCTTTTAACATGTACACGCTGCCACAAGCAGTAGGAGCAATTTCCATTGCTTTGGAGCACTGTCGAGGTTTACATGAGGATTAAGGTTTGGCTGTCGACTCAGAATCCAATGTGAAGCCTTCTATAACAAACTGAAGTAATTAACAGCTCACTTCTAAGGCTAACCTCTTTCATTTAGTGTCCTGTGGAGCTGCCTCTTCCCAGGAGTGAAGACCTTAACAAATGGCTTTAATAGGCAGACATTCATAATGTAAACCCCAAAGTCTTGTGGGACAGCTCACGGCTTTGACCACAGAGCAAATATGAGTAATTTGTATACACGTCTGCTGGGAGCCATAACAACCGCACTGGGAGGAATTACTTTATGTAATTACTTGAGAAAATATCTTGGTAAAACACATGCAAGGCTATGTCATGCTATGAAAGAGAAAAACAGAGGAAGAGAAAGAGAGGGAGAGATTATGTGATCTATCCATGTGGTGGTTAGGGCTCTCGGTGGAGAGGCTATGAGGCAATCACAAAGGCTCCTCAAATGCACCCAGCAAATTTACTCACATGGAAAATTAAGCAGAGACGGCATTCAGTCCCCCTAAAGACTTTAAGATATATGGCTGCTTTTGTAATTATCATGGGTCAGGTCCTAAATTGAGATATGTTCATATACCAGTGATTTCAGTGTAAATCTTCCTGTGTGTGTGATGATTCTTTCAACAGCATACTTGCATGCGTGTCTGGCTTTTCATTTAGCATACTCTGTTATCTGTGTGTGTGTGTGTGTTTGTGTGTGTGTGCGTGTGCGTGTATGCATATGTGTGTGCATGCACTGGGTGATATATGAGTTGCGGTAGGATTGAGAGAGCCCCGTCGACAGCTGCTGGCTGCCATTCACACCTGAGAGGACCCATGTCCTGATGAGAATTAATGTACTCTGACATCTTCTGGGACTCTGGCAGCCCCCAGAGGGCCTAATGAAGAAATACAACCTTGCCAAGAGAGAGGGGGCATATCAAAAGGCTCCCTCAGGCCCCAGGAGAGGGCATATAGAGAGGGCATGGACAGACAGAGGAGACATGGAACAAGGATATTTGGGAGTGAGAGCAGAAAGATTGAGATTATTCTTAGGCTTGGATACTTTTGTTATGATTTTTTTTTTTTAGACACAGTTTGAACCTCAGATGTTCATCATTATGCTGATCTGCCAAGCTGTGTTAATTAAACATGCAGAAAGTGTCACCGACATATGCTGGAAAATTCTCACCTGCTCATTAAAAACCTAATAATCAATCATATTTTTTAGAACTCTTGAGAATGAACCAATTGCCTGCAGGTTATATTTCATGACCTTCCAGCAAACCAGTATAAAGAAGGGTCCTAAAGGTCTGCAAGGTTAGAGGACCAACCTCTGTGGGTCATCTGTGCCCTAGGAAAAGGTCACATATGGCACATCTACAAGGACCTGTGTGTTTAGGATTCAAGTATTGGTCATTATGCAAAAATCTATTTGGGTCCCAACTGATGTATCATCCAAGTACCAATTAAAATGATTCCTTTTAAATGCATGGTGACTTGTACATGTCTAAAGGGACAGATGGTAAAACATAACGGTATATTTGTCCAGAGAAGCCTTCCCAGCTATCCATAGACCACAGAGTTGGGGCAGGAGGTAAAACAAGTATTCCAGTCCTTCAACCTCAGACCTTACTCTCACTAAATCCCTCATTTGCTCATCACTTTTCTTCCCCCACATCCTTCCCTCAATCCGTCTCTCTGAAACAAAAAGAAGCACATTAGATTTCCAGTGCTCCACCGCTCTTGGCAAACAGGGTGACTTTCACGAGTGAAGCAAGCAGAATTTCTAATCTCAGAGGAGAATGTGAAACTCTGAAATAAAGACTCAATATGGATGTCTGACCACCAGGAAGAGCAAAAGAAAGAGAGGTGAAAGGCAGACAGAGAGAAGGCAAACAGTGAGGTGGGCGTGTGAAGGGATGAAGATGTCTGCACAGCACAGAGTTGTTGACAACCCAGGGTTTTGGCTCCAGTATGGGGGTGCCTGAGAGCAGCATAGGGCACACCCAGGGGTTCAGTAAAGGTCCAAAGAGGACAGAGTACACTGGGACCCCTGCCAGGAGGACCAGCAGCCTCTGGATCCCCTCATGATGTTGACTAGCCATCCACAAACCACCAGGAAATGGCGGTAAGAGCTGACCCAGACAGAATTCCAGGCGTGTGACCATGTGACGTCAGTGTAACCAACATCTATCATTAGCACATCCACAAGCTCTACCCACATGTTCTTCTGTCCATTCAGGCAACATAGGAGAATGCTCTGTGATGAAGCGGGTTGGGGCTGTGAAAGTGACCAGATGCCCGTCTTTTTTGGTATCAGCTAATTTGAAGTTCATTTCAACTGCTTTTTTGACAGCTGCTCAGTAGTCGCACAGCAACACTTGCTGCCAGGATATCCCTGTCTGCATTCTGCTCTGCCACTAATCCCTGAAAATTACAGTGTAACTGCATCTGTGGAAAGTCACGGTGGCCACTCAGACTGTCCCGCTCACTCACAATGAAAAAGCCTTGAAATACAGGCATCTTCATTGAACCTATGGAGAAACATATTCCAAGTTCAGAGATTTAATTCTCTACCGCCTAGTTTACAGGCGACCTTTTACAAAATAAGGTTTCCATTCAGACTGGGAATTTTTTTCTGGTTCATTTTAAAAGAAACTGTTTTCCAACAGCAGACAATCATGACCCTCAAAAATACAGTGCTGGCATGTGAAAGAAAAAGAAACAAACTTATGTCATGCATTAATGGGCAACAGATTGAAAACTGTGAATCAATTTCACTTCTTTGAGACACTCTATTCCTTTAAAAAAACTCTCCTCTTTGCGTATCAATTCCATTTGTCAAAAGCTAAAAATCTGTTAACGTGCACAGCAGAGCAGTGACGTAGAGAGGAAAAGGTGTTGTTAAGGAGAGGTTTTCTTCTTAGGCTCCAATGTTTGGACAGAAATTGGTCTTTCATCCTCCATTAAAATGTCCCACACATTTCTGTCAAAACAGTCCCTTCAAAGTCCCTGTCAAACATGTATGCAGATGAGAAACACTCTTACCCAGTCATCCTGTGGGCAAACATTACTTCCAGCTGAGCAAACATGCTCAGACAGAACAAGCTATACATGACAGAAGGCTCTAGTTTCTTACTCCATATTGGTCAAACACTATACAGCATAAACACACATACTGTATTGTGCCACCTTTATATGTTTGAGCCTCCAGCTTTACACTAGCTATACTTTTATAATAATAAAAGTTTCAGCATGTTTGTTAAAGGTTCTTTACCAAACGTTTCAGTTCATATCAAAATTCATCAGGGAGTGAACATAAAAATTGAAGTAATGAGCTACAGATCTCCACCAAAAATTTTTATACAAAAATGGGGCTACTTTGTTTAAAACAAAAAAAAAAAACACCACCGCTATCATCATAGAAAATACAATGTTTTTTATTAAATAACAATAACATTTAAATTTTAGCAGGGAAAAAGCAGAGGTACCTCTTCAGAAAGCAACTACTATATATTAAATGAGTGTGGCTACTGTTTACACCATCATCGACAAATTAAAATAACCACAAGAAGAAATGCTTCAGCATCTGGATGGCTTACCACCTTGGAAAACAAAAATGACTGAGGTCTGAAGGAATCCCTGTCATCCGACCCGTAGACGAGGGGAAACCTGGAAAACTGGTGGAAAACTCAGAAAGGAGTGCAGCAGTTACAGTTATACTGTATGTTTGCAGATCTTTATTTCTTTATTCATTTATTTATATATAATTAATTTATTTAGTTCTTTATTACAGTATTGTTAACATTGGAATTTTTTCTCTGTTGTCTGTGTTTCTGGCTTATTCTCTCTTTTTTGTGTGGATGTAGGTAGTGGGAGTTAATTGTTGCTTATAATGATTTATGCACTGGTCCGTGCATGGATTTGGAAGCTGCGGAAGTTAATAAAGGAGATTTTTAACTAAATTCTCTCTCTCTTGCTCCCTCGCTCTCTCATTAAAAGAGAGACAACAGACCTTAATCAAGGTATTGTCTTAATTGGCTTAAGTGCGGGTTTATGGAATAGTCAATGATCCTCTAGACACCAGTTTGATGTGATCATTTTGCAGCTGCAGGTCAGGTGAACTCTGACCCTATATCCCTACATGATAATAGTGAGAGCAGACCCTTGGCTTCTCTCAGTATTAAACCTTTTATATTGGTCTCAATGGCCATGTACAATGTCCAATAATTGATTGTGTATTTTAAGCCTTTCTTACTTATTGAAATGCATAATTTTTAACGTTAAGTAATCTATTCAATAATCTCTAATAATCACTAGAATTATTATGTTTTTAGAGGGGTTTTTTTTGTATGTTTCTGTTTCATTATGATCTCTGACCAAAGATAAAAGTAGGCAGATTCAGAGTAGCTCTGCAGAGCTTTTGGACACTTGACACTCTTCATTATGTCGTAAATAAGCGTACAACTAGCTAATGCAGCAATCTGCAGTAACTGTCTAAAGTTGGCACATTATATTCTCCTCCTATGAGACTTCACATAAACTGCTGCTTTGGGAAAGAGGGTGAGAAACTTAAGTATGTCCCAGCTCTATAAAGTATATACTGCAGGATCGTCTTAATGATGCACTATTTTTGGCAGGTAGTTTGCAAGGAATCAACATACTGTATATTTCTAGTAACAGAGAATTATGCAAAGTCACTGGTTGCCGTATTGAAATATTAATGTATTGCTTGATGAAAAGAATACAGTAGTTATTACCCTGATGAGGTTAATAATCCAGTTGTGGTTTGAATTCTTTTTAAAAGGAAGAAGACTGTGTCTAACTATGAAGACGTTTTGGGACACTGAATAAGAATCTGTGGAGTGGTGCTTGCAATCGTGAGAGTGGGTCTGGGAGAGTTATGGCTTTAGCTAGCCTGTAGTTTATGTGCACTCTGTGTAAAATGCAGAGCACTTTGAGAACATTTATCATAAAATACAGGGAAGGGACCGGGATGTAAAATGGCTGCTCTGCTCGGCCTCAGTATCTGCAATGTGATATAAATTCTCCAGTTAGATAATGTATAATACCACTGTTGAAAAGATGTCAGAGTGACTCTTATTTCTTGCTCTGATAATTATAATGCTTTGTAAGATTTTTGTTTTCCTCTTTTGTCATTTGGGAAAACTCTACTTCTCTTTTATTATACTTACAGTCAGACAATGTGGTTTTGCTTGTCCCAGTGTTAACTTTACTATGCAGTGGCCAGAAAGTGAACCCTTTGGAATTACCTTGTTTTGTGAATGAATTGGTCATAAATATGATCTGATCATCATCTAAGTCACAAGTATAGACAAACACAATGTGCTGAAGCTAATAACACACAAACAATGATATTCTTTTGTGTCTTTGTTGAATGCAACCATTAAACATTCACAATGCTGGTGGAAAAAGTAAGTGGCCCCTTGGATTTAATAATTGGTCGAACCTCCTTTGGCAGCAATTACCTCAACCAAGTGCTTCCAATAACGTTCAGGGGGGAATTTTGGATCATTCCTCCTCACAGAACTGCTTCATCTCAGCCATATTCTTAGGATGTCTGATGTGAACATCTCTCTCAGTCACCCTGACATTATCCTTAAGATACCTTGATGAACTTGGGAATTAATTTCCCCTCCATGATGGCAAGCTGTCCAGGCCCAGAGGCAGCAAAGCAGCCCCAAATCGTGATGCTCCCTCCGCCGTAATTCACCATTGGAATGACATTTTCATGTTGCTATGCAGCGCCCTTTTTACGTCATACATAGTGCTGTGTGTTCTTCCTAAACATCATTAGTTTCATCAGCCAACAAAACATTTTCCTAGTAGCATCGTGGAGTGTCAAAGTGATGTTTTTTTTGGTGAGCAGTAGCTTCCTCCATGGTGTCCTGCCATGGACACCGTCCCGGTTCAATGATTTGCATACGGTAGACTCATGAACAGAGATGTCAGACAGCTCTAATGTTTGTTCTAAGCCTTTAGCTGTTACTCTGGGGTTCTTTTTTACTTCACTGAGCATTATGCATTGTGCCCCTGGAGTCACCTTAGCTGGGCACCCACTTCTAGGGAGAGTAGCCACAGTACTAAATCTTCTCCATTTATAGACAATTTGTCTAACTGTGGACTGATGAATATCTAAACTCTTTGAGAGAACCCTTTCCAGCTTCATGCAAATCAACAATTCTTGATTGTAAGTCTTCTGAGATCTCTTTTTTTGTGAGGCATGGTTCACATTAGCAGATGCTTCTTGTGAATAGCAAACTCAAAATGTTTGAGTGTTTTTTAAGGCAAAGTAGCTCTAACCCACACCTCCACTCATGTTTCATTGACTGGACTCTGGCTTTGCTAATTCCTGACTCCAAATAGTTTGTTGATGTTATTACCCTTGAGAATCACATACTTTTTCCAACCTTCAATGTGAATGTTTGAATTATGTATTCAATATGGATGAGAACAATACAATGATTTATGTGTTATTAGTTAAAATAGATGTGTGTATGTTTATAATTGTAACTTATTTCACCATATTTAATGTCAAATTTATACATAAATGCAGGTAATTCTAAAGGATTTACTTACTTTTTCTTGCCATTGAACATAAGAGCCTTATAATGGAGTAACACTGCAGAGAATGGTTTGTACACACATTGGTGTAATATGTTTAAGGAAATTTGAGGCAAGGGACAATGCAAGGAACCAACCGTCAAGTTAACAAGCTATTAAGCTCTGTCGCTAACTGAGTAATAAGCTCACACAGTTTATTCAAGAGATGTATTTGTACTATTGTTTCCTGTCTATAAACCATACCTCTTTCAAGGAGCAGTTTATAATCAGGCAGAGCAGGGTTAAATAAAAGTCGCTGGTGTAACATAGCTAATAAGCTATGATAGCTCCTTCTGTTCCTCACAGGTCAGCACTGTTAAGATGTACTATTGGTGCAAATTGGCATGTCAAAACTCACCAAAGTTGACCGCAATGAGAAAGATTTGTGCAGATTTTACTTTAGATTATACTTACCCACTGATTGCTGCAATCTCATTGAAATAATTTATTTCTCTGAAGGATTTTGCCATTTATTAAATCATATCATATATTACACCTGTAAGGAAATCTTTGGCCCTCACAAGGAAAGAAATGATGATAGAGCAAACAGAACAGGTTGCAATCTTTTCAATTAATTGATTAACCAATAGTCAAATAGTGAAAAATACACATCACAATTTCCCAGAGGCCAATTGCTTATTCTGCTTGACCAACAGTCGAAAACCTTAAAATATTCCATTTGCATCAGAGAAAACAGAAAAAAGAAGCATTATTCATTTGAATTTCTAATTTTCTGTTGACCAACTTTATAATAAATTCACTCACTCTTTCAGCTTGAAATTCTTACTTCTTAATCACACTTTGCCTGTATTTTTGCCACAGACATGAATAAAACCTACATATCCCCTCTCTAAAGGACACAGGCAGTGGGGACTCCATGCACACTGGCAGCATTTAGCAGGTGACAAATGGAGTTTCCCAGGCTGAACCAGCCCAGAAGGCTCACTCAGATGGGTTGATGAATGTAGAAGTGAGCCCCGACAGGCAGGTTTATTTTTATTACGTCTGTCATCGTACCTTTGCAATGTCTCCACAGCAAACACACATACACAGTGTATGCTATACCAGGAGGAGGAAGTAGTCTTTAATCACAATAAAAGGTGGTGTATAGATGCCATTGCAGGTTTTGGTCTTAAAACTGTTGGTAAAAATTGTGTTTTCAGAAAATGTTTTATAATATGCACGGTCTTACAGTAAAGGAGTCAAATCATGGAATATAGCCAATTTCCTCAAAGAAAACACTGAGGGAAGAGATGGTAGGAACCCCAGATGAGAATGCAAGAGAAAAATAGAAGGTCAATATACAAATACATGGCAGATATTTGAAAAAAAATGACAGTGTTCTTGAATATCTCTGTATAAGAGACAAAACCAAGTACTCTGTGTTCCGGCTACTGATTGAACAGTAAATCATTAATACAGAGGGCAAGCTTACATGAAGTGGCAAAATAACATCCACCATCATTTCATCCACTATCTCTCCCAACAAGAGAAACACATGATGGCAGGGCAATAACACTGTTTCTTTATTTGGCTGCACAGAGAGTACTTTATCTATTTGACAGAGGATGTGAAATCACAGAAAAGGAGAGTGGAGAGAGGGGGAAATATTCTTTTTAAGAAAATGATTCATGGGCTAGAGGCTGTGCAACTCATGAGTCAACAATGTACTGTGAGTGTCTTTGGGGGTGTGTTCAGCGAGGGTGTGTATCAATAGGTCATAAATCTCCCAGCATTCCCAGGATGAGGACAGCCTCACAGGTGTCTCACTCTAAACAGAGCAGCTTCAGCAGCGCACACTGGTCATGGAAATACTGTGACTCACCGTAGACCGCGGATCAGTTTGGAACATGCCTTTTCATATGCGGTGAATGTGGTGACGCCAGTAAAAACACTACAAACTATGTCATTTATACAATTAAACACCTTGGTTGTAGTAATATTTAATACATATTAATGGATTGATTTTCAGACAGGATGTGAGGCTGGTGTGCAGGAATATTTTTTCAACTCATTATCCATAAAGTGTACAATATTTTTTGACCTGGCAGGTTTTGAAGTGGGCACTAATAAATATGGTACTAAAGTAAAAGTTAAATAGTCCAATCTGGAGCTTCTCTACTTGTTTCAAAGGTGTTCGATGTTCTTAAAATGCAAAGAAAACAATGAAGAGAGGGAAGATAGTTTACAAAACTACACCTTGTCTCATGTCAAGCCTCACTATAGACCTCAATCAAATTAAGAGCAGCCAAGCTGAGACCCACTGCGACGAGCAAGGACAGAAACCATGACCTGCTTAATGGTGATAGAATGGTCTTTAATGGGACTGGCGTGAGACAGATTTAATGTAGTGACTTAATGCTGAGGTCTCTCACCTCTCTCTAAGGCTCCAGGGGAAGCTACCATTATGTGATCAAAACCCACTGCTACCGGATGGGCTAGCTGGAGACCTGTATAATCAAGGTCAGCATGGGCCTCTGGATAACACAGAGTGGGTTAGGGCTGCAGCTAATTTATATAATCAGGTAATATATTGATTATGTTTTTCAAATGATCAAATGACAAGCTGATAAAATGTTATTAATACTAACACATGTCCATCAAAAGTTACCAGAGTCCAAAGAATTTTCCCAAAAGTCAAGGAACACAAAGCTGTGCTTTTAAAAGAATAACACAGACAAAAACAAGTTAATTTTTGCATTTGAGAGGCCTTAATGAGCAGATTATTACTTGAAAAAAAGCTGTTAATTGATGTCTGTGTGAGTTTTTACTTTATCAGTATCATCTCAAAGCAGAACACTTACTGCAAAAACACAATTTAGTGCTACAATATCTGGTGAACTGCAGAAAATACAGCTGAAAAACACCGAGAAGCTTTCTTCCATCTCAACCACAATAACATACAGTACAGAAAGGGTTCAGTGGGCCATTTCCTCCTTTTACATGTTAGAGAAAGCACAGCTGCATATCTGTACAATCAGTACCCTGAGATCAAATGATTACAAATTTCAATTTCTCTGCATGTGACACCTCCAATCTCATCTTTCTGTTGTCATTTCTGTTTCATTCTGCCAGAGACGGTTTTAGTCTCCAGTTCATCTAGAGTTCAAATGGAGCATCGGGGACTGTTCACCCTGTCTGTGCCTGTGAGGTGTCTTGTGAGGAGCGGCCAGGAAGGAATCCTTTCAATTAGAGTGATTTATGAGAGACCTTATTGAGCTTATTACGCATGGGCTAAGACTGGAAGTTTTCTGCTCTGTACAGAGGGTCATTTACGTGTTGATTACATGAAGATGAATTGGAGACTTCACAAATATTCCTTGTAGTATCAAATCTCATTGTGACTGTCATCAATCTAAAATAACTTGCACTCCATTAGTCTTAATGAACTGCATCTACCAAACAACTTCCTCTCCATTTTCCATTGTATGCCAATAACAACTAAACAGAAATGTTTTAAAAATGACTGTGGCCCCAGGTTGTATTTAAAAAGGTGGAAATTATTAAACTCTCTAAGCTTCTTTTAGTTTTGCAAATAATGCATATTTTTGCAGTTTCACAGAATACTTGCCTTCTCCAAGGGTAGTCTAATGGTGGCACTAATAATGTTATCTTAAAATTTATCTGTGCTGCAAAGTAAGCTTTTAAATCTCAAACAATTATGTTGGCCTCATTATGCAATTCAGCAAAGACATTTTTACTGTAATGCTCCAGCTTTGTAAAGATAAAAAAAATATATATCTCCGGCACAGCTAAAAAGGTATAAACACGTGTTATTTTCCCCTTGTCTGGCACAAAGTGGGACTGGGGAAAATTTTAATGACAATTGTGTAATTTCAAGTCAGCAGAATGGTATTATTAACATACCTCCGCCATGATGGTTTCACTGAATATCAGCATGAATATATCTTTTGGCAACAATATTCTGACTATGTGCCAGCGCTGACTAAATAGTGATTTGAAAATGTGTCTAATTAGTGTGAGGTGTCAATAAGATAATAACAGCAATTTACAAAAAGATATTATTAACATTTACTAGATGAATTAAATAATCTGATTTTATGACACTGGCCATGTGGCTCAAATATGTCAATGGTGTCAAGTGAGAACTGTTAAGAGGGGATCCACTTCACTGGCTTCATTGCAATAGACAAACTGGCCTTTATAACAAGCCTGCTACTCAATATGATTGTTGTGTGGGTGAACTGTGGAATATGGTTAAAAAATATATTTTATCAAGGCAAGGGAGTTTGTGTGTGTGTGTGTGTGTGTGTGTGTGTGTGTGTGTGTGGGCAAGGGCATATAAGAGGCAACAATACTGTGATCCCTGGAGCTGTGTGGAAGTCCCCCAGTCGAGGCTGATGAGAACATTTAATAGAACTTGTTAAGTGGGCATGCATTATCATTAGAGATAAAATAAATCCTATCTGACAGCTTTCATTTGAGGTTGTCGTTTAGAGATATGGAATCTATGCTCTTTTTCTCTCACAATAGAAACATTGCTTCATTTCCCGTCTACATGGATGAGCTGCTCAATTTTACGCCAGCCTTTGAAGGTAATTTTACATTGCCTCGTCCTCTCTGATTTCAACTTTGTATGCATTATTTACAGAGGAAAAAAAAGGGGGGCAGGGCGAGTCTATCGAAATACTCCTTGCCCCAGGTAATTATCCAGAAGTCTTAGTCCAGCCCCGTTGATGAAATGGGCTCATGTTTATGCACATGAAGGGGATTACACATTCAAACAGTTGGACCACTATTTCACTTCCTCACTGTGTAATTATAAACGGATTAGACTGCATTCAAAATGCAAAGACACCCCTTATTTTGAACCACATCCTGTTCCAAATAATATTGTCCATGTGAATGCATGTGTTTGTCTTATATCTAGTTATTTCATTTGTCAGAAAAAAAAACAAGTGGAGTTTAGAAAGGGGAAAAAAAACCTGAAATAATTTCTATTTCAAATCCATAGAGCTTCACAGTGTTAAAGTCATAATGGGCTGCAGGCAATGAGAGGGAAGACATGGTGAATTAATTAGCCTGGCAAAGAGAGAGGAGCCCTGTATTGACCCCTCAGTGGTTTTCTCTGCCAGCCACACAATCAGCAGTGTCACTAATTAAGAAATACCAGTTCAGATTCTGTCCTTTGTAACTTGCATCAGACAATCCCCTGCATTAAAAGTGGAACTGTTGTACACTCACTAGGAGACTGAATAAGAGCGCTGGCTAGTCTATAAAAACACTTCATTTTGCTTGTTTATAGACTGAAGTAAAAAATAATATTTTTTGTATCCTACTTTTGTATTTTGTAGTCTGTGTTGGAGTGAATTGTGACTATACAGTAAGCATTTTTTCTATGAAAGAAGAGCATACATAAAATACAGTATAATATTATTTTGACACACACACACACATACACACACACACACATCCATAATCACATCACCAGTGGAGCAGAGGGTGATAATAAAAGCTGGTAATCCATTTGGTGCTTACACATCCATATAGAGTTCAAGGGTGACACTATAGCTGTGGCTGGAACAGTCTCTGACAGAAAATAGATTCATACTTTTACAGACAAATGCAAAATGTTTCTTTATGTTGACGGTATATTTCTACCTATTGTAAGTTCTAAGCTTAGATTTGGAAAATACTGTAAAATCTTCAGATACCAAAAAAAAAAAAAAAAGTCTATAGGTTACATCCATCCATCCATTTTCCCGCCGCTTATCCAAGACCGGGTCGCAGTGGCAGCAGACTGAGTAAGGAAACCCAGACATCCTTCACCCCGGCAACGCCCTCCAGCTCCTCCTGGGGTATCCCAAGGCATTCCCAGGCGGGAAGACATATGTAATCCCTCCAGCGTGTTCTGGGTCTGTCCCCGGGGTCTCCTACCAGTTGGACATGCCTGGAACACCTCCAGAGAGAGAGACGTCCAGGAGGCATCCTGACCAGGTGCCCAAACCACCTCAGCTGGCTCCTTTCAGTGCAAAAGAGCGGTGGCTCTACTCTGGATGTCTGAGCTCCTCACCATATCTCTAAGGCTGAGCCCAGACAGTCTCCGGAGGAAAATCATTTCGGCCGCTTGTATCCACAATCTAATTCTTTCAGTTACTATCCAAAGCTCGTGACTATAGGTGAGGGTTGGGACGTAGACCAACTGGTAAATTGAGAGCTTTGCCTTCTGGATCAGCTCTTTCTTCACCACAGCGGTCCGGTCTATAGGTTATAAAATATCCATAATCAAGGCAGTAAAAGAAAGATGCTAATAATTCTACTATAGTACTGTGATTCTGCTCCTAAAGTAGGGTGTTGAACATTATTTTTGTATACAATACACATACAAAACACATTGCTTAATTTGTGTTATTTTTTAATTTTTTTACTTAACTTTTTTTCTGATAGTATCCCATCTTAATGTCTGACCTTTCAGCCAATAACATACTAATGAAAGTCACACCTTGATGCTTGTTTCCACTGGACACACTCACTAAACATTGTGCATGTACTTGATTGGTTGAACAACACTCAGCAAGACAAACTCAGTGGAAGTTTTTCTGCACTTTTGGTCCACGTACAGTGAGAGTGAAAGTTTCGTTGTTGTTGGTGTGCATCAGGCACAAGCACCGGTTCCACGGTTCTTTTTTCCTTTAATCAGGAAGAAGTCCCGCTGCACAAAGCCGTAATGCTTGCAGACGAGCAATATTACAGCTAAGGGAGCCTTCTGGCGCATTAGAGATGCGGAGGTTGAGAGAGCAGGCCCTAGTCAGTCCTACAATAAGGAAGAGTCACACCAGAGACAGAAACAATAACTGCACTTCCTCTACAATGGTGCCCCCATGCACCCAAATGCAGAAAAATGACAGGAGGTGACGTTTCCCGCTGCATTACTTTTGAGTTACTGAGGTGATTTGCAATTCAAAGAGTCTGAGGAGTGCTGACCACAACACTAACGCCTCCACGGGCCCACTGAGGCAAATAAGACCTGGGGCAATTTGCAGCCCCTTTTGCTTGGAAACACACTTTTAGGCCAAGTCATGTAAAATAAAAATATGATAAATACCAAAACTAATGAGGCCAAATTTTGTTTTCTGAACTAAAAATAGAGGCGGGTGTTAGGAGTTAACGTTATGTCAAGGCCTACCTTTTCTTGGAGCGACTATGATAGGGCTGGCCTTGACAATGTTGCAAAGTAGCTTTCATGTTGTAAATGAATGCTTTGCATATCTGCTTAACTTTAAAGTTTTACTTATGAAAATTGTATACAATGTTTGGATTTGCATTTGTGTGAAACAAGTAGAACAAGTAGTTCAAAAAGTGAACTTGCAATCGAGCGTTTCTCTGTAAGAATATAAACCTGTTATTTGAAAAGTATTTCAATTTTGATTGCCACAACCTGAAACATTTTTACCTGAACTATTAATCATAGTGTGTGACTTCTGTGCTGCCATATGGAGGAGCATGTGAAGAGCACCAAACTTGCTGATCCTCTGTAACTGGGCCCAATTAATCCTGCCGGCTGCATCATCCACATCAGGTCTGTACAGTGCTCCAGCCGGAGAGAAATACGAGTACAGTATTTCTCCCAGCAGCGTTTCCAGTCAGAAACAGGAGAACTCAAAGCACCTTTGATTAATGTCGGGGAGTTAAACGTCTATAGATGATTTAGGATGACTTGGGGGAAGAGGGCAAGGGATTTACCTGGAATTTAGCACCATAGTCAGGATATTTGTGAAAGGTAAACTGACAAATTAATAAATCTTCATTGATAAGGATGAGTGATACGAAAGGAAAATCAGTTTTACAAAAGAGCAACCCCCATTCTTGATACAATTGCATGTGAGACGGATTATATTTATGGCACTTAACTGACAGTTTTAACCCGCTTGCCTGACAGGATGTGGGACGTAACAAATGCAACAAATAAACTGATTTTAGCCTGTGGAAACATTTAAGAATTAATTCAATGTAGTAGTCAAAAGTAGCAGCCTATAACACCTGACCATCCTTTATGAGAGAGAAGGAAATATACAAGAAGCATATGCGTGTGTGCAAATGAAACATGTTGGTTATTAGACAAGTTTTTAGAGGCTCAACATGCCTGCTAGCATGTATCTAAGCTTGGTCTGAGGAAAATAAGACAATCTAGAGGTAGTCAAGGCAGGCAGGGGCATGTAAACAATCAGACTGCAAACTCACAGGTTCAGTCCAAAATAGTTCAAACTGTTCTGTCAAAAGTCGCTACACACTTAACACACTGGGGTTCTATATTCATGGCAAAACAAAGTCTGGGACAAAAAGGGTTATGTCAAGTGGGTATTTTCCTGACCTTGAAATGCTCTTCACCCCTCTCCTTGGTATTTCTATGACCAGCACAAACAGAGGAGAGATTAATTCAAATGAGGAAGAGCAAAGCAAGGCGTTAGTATTTGTTGATGTCTGACTGATTATCGTTGAGTTCCTTGTAAAATGTTTTGTTTCAAAACAAGACATCAATGCCAGTGGACATGCAAATTCCTAAACTGCACTATCTAGTTATAAAGACTGCTGATAGTGTGAACCAAAGGAGAGAGTATGCAAATATTTAACAACATGGAAGCTTCACAACTGTATTTCTAGCATTATTGGACAGCATTTATCAGATAGAAGCAAGGGAACCCAAATTGGATTGGACTAAGATCAAATGCCAATAGTTCCCAAAATGTAACCTCTCTTAATCAGGTTAATCCACATGGTAGTTGATTCTTAAAGATCTCCTCCAGACATGATTTAATCCACAAAAATACTCTAAACTGAATAATAATTTATGTCTTTCTTTTTTTCCACAAAAGCATTCGATTAACTAGTTAAAAAAAATCTTAAAAGCACATCTACTCTTTTTTTCAACCTAAAAAGTGAAGATCTTGTTTTAAATACATAAGACAGTACAAAGGGAATACCGGTTTACATCACATTATTTGATGTGACTACCTTTACAACCAATTGATTGATAGATTGATTGACCTATGTGAGAAGGCAAAAGCCACTTTCTCATGCAAAAGAATCAATCAGTACTCCAAGTGGAATCTATGGCTACTAATCAGTAATTGCTTGGCTCAAGGTGAAGATTTTTGTGAATCAAGAGTGCAGGAGCTGCCGTAGGTTAACCAACCGTGTCTCCTGGAAATTCCGTTTACTCATTTGTTTTCCCAATTACATTGTGGTACCAAGCGTGGATTATGTTCACAGGCAACATTTAATGAAGCGCTACATTTATGTACTGCACAGAAGTTGTAAAGAGGCGGATGGACGGCATACAAAGTTCACTACCTTGACATATGAGTCCATGGTTCAAATCCTGTTCGAGTCCTGTGTGTGGTTTGGTTTGGGCAACAAAAGGCTGTTCGTGGTTGCGGTTAAATGTTATTTAATAGGCTGTGTCTCGTGCACTGCAGACTTTTTCTATAATAAACCATGACAACGATCTTTCCTTAATACTTTATCAGCGAAAACTGTACTTATACGTTCAGTATCAACATTCTGTGACTGTGATTTGTTATTTAACATTTCCTTATTATGTTGGCAGAAAATGTAATCTGGGCAGCATTATGTTTCCTCTGAAACTTTTTGCTATTGGAAATTAGTTGTATATAAATGTAATTTCTAGGAGACAGAGTCGGGTCGATCGAATCTGTCAGTTAAGTCTACAAAACTAACTAAGTGTAACACAGAATCAACACAGGCTGTGTATTGAAAGCTGCATGTTTAGCAGAGACTCAACAACAGCTGCACTATAAAGGCTTCTTCCAATACAAAACAAATGTCTTTGCCCAACAGGTGCAGAATCACAAGGCACAAATCTAAACCACCCCAACTGTCCTGCCGAGGACACATGATGATGTCTCGTTTTCAGTTAAATTTATGTTTGTGGAGATACAGAATCATTGTACCCATCAGCAATATGTACAGAAATCAACATGCTAGCTACTAGTCATTCTAGGTTAGAGGGCTATAATTCACACAACACCTCATGTGCAGATCCTGTCCAGCCACTGACTGAAAGGACTGTATTCAGTTATTCAACTATGTTTATATGTACACAACAGTACATCCAATGTCAATACTGCAAGCATTGTGAAGTGTCAAGGTCACAAATATTGTGATGGTGAGCCACAAATACAGTTTGCTCCAAACAGGTGCAAACTGTATTTGTGCCCAATAAAATCCCACCACAAGGTCATCTGAAGTCTATTATTAGAGTTCTGTGGTGCAAACTATGACTAGTTTGGGAATTGATAACTGTGACATTATCACACTTTAATGTAAACACAAATCTGAGAAATTGTTGCAGTAGTTGTCAGGCAATATTTTAGTGTATAGCAGACAGATATAAAAACCTTATTTGCTATATTTTGTTTCAAGGTGTGTGTGGTGGGGAAGAGAGTGAATGTTAATATTTTTCAAGCACATAAAGAAATTAAATTGAGAAAATGCACAGAACGGGAAAAGAAACATGTTTTAAAGGTAAAACAGGCTACTTGAAAGTGCCTGGCAGCTTAAATGAAGCAAGTGAACCACATAACTGTAGATAATTATCACAACATCTATAGCATTCCGCAACTCAGCATTTCATTATAGTCCAGCACATATTTTGTTTTAAGTCACTTTGATTGTGTTTGACTTGAGCAATAACCGAGCCTGTTGGACCAAAGTCTATCTGTGTTTGCCTATAACTCAAACCAACATAGCTCACGCTCAATGCAGCATCTGGCTTTCACATTACATTTGAGGCTGAGTTTTGAGAAGCCTCTGAAATGTGTTGGAAATTGGAATTAAATTAAAACATGCGCTCTGCCTAGGCAAACTGGACATTTTCCAAGAGCGCATTTCACACACCATAAACACTACAGAAATCTTTAAACATATAACCTAAAAAGGGCACAGCTAGGTTTTTTAGATTTGTCGTGCATGTGAAAATCTCCCAAAAATAACAAGCTGTTTTGCATTTGAAAGAAAAAAAGGAAGCACAAAAATCCTCAGAATTTAGGGTTCTTGTAATCAAAGTTTTCTTTTGTCCTAATATTTCACATCGACTTCATAATAGCTAGAGGTGTGGCTGATAAGATTAAAATCCACAGGGATTTTAAAAATTGTATATATACTATCATGAAAATAATTGAGATGTAAATGCAAAGTGACTAAAAAAGATACCATCTCACTTCCTCGCCTGCTATCTAAAACTTATCATATGACTATTGTCATAATCTTCCCTTTCAATTACCGCCAGAGCTTATGTGAAGTTAATTGAACACATTTTATTACATCTTTGCAGTTTGTATCCTCTGCAATTCAATCAAATGAATTGAAGCACGGAGGAGAACGAAAACAAGATCAGCATCACAGCTTCCGCAATATCACTGTAGGTGTTCAAAGCAAATGCATTCATAATAGAAGTAAACAGGAAACAGCTTTGTACCAGAAAGCAACATTCTTAATACAGGACCCACACTGCTTAGAAATCATTTTAGCCCACCCCTAACGCAATATTTTACTAGTTATGAAATTGAGGTTCACATATGGTGTGGCCTTTGCCAAATCCTAAAAACAAACTGTTACTAAGTCCCAAAATCTATGTCAAATAACCACCATCTGTACCAGAGCCGATTTACAGTAAAACCAATGTCTCGTTAGCAGCTTAAGCAAAACTACTGCACGATATGGAAACAGATATGATTATATAACATAATACAATAACAAATCTGGTTAAAGCTAACAGGAGGGACAGAGACTCCATTCAGAATCTTAAACTCTAAACTTATTATTCCTCTCCAAATCTAATCCTGTCAGACAATAAACAACATAAATGCCTCTAATAGGATTATGGCCAGTGAAAATATGTTGGCGAGAAGAGGGATAGAGACATGAGGAGGAGGGAGGGAAACAGTGGGAGAGATAAGTGGGGTACCTTTACCACTCTCAGACACCCATAAGAAAGCATGAATAGAGGGTCAGACCTGTGAAAGACTACAAGTTTCCTAAACTGTGGATCAGGGCTAATTCCTCCTGGCCCATAGCTGAGTACTGGGCTGTGGCTTCAAACAGCGGTGAGTTTATTTAGTGAGTCTCTGGAACATTCCTCAAGTCTCAGCTGAAGCCGAACAATAAGATGTCTGGTGACCAAATGACCTTTGTCCTCCATTTTCAATTTCAGTGTCCATTAAAATGGTCAATAATAAACAGATCTGGGTGTTCCTATTTGTAAAATGGTTGCTCCTCTCACTTTTTCCACTGGGCCGTGTTTCCCGATATTGTGTGAAAAATCATTAATTCCAGTCTAATGTTTCAGTTTTTCTGTTATATCGCTCATGTTAATACAAATAACACAATACAAGTTTCGGTTGAGTAGATTGTGTTTCATACGGTTATGTTTTGTTGAAGGGCTTCAGTCCTGCCGTGACAATGTTTGCTATTTTTTATGTGTGTGATGTCAGGGCATGCAGATAATCTGCGTAATCAGTGAGACTGAAAACAGGTGTGCATCATTAGCTTCTCTAAGCAGTGACTCAGCAAGTTGATGAAGTAGGAGTAAAACAGTTCTGTAGTAAATGACATTCTGTTAAACTTGGTACTCTCATGGATGTTGTCAGCGGTAAAAGAGAAATCCCATATTAATGTTTGTTTGTTTTGTTCTGTATGCTTTGAAAGCTTTTGTATCAGTCTAACTCACCCTATGGTAACCTGAGCAGATGGTACATTCCAGAGAAGCCCAGTCACTGGTCACTTTTAGAGGGGAGAAGATTGCAGTTTTCTATGAGGCTGAAGATTTTATTTTGCTTGCTTTCTCTTTCTTTCACTTCTGCTTAAGTTATTTTTCTGTTTCATTAAACGTTTTGTTAATAAATACCTCTGTGCCCATTCTCCTGCCTAGTGACTAGCTTCTTCAACATCCCCTTTAAAGTTTTCCAGTGCCAAACAGCATCTCCCCTTTACTGTATATGAGGCAAGTTCACTGTTGCGTAACATGTTTTCCAAATGATTTTAATGCTAAAATTATCTTTGATTATGTTAACAGCCAATTTGTGTTTCAACTGTTGATTCTGTTGACATTTACCATTAGCAATGGTCTCACACTGGTTTTACCATGTTTGCCTTGGCCTGAAACTTGCTTCTGCCAATAAGGTTATAGGGCTCAGTGGAGGGACGTAGATCTGCTGACATCCACAAATACAGGGTAGCAGTCATATTTACACAAACTGGCACAGAGACACATAGAACCCTTTACAGCATAAAGCTGTGCAGAAGAGTGAGTAAATAAAAAAGATAAAAAGGACAACCATAATTTTGTCTGTCACTTTGCATTAGAAAAGAAAATTAGGCTACTCTAGTAACTGCACATTTACACACATCCATTCCACACAGCCCTTCCCTCTAATGGACTATTGCTGTATGATAAACAGCCCCGTGCCTTCTCAGGACCACCTACCCAGCAGGAAAATCAGGTCATGCACCTGGAAATGGTCAGAGCCACAAACACTAACAAACGCTATGTGATTAAGGCTGGCTATTACGCAGGACCTTGGCTCACACCAATGCCAGACGGAGGTGGAGATAGGGCGCACTGTGAGCCTGGAGAGGAGGGATGGACCATGCGCATTATCAGGAGGGAGGAATTATTACTATAAGCAAATAGCCAAATCCAACTAAAAAAAAAAAAAAAACTCACACCAGACAACCTCAGATCCTGCAAACATACTGCAAACACACACACACACAGTACTAACATAAACACAGGTGTGGGGAAACACACCCAGACCCACACACTCAAATATTTTATTGGTAGTCTTTTGCAGTGGCCCGCAGTGGTCTGCACTTATGCTTATCCGTATCCCCTCTAGCTTGCTGGTGAATATAGGTAATCCCACACTTTTTTTGTTCACCATGATATGATGCTGATGTTTGAATTATGCCTCCATTAAAGGAAATTTGCTTTTTTTTATTGGCTCTATTGCCATTTTTCCAGTATGAACATCAGCCTGTGGCACTGCCAACTCCACAGTTTGGCAGATGAGGATGGTGACCAAGACTGACTAATGTCGGATTTTTGAGGCTGACACTGATCGCAATATTTAGAATTATTTGTTTGTTTTAAACATTTACATGACTCAGCTATGGATATGATAATGTTATGTCTAGGGCAGGATATTTTACAGTTGTAAAACAGCCTTATAATCAAAGATGACAGTAACAGTATATATAACATATTCGTTTCTTTTTCTGGTGATCTTTCAGGATGAATGATTAGAAGAAACTTGAGCTGTGTTTCAGGACGGGAACCTTTTGTGTGGCTGATTTTATTTGCAGAGCCTGGTACAGAAGACAAAGTTCTTTGTTTGCAATGTAATGTAAGAAGTTTTGTTCTTGTCAAACGTTTCACCACTGCAACTGTATTTGGTGTCTTTGACTACCTAACTAACTAACTAACTGTACATTTTGAACAGTAAACATCAACAAAAATGACTATAAAATATCAAATGTGTATACAAATATAAATATATTTACCCAAACTGATACATTTGTGATACAAATTGTGATATTGGATGTGCCTAAAACACAGTCTAGACTACAATGTGCCACCTACAATACATGAGCATGGTGAGCGTGATGCTGTCCTCCAAGAGAAGACAATCAAACAACGCAATTCCTCACTTGCACACAAGACCTCCACCTGGCCTGACTGCAAATGTTTGTGAATGACCCCAAGAATGTGTTTGCCACGAGGAGAAAAATCCTGCATGCATACACAGCTGCTTGTCATTTATGCAGAATGATCCTCCCCACAGTAATGATCAGACAAACAACGACATATTAGTATGATGCAACACTCAGGTAATTCCTGCCACTTGCAAAAGAATCATATTGTTGACATGTAAGATCCTGGCTCATGTTATGTTCAGTGGGACATTATAAGGTCTGGACTGAGAAGGAAGCGCTGCCTTTCAGTTTTTGGACAGCAGACAAACATTCTCCCAGTTGTTTGTACTGTAAATCACATTATACTCCACAACGCCCTCCAACAAACCTGCCGTCTACCAACACCTCCTACTGTGACACATTAATTATAACTTCCTGTATACAGCCTATCCCAAGCCATGAATACGTAATGCCCCAAAATGAGTCATATTCACATAGCAGACGCCCAGCAGTGAATAAATACAACCTATCCATCACACACTGCCCTGTGAAAAATTAATGAAAGCCCACAGTGGCGAGCAGGAGGCTGGGCCTAGCCAACGGGAAGAGTGGAAATTATTACTTTTTTTTTTTTAAGTGAAATTTAACAGCCATCACAATGTCCAAATTATGTCCTCTATGCCAAACAAGAGCTGAGCACCAGTGAACTGACAGACTCAAAGAAAATACATTTCAGAATCAGAGTGGATAACAAGCAGGTGTTCGTATCAGTTCAGTCCAAACTAGGTTCTAACATGGGCTGTAACTTGAATTTTCTCACTCCTGAAGCCGTCTCTGTCTTTCCTTAGGATGGTGAAAAATGCAGTGGAAACTGGCAGGCCATTCATCTCTGTTGTCCCAGTGGGTGGTGTTGGCTACAGGTTGACTAATGGTCCTGTTGAAATGCTTCAGATGTCTGAGTAATGACAAGCTATAAAAGCTAAGCTGACTATAAAGTCAACTAATCTGAAATCTACTGTTTTCCAGTGATGAGAGCTGTTTAAATTTTTGGATTAAGAAAATGTCATAAAAATATGAAGGCTGAGGTTGGAGAAGGTCCATTCATCATTTAAAAAAAAGTTCTTAAAATTAAGCAATTGAAACTGCACATAAGGAGTTAAAAGTAGTTATATTCTTAAATAGTTTTAATGCAACTGGGGAAAAAAACTTTACTGGTCCTTCCATCTGTTTCCTTACTTCTCAGCACTGACGATAAAAAATAAAGGAATAACTCAAATGACAAAATACCAAAGAAAAGCCAAAGAGAAGAAGGAAAGAAAGGAAGTAAAGAGGTAAATGTAGGATCTATCCTGAGTCTTAACATCCACTGCCCATCCCTCCTTCCCTACTCTGAACTGCTCCCACTTAGCCCCCCTCCCCAGCCCTGCCTCCCCTTCTGTTATTGCTCCTTCTGCTCCTCATGTCTGTTAAGTCAGCATGACATTTTATGATGCCTGGATATTAAAAAGCAGTTTCTATTATGTGTGAGAGGGAAGTGGAAACAGCCATGCTCATGCTAGGTAATTAGGGGAAGCAGGCGAGGGGATATTTATGAATGCAGGGGAAGGCCAGGGGGAGACCAGGGGAATTGGTGTGTAATGTCCTGCTGTCAGTAACAGTTTTCTCTTTAACTCTATACCGAACACTGTTAAAGGGGGGAAATCGTTTTGAATCTCATTTATGATCCATGATTCCTCTGAATCATTTGGTGCATTTGTCCTTCGTGATGTGTCCGACTAAACAATGTGAGTTTAGAAAACAGGGGCCATGGCAGGATAGATTTGATTACACTTGATCAGACAAACATTGATAAGTAACACGGTTAAAACGGACCGCTTAGTGTTGTCAACAGTGCCTTTATGCATGCAAAAGAGATGCGATTTGAGATTGTTCTCAAAATATGTGAATTCCAGCAGCTCAGATATTATAACAGATGTTCAAGCTGTTGGTCTCTTCATAAAGTTTATTAGACTAAAACCTTAATTTTGTTCGATAATTCCTCTACTGTTTAAAGAATATCACAAGACACTTACTACACTTCAGGCTTTCATTTCCTCATGCTGTGACTACTGCAGGGGTCTCCTATACTGAGCATAAACAAAAAACAATTCATACATTCCAGAAAAGAAAAACTTATTAGTGGCAGACTGATTTTAAGATGTATTCATTAGTTTTAATGTACTTCACGGCCACACACCAGATTATATGTGTGATTTATTCCTCCTACCAAACTTTACACAGCCTGACATCCTCAGGCGGTAACGTGTTGGTCGTTCTCATGTCAAGGTTAAAGATTAAATGTGAGTGAAGCTTGCCTGTCAGGGCACTCAGTAGGGAAAACATTGGTTCACTTCAGACAAGAATTGCAATTCTTACCTTCAACAATTCTGAGTTGATTCTGGGATTCCAAAAAACGGATGTTCGGATTTATTCATTTAATAACTAGCCTTGTAAGATGAAGGTGAAATACACATCATCTTGTTTTAGCCAATGGTGGTGGTCAGTAAATCACACTTTCATTTCATTATTAGTATACAGGCAAAAGGATGTATAGATTTTCTAAATTCTATTGCAGTTAACTCAAATTAAAACTCCTCACACACATTTCTCAGCTATCTCTTTGATTCTTGTTACCTGATCTTAAATTCCTTGTTTTGTCTTTTTAATTGTTTTCCAACTTTATCTTTTATTGGTTTTTGCTGCTTTAAAAAAAAACATTTTGTAATGTTGGTTTTTAATAATTGCTACACAAATCTTATTATAACCAAAACACAGTGACATTTTAGAGAGAAAAAGAGAAGATGAAAAAAAAGCAAAAGGAAAACATATACTTGTAATATCCTGTCTATTCAAAATCTACTTTTGATTTTTTTAACAGAGATCGCATGGCGCCAGTGGCAACATTTTTCACAGATCGCCTCAGCAGATATGCTATAAAACCACCCTGTGTTCTACTCTCCTGATGTGGTCAGCATATCCGTTTCTGATACTCACAGTAGAACTTTGATGAGCTTACTGACCACAAACTGTGAAAAGTAATTTTTATAGAAACCAAAGTTATAATCATAAGTTCACTTAGCCTGACTTGAAAGCAACTGCACTCTGTTTAAAAGCCACACAGGAAAATACAGTAGTTCCTTTGAATAGAGAGTCTAAGGGAAGTAATTGTTGATCAATGTTTAGTTTTTCAGTTTTGCTCAATGGCGCATGTGCTGATCAAATTCACACACACACACACACACACACACACAGTGTGAATTGCATCTGTTACCTTGTACCATCAGGGTTGTGGCTTTTGGCCCTGTGCAGCTGTACGGTATCTTGCCTTTCTCTGTTTGAAAACATTAAACAGTATTTCCAGCCAGCCCCACCAGGCCCCCAGCTCAATAACAGTTTGAGGCTGTGAGAGAAGTGAGTGGAGGTGGTTCAGACACCTCAGGGCCTCGGGGGCTGCTCTGGCCTCTCCCTGGAACCACAAACCAGCACAGGTCACACTCAAGTTTGTTGCTTTTCGTTTTCTCCACAGCTCAGGGACAAAATGAAGCCTTCACCTCGTAATCTACCCAACGTGTCCCCCGGTAGCACTTCTGGATTTAGAGCTGGGAAATTACACTTCAGGCCTGAGAGGTGAGGAGGGAGAGATGTGATTTTGAGCATAGCCGATGAAAGATGGCAGTTGAGATCACCGAACCGCAAGACTGGGATACGTTTTTTTTTTCAGTTTTCATGACTATACCTTCAAACATGATATTCCTTATATCATCAGTAAATAAGGTGAGCAGTCACGCGTTGAAATAAAGAAGATATCAACATCTGTGTTTATTTAGTTTGGATTTTATCTGTGATGTTTTCAGTTTGAGAGGTACAGAGAGATATAATATGAAGGCAGTCTCTCTGCCACCTGTCACGGTGCGGCTTAAGGGGAAACATTTTGTCCTACTTCTCCCAAGAGTCGGCTCAGGCCATCCAGCACACTCTGTCTGCTGCACAATCAGCCCTCTGTTCGTGACTCCGGGTGGGTCCCACTCCTTCCACCCGCATCACTGTGAAAACAACCCAATCTCAAACACACTCTCGCTCTGGCATAGCCATATGTAAATACACACATGCACACTCCTACACCCACTTCTAAACCCATCGCCCACCGCGGTGCAGCAGGACCTATGGGGAACCTAACCCCCGTCCTGCCACTTACCATTATACTCCTGCCTGTCTGCTTCATTGGAAACATATGTATGTGTGTATGTGCTTGTGTGCTTAACGCATTGATGCATGAAAATGTAGTTCTGCCAAGGTATTCCTACTGTACCTTTGGGTGTGACTGTGCATACAGACTGGAAACAACTTTGCCAGGATACACTGTTCCCGCTATTTCATGCCCTCTCTCCCAGCCTTGATCTTTGCCCACCACTCAGGCATATTTACATAAGCAACCCGGTCTGAAAACCACGCAACAGTCTGCATATTTACATCAGACTGTATTAAAGTAGTAACTACATTCATAGAGCCAGAGAGCTTATCTACAGAATAGAAAAGAACTTCCCTGCATCGCTGTCTTTTCAGGTAGTCACATGATTCATAGTCCTACTTGCCAGCAACTTAACACCTCAGCCACGATATATGGCAACAGGGACAAATCACCTTGTGTGAAAATCCCCATGTAGTCCTATTGTATGTGATGACACATGGGGATCCTCCTAATGTATAATGATGAAAATGTTCTGCCACTGTGACAAGGCATAGTCTGTGCTTGAGTGTAAGAGACCCATGAGCCAACATATGGTTCAGTGTATTGCAGCCGACATTGACGTATTGCGAGTGGAGTTGGAGTGGGGCTCACATCCAGAGGAGGCTCGTCCAAACCACTTACTCTATAGATCATCAGAGACAGAAAGCTCTCCCTCAGCCTGTGCACGCTTCTTAAAGTGGGCCTATTCACTCAGAAATGAAAATAGAGAGAAAAGCGTACTACGTCTTTTGGGTTTCGAGTGCATTTATGTGTGGTATTGAAAACTCACACAGACACTGGAGCGTAAGGGTGGGCCCACTACTCCTTAGTTAGACCACACACATGCACACAAAAATAATCACATACATACATATCTACATGTGCACTAACATTCACACATGCATAAACACGCTCGCGCTTGCTCACTCACACACACACACTTAAAACACCCAAACAACACAAAATGACAACCACAGGCCAAGAAACACAGTCACTACACTGTTGTCGTATCCCCCCTTCTAGTGACAGACAGAGCAAACGAGCCTCAACATTTTCCATGGCTGGGTGCGCTAGTTAAACGCTCTCAGAAGTGATGTCTCTTTGATGAGCTGTGGTAAGTGATATAATAATCACACCGCCGCACGTTTGCCAGAACACTTGCCCATACTGCCCCACCAGCTCAACGCCCGTAGGGGAGACTCAGACAAATAAACAGATCCCATTTCTAAAAGGCAGAGACTGGTAATGAGGAGTCATGCCCTGCCAGATCAACCCCCCCTCCCCATTACCGCCACCGCTCTCTTGCTAAAGTGTTCGTCCTGTTAACATTCCTCACTCACAACAGCAGTATCCTTGCTGCTGGAGGCAGGAGTGGAGCCGTCCATCTCTAATGTCTAATGAGAGCACACTGGAGGGCTTTGTGTCACTGGGGCATTTTAGACAGAGAGACAAATAGACAAGTGGAGAGACAGAGGGGTGAACATAGATTGGATAAACTCTCACGAGCAAACACACAGACAATACCCTGATTGATCATTTCTGTCACCAATGCATCAGACGCTCCATAACTCAGCATGAGTCTACAACCATGAAAGGCAGTGATACACTGGCTTAATTTTGAGACAATAAAGTAGATGGGCAATTTTGTAACAGAGAAAAACACTCCAACCTGTGTTTTTTCATTATAGTCTTGCTCTTTACAGGCAATTTTACAGACGCCAATTTCGTCCCAACTGACACCATTCATACCTGCTGAAACCAATATCTGTTATGATCGTCTCCAAAACTCAGACATCTCTTTTTGCCCTTGCAGAGGATAAAAGACATTTCCACAGCAAACCCTGCACATACATGAACCACAATCATATCCGCAATGACTTGGCCAATCTTTCACCAACAAAAAAAAAAGCTTTATTATCTCAACTGCATAAACCCAGTCAAGAGTCAAGAGGTTGTATTTGTTTCTACTGCAGAGAGCATTGGTGGTCATGAGAAAACTCAAGGCTAAAACATGGAATGAACAATAACAATGAAGACCTTACACCAAAGACATACAGTAGTTCACAGTGACTCCCACAGGTGATTGACCTTCTGTAGAAGCACTCAGTCTTTCAACAAAAGGGAAGGAAGCACAAATTCACAAAAAGGATTTTCCCATTATTTTAGCATTAAGATTATTTTTTGAAAGGGGGGCTCTTCAGGAACATTTAAGCCACAAGGGACAGACTAAGTTGCAATGCTAGAACAATAAATACACCAGGCCAGTAAGTAACAGGATGACAGTACAAAGAGTCAGTGTCATCATTATCTCACTTAGTATGGGATATACTAAGATGGGTTGTTCTTTTAGATGAGCCAGTGATGAACACATGAAAACAGGGAAATGTAAGATCAAATGCCCACATAATAACAAAAAAACCCTAAATATTCTTAGATTCTTCTCAACTTTACTTTGTTAAGGAGAAAAATCATGTATTGTTTTTTCTGTAAACCAACATGTTATGTTTATTTCAGTATTTCACTCCTGAAATTATTATGTGCATTCTTGAGGCCTAAAAAGTGGGCTTATTTCCCCATAAAACCTTTGCAAAGCCGATATTTTGAATATTTTGAAACCTGCATTGTTCACACCCAATGTTTGCTAGATGAAAGTCAGTTAGCACATTGCTACGTTTCCTGGTGTGTTACTACCACCAACTATTGAACAGCATACACATGCTTCCTTGTGCATATGTGTTACATATAAACAAAATAAGGACCCCTTCATAAAAACATTGCCCAATAGCTCCATGAGTTACCTTTAGACAATGCAGACAAAGCCAATTGACTGTGTAGTAATCCATTACAGATATTACCTATGAATTTGGAGTTGAACAGGTTGGTACTAAGTACTGCTGGTTTCCTATCCTACTGGTTAATTCCTCCCCTGCCATAATTTAGTCAAGAATCAAATGCCACAAATGACACTATGCTAAAATACTTCCAGAAGCCCAATCTGCCCTAAATAGATTAAATTCATATCACCATCATCATAGCTTGCTCTGTATTCTCTTTATTTTTCATGCTCATACATCAGAGGGGTTGATGGAACTGTGTGCTTGTTCATTGACTCTGAGGTTAAAGTGTATGCATATGAAGTACCAAACAAATAAATATGATCTGGCCCATCAGTCTCAATATTGACATATCCATAGAATCATCTGTCGCCTTAGCTTTCTCTTTCTTTCTCGTCATCCTTATTTCCTGCCCGGTAATAAGCACCTGAATACATAAAAGATGTTGCTCAAGTCCTTCCTGTTTATATTAATGTTTTATTTAGTGTTTTGTATTATCATAATCAAAGTTCCAATAAAAATAACAAAGTAGAATAAAATATACATATCAAGTGACAGCCTAGTTCCGTAACCTGTCCCGCGCGGAATCTTGATGTTATGTTAACAAACAAATTAGCATTTAAATGAGTCCTGCATTTTATCCTTCAAGGTTATGTTGTTATGGATATTAAATTAGAGTGTATGGATTTGCTTGTGTGTGCATTTGTGTTTGTGTGAGTCTGTGGGTGTGCTCTTGTGTGTCTGTATGTGTGTGTGTATGCCTGTGTGTGGTCCATAAGCTGCCAACCGACAAGTCCCCCAGAGAGGTGTTAGAGCAGGTTTGTTTAGGGTTGGTTTGGGAGAGAGCGGGGTGGACATGTGCTCATTCCAGCGGGTGTGGGTTTCGGTCTCCACATGCTTTAGGGGAAACAGTCCAGACATTTTCTAGTTGTATAAGGTTATAAGTTATCCTAGCTGACTACATCATCAGAGTTGAAAAGTTCCTCTAAGTTAACATGCCTAGTATTTTCTGTCTTTTCTCAAAGACAAAGTCTGTAGAAAACTAGACACATACACAGGTACAATGGTTTGGCCATGTGCTTGCCTGCTTTGGATTGTTATCATTTTGGCTCAGCTCCTAGAGCAGCAGTAACAGCGATTACAGTCCGTGGACTGTTATTGCAGAGGTGCTACACAGTGACTGTTTAAACAGCAAACAGTGCCTAGACACACACTGCACCCACCAGAGGGCTCAAGTGCCAGTTTATAAAGTAAATTCCAAAATAGAGACTTTAAACTCAATCTTTTGTGCCATCACCGTTGGGGAAGAGTCAACACTTTCCCGAACTTGATGCTACAAGATGATATCAATACGGCTGCACTTGCCAGCATTTGTTCAGGATGCATTAGTTACTTTCAAAGCCAGGTGTAATAGCTCCCTGTCTGATAAAATAAAAGTTCCTGATCTAGAGTAATATCCATCATCTGTCCTGGAGAAGTGACATTTAAGCTACAAGCTATTGAACCAGTTATCAGCTGATCTGCCCTCATATTCGGCATTTCTACAGGAAGAGAATGTACAGTGTGTTAGTGAGCAGAAACACAAGGTCCCGCTCACCCTGCTCACATTTGAATCTGCAGATGATAATGTGGTGAGTCCACACTTAATCTCTAAGGCAAACTAATCTCCCCTTTAATATAGTTGATTCACGAACCTGCTCAAAAACATGTTGTTTTTAATCTACCCCTCGCCGGCTCAGCAGCCATAATAAAATGTGGATTAACTTGTAAGCTTGGTGATATGTGGTGTTTTTTTTCCTGATTCTTACGGCAGAGCGTCTCCTTCAGTCTGCAACAGTAAATATGTATGCTAATACAGTAGCTCATAAAGTCTTTAAAAACACCTCCCTGTAATATTACAGGCAGAAAAGCTCACACGCTCACATAGACACACACACACACTCATACACACTATCCCACTCAGTGATGACTTGGCCTCAGGCACTTTATATATAGGCATCAAGTATATTAAGTCCATGACTGTTTTTTTGCAATGACTAATTCAGTCATTTACGGCTTGATTCTACCGAGCGGGTTTGCATTGCGTTCTGGCTGCGACGCGACTGCCGGAGCTGATCGCAGTCACTCTAGTGAATACTTCAATCCCACAAGACGCTCCGCAGCGCATTTCAGAAGCGTCCCAGAAGCAGCTCTCCACTCTGCTCTGCTAAAAATACGCACCTTGTCTATTTTTGACAGAAGCCAAGTCAAGCTGCACAGAGCAGATCGAGCCAGATAGGAAGTCAGACACAGGAAAGGCATAGGGCATCTGGTCAATTTTCAAAATAAAACACCCTGTGCAGACTTCCGATCATATATCGCATATTGTGTATCACTACACTAACATTACATCATAACCAGTGGCACCAGGCGAGAAGTCAACTGGTCACAGGGTCTCAGAGGATACTTGACACCATGGACAACGAGAGGATCGTCTTGGAAGATTTTACATGACATCGTAGAAGCATAAAAAAAATTTAAAAAATCAAGGAAAAATGACCAAATCAACAGCAAGTCAACGTCAGACAGGCAAACTAACCTTGCGATCTTGTGATCTTGCGATTACTATGTGATCTTGCAAATCTCACGTAATCGTGTGATCTTGTGATCTTGTGATCAGGCAGCGCTCCGCTTTTGAAACGCTACCTGTGGGAAATGATGCTGTGCGTGCGATGGAACAAAACCGCGTCACAGTCAGAACACGACGCAGTCACGACCAGTGGAATCAAGACATTACTCTTTAAGGTGATGTCAAGTAAAAAAATTTTTAAATTAACTGTTTATTTTTTTGTTTGTTTGTTTCTGTATTGATTTTACTCCCATCCCATAATCAGACAATTTTACAGTTTGGAATAATTTCGGTTGCTTTTTGAGAGGAAGTATTGATTGTTACTATAATTTTGTCTTGCCTTGTTTTTGTTATATTGTTAAACCTAAAATCAGTTTAACCCATACGATATTGAAATGAATACGCAAGAGGAAAAGCTGGTAGACAACAACACAGAGGAGACAAAGGCAGTGACCACAGAAAAAAAGGAGTAAGAGAGACAATGTATTAAAAGCGCCTCCTTTATTCAATATTATTGTACTATGTCTCAAAGATTCTGACAAACCTAAACTAACAAATTTTGGTTCTCTTGGTTATATAAATATATGACTTTTTGGGGAGCTGTTTCATCTGCAAGGTTTCGAGGGAGGATGTCAAGTACTGTTAAAAGAGTCATAAATAATGTAATGTTTAGAAAGACTGAGAACAGTATTGGTGTTTTTTTTTTAAAACAATATGAAATATCTTTTCAAGTTCTTGATAAAAAAGACAGACAAACATTAGCCAGTCCATAGGTGGGGTCCAGTGATTTGATATAGATTGCGCAGGGCTCCAATGATTAAGGCCATGTGGGCATGGTTACAGTTGGGCCCACTCCTGCCTATTAATCCATCTGAAACTGGAGCTTCACTTCAGATCACCACTTGTACATTCCAAGACACACTGATCCATCACAGGGAATGACAACCTGGAAGCACTCAGACCCCCAAGCAAACCATTTCCTGAAGCCCTACCTCCACCCATCGTCCAGGCCAGACATTTATTTATTTAGCATTGCTATCCTGTGCTGCTTGGGCCATTACAAAAACTAATTTGGGAATTTATAGAGCCAGGTTTCAAAGTGGGGTGTATAGTGGAGTGTCTGATATGTTCTTGTGGGTTTGTGACAGGAAATAAAGATTTACAAACGGGCTGGAATTTTCTTTAAGGCATGCCAGTGTTAGGTGGGTTGTTGTTATTCCAAAGTCGAAAAATTCCGCCTCCACCCCAGAAACACATATCCTGTAAGGCCACACCACAGCACATATGAGAGCAGGGGCTTGGACTTAAAAAGGTAAAACATCAGTGCCAAACACAAAAAAAAAACTTCAAACTACACACAAAAACATAGATATGATAGAGGCATGAATTGACATGAAAATAATTTCTTCAACCTAATGAAAAAGTGCATTTTAGGAAGTTCATGAGTCCCATGATCAATGTCAAATGACCAGTTTGTTACAGTATGTAGAGATGATATATTGGTCCACTGCACTTTTCACACCCTCAAACCAGAGCCAAAAAAATCACAGAGGGAAGAGCAGGTCTGAGCATGAATCACCATTTATTTTACACTTCAAAACCTGTGCTTTATCGGCTGGTCAGCAACTGCTCAGACCTTTCTTTCATTACTGAAATGCACTGGACCTTTGTCACTGCATTGCGTGGAGAGGAAAAAAGCGCACTTTAGCTCTCTCTCCCTCCCTCTGTTTTTATCTCTCACCCACTCGAGCCTCCTTTTTCTCTCTCACTCTCTCTCTTACACACACACACACATACACACACACACACACACACACACACACACACACAAAGTACAGGGGGACTTGAAAGACCTGTTTCAGGTGTTTGAACTCATCATTACCAACTCCAGCCTGGGGATCTGCTCAACCTGACAGCCTTGTTGATAGATTGTAATTGTATGGTCGCAACTGATTGACTGCACCTCACTCAATGTAATATGCATTTGTTGGAGGTTACAGGTAAAGGGAAAGGCAGTAATGACTTCCCTTTTTGTCCTTTGGCAAATGACCCTGTACAAACTCTTGACGGACACCTTACCATATTGAAGAGGGGAAAGGATACTTTTGCATTTCACTGTAATACGGTATTCTGCTTACCAGGCAGAAGAAGGTTCTGGTTTCCCTTTTAATCAAATTTCAATTATTCCAATGGAGGAGAGGAAACACACTCGTTTTGTGGCGGGTTCTCTCTGTGTTCTTTAAAACCAGTATTTTCCTCCAGCAGCTCCAGGTAATTAATCATCCATACATGTTTTAAAACATCAGCTACTCTCCTCGCGCCGTTCTCTCAGTCAGTACTTTGCCTCTGTTGTCCCAATGCGTGAGTGATTACCACCTAACTAAATATATTACATATTCCAAAGTGTGGAAAATACACATATGGCGTGGTCTTTGAAACAGCAGTTTATTTGAAGCATAAGCGGAAAAGAAAAAAGGAGGCTGAATGGAGTGTGACTTCCAATGTACAGGTGCAGCTAACGAAGTTGTAGAAAAGGAGAGGGGAAATGTACAGTAGCAGGTCAACATTTTTCACTTTTTTAACAAGCCAAGAGTGAAAGAAAAAAATACTTTCTTGCCAAAGCTGTGTGTACTAGCCATCAAATTGCTGGCTGCAGTGGGCAATATCTTGGCTGTATTTCGCCGATGGTTTGTCTTGGTGGTAATGGTATTAACTTCAAAGCAAATCTTTAAGAGTCACAGTTTTGAATAGGAGCCATTCTGTTTCTATTTCACAGACTTGGTCCTTTCACATGTTTGCTTGCCCACCCACTCCTTTGGAGCAGGGCGCTGAAATTTGCATGTCCTTGTTTGGCCAATCAGGTTCGACCCTGCAATTCCTCCCAGTTGTATAAACTTTGGTGTACTCTTAACCCAAGATGCTCTTTCTCTCAGCGACTGAAAGAGCAGCACAACAAATGAGACAATTTTATCTTAAGGAAAGGATGGCCTCGCTTCTACTCTGAACCTATGCATGCACTGATCTCCTTCACTAGTTTCACTCTGTTGTTCTCGTCTGCCTGCAACATTTGCCCCCAGTGTTCAGGAAAGTGATACCGAAACTGGCTCTACTGCTGCTGTTTTAGTTTGCAGCCTACATCTGACATTGTTGATTTGAAAGTGGGAACTTACCAGCAGTAATGCTGCGAAGGTCAAAATTTTTGTAAGTAAGTAAAAAGTCAATATCTCTAAATATACTTCATGGATAAGCAGTCTATTGGGGATCTGGCAAAATCTTTTCTTCTGCCCCTTTCACTGGCTAATAGCCCCCAATCTTCTAGTACATACAGAGGAGAGTTAATGATTGGCTGATTAGTTTACTACCACCTGAAAGTGAGCATCTTAATGCCCAGATGGTAGTATCAGTCTACATACCTTAAGGCCTAGTGGGCACCACAATTGTATGTGTCCCAGGGACTGACATGGATGTGGAATAGGCTTCTGTATCTGCCCTTTACCCCTTCAACAGCAGTCAGACGTTGTGGGTGATGTGGTGTTGGTTTCACTAAGATAATTGTGCCAAACCAGATTTGCACATGATGTAATAAGGCGTATAGCTGAACCTAGCAGTGTCAGAACAAACCAGAATGATTGCAAATCTATGTAAATAGATCAAGGCTGTTTAAAAAAATGTTTAAAAGGCCCCATGAAATGGCAGTTAGAGCATCTTTAACTTCGGTACTGTGACGTATTTCCCAGTGAAATAGAATATTTGAGCGGTGTGCAGAGAGAAACGGAGCTACAGAGGACTGTTGGCTAGACACCTCCTCACCTGTTGTTAGATCAGGAGGAGGACGAGGGAGAGATGAATTTATTGGACCTCAGCCACATTGTTTTGGAAATGAAAACAAAGTTTTTGCCCACTGATATCCAAACATTCATCTCTTCCTATCCCTCTCTCCATATTGCTTTATTAGCTACGTACTGCAGTCCACAAATGGTGAAGTGCTGTTTTATATGAAGGGTGTGACTAGCTACTTGCCCAAAGTCACATTTGATTGGATTAATTTTTGGAAACACCCCTGGGTACAAGATGAGTCATCATATATTTGACACCGTTTTACAGGAAGAGAAAAGAGGGGGATTTTGATGTAAAAACACTCTGATACTGACATGACAAAATAAACGATAAAGCATAATATGAAACGATGGATGTTTTTCTATCATCACACGATATATATCATCATATCGCACGGTCCTATGCACACACAGGTGCAGACACGTGGCTCCCTCTCAGTGATATTTACATACTTTACACACAAGTTCCTGTCTCTAACAATACAGCCATAATTCTTTTGTTTCATCAAGCAAGCTTGTGAGCATAGTGGATCTAAATCACGCTTCTAAAAGCTGCATATGAGTCTGAGATGTTTCCTGGGTTATCTGACAAAGACAGAGGACATAATGAGAGACAGATCGGTTTCACTTCCATCTACTTTGCCTCCTCCTCCTCTTGCTAAGTCTTCCCATCTCTCTGCTGTGCAATTCTGAGATACAGGACCTATACCCAGGCCTATCTTAGTGCACAACCGGATCGTGCCAGGCCAATCTTCCCCCTAGAAATAGAGGAGGGCCGGAAAAAGACTCCCGTTCGCTGACGTCACCTTATCGAGAGCAGGGGACACAGGGGAGAGGTAACGAGTAGATTACCGGTCTCTAAAAATAAATCTGAAGTATGGCTTCTGCTCTGCAAACTCCCCTATTATATCCCTGTCTCTGTATGTTTTTTTGTTGACTGTTTTTCTCCATGTGCCCCACCTCTCATAGTGTAGTACATACAGTACATATACACTGTAAAATGTGTCTCGACTTTATGATGAACTGTTGACCATGATCCATGTTTAATATTACACTAACATACACATAATATATAGGTGTGGCCTGGTTATTGTTTTAAGCTTCGGCCTCTTGTTCTGTTTTACTGGTCTCAGAGGACAGCGGGTATTGAGTACTAATTGGTTCCAGAGCGAACCATAACACGGACTCCACCAACGACTGTCCGCCTTCATCTTTACAGGACCGTAACGAGTGTTTTGCAAACAACACAGAGGGGCTGATAAGAGGCCAGGTGGGTAATTGATGTGGTTACTAAGTGGCTAATTTGCATTCTTTAAGAATATCAAACTAAGCAGAGGGAGATATAGGGGTAAATTGGACAGTGTTGGGGGGAATTACAGTCATAAATGGCAATGTGAACTCAAAATTTGCCAAGAAGGACCTTGGTGGAGTTAGGTGTAGGGTTGGATGACATGAAAAAATTATGAAGAAAGAATAAACGGGACAATAAGTCCAAACTTCTCAAATTAAACATTGTTATTTATTTAGAACATTTTGTTATTTATTTATTTAGTTTATTGCGACACACCACACAAAAATAAAATCCCTCCCTACCTCCCTCTCCCCTCCCAAACAAAGAAGAGTTGAATCTCACTCAATTGTCCCTCCTGGCTCCCTTACAGTCAACATGGCAGCGAAGCTAACAAAAATGGCGATTTATTCATCACGTATCGTGCCTAACGTTAGTGGATCATAACATATCAGGTATGGAATTAATCTGCAGATGCTCTGGTTCAAAATGAGACCAAACTTTTCTATGGATGTCACTTTTTGAGTCACGACAAAGGCCAAAATGTGGCCTGCAAAAGACATGGCTTTAGTCTAGCTGATTACCAGAAATGCCTTTTGCTGCAGTTGTTGATCACTTGCAGCCCCTACCAACCAGTTAAGAGGAGTTAGCAGTCGATGGTGGTATAGAACGCGTTGCAAAATAGGTTTTTCAACAATTGTGAATCACTGCAACCACGAGAGATCCTTGAGCATACAGTCATAAATCTGCACAAAAAACATTAGGCTGATGGGTCCGGTAGTCTGCGAGATTAGCTGCGGACAGATACACACATGGACACACATGATCAAACACATGATCTCTGCCAGGTGTAAGCTAATAAAGATGTAAAATACTCAAAAAATAACAAAAAAAAATGAGATATTATATCCTATTGATTGTCCCATGGATGAGATTTTATCACTTCTGATTTAAATTACAAACTCAAGTTCTTCCTGAAATCTGCCACAAATTTGTCATCAATGGCAAAATGACAAGGTATTTCCAGATTGTTTCTTTATTGATAGGTAAAATAAGGAAAAAATAAGTTTAAAAAAGATCTCAACAAAACGTTGACACAGAAAATGTGAGGACACACAGCAGCTGTGCTATCACACAATACCTGACTGTCTACTGGGTGGTAATGATGAACTATTCAATGACAACAGTCAGAGAAAGTATGGTAATTGCTGACATTTTGGTTGGTTGTGGGGTAATTAGATATGATGAAGGGATCAATCAGACTTTCCCTTGTACCATTGTTGTTGCATATTTTATTTGTGCTAATTGGGCAAAAATATAGGGTATCAGATGCTGTGGGAGTATCCATAAACCTATTTCACAGATGCTATTACTATTATCTCACACAGCTCAGTGTAAACTGCGAGCAAGAACAACTCTCTTATGAATCCTGAAGCCTCTTTGCTGACATGTGATAGGGGACCAAATTAATGGACTCTACGCAACACTTTGAGTGATTCAACAAGTATTAGGAAACATGATGGAATAGTCTAAGATCCCAAAAGTAGTGTGTCTGAACTTACTAATCAGTAAGTTCAGACGTAATTATCAGCCTATCTATCATTCTCCTTGGGTGTGCATTGCCTCACCGAAGACAGCTCAATATTTTGCGCCATCCTAATTTGCTTTAATCCCTCCTTCCCTGAGGAGAGGGGGGTTAATCTGTGACTATTTGCAGCCTGTACCACATGCATAGGTATGTTACCTGATACCTAAACCTGTCCACCTCTCTCTAAATGTGCATTCTCCTCAACCTGCGCCCTGGCATGGCTCTGAGCTGCCTTGCTAATTCTTACTCTCTCTCAGGAGCACATCTGCTGCTTTAATGCTCCACCAGAGTTTATGGAGGTCTCATCACAGGCCAGAGCTGCACCTGCAGAACCATCCAAACGAGAGGAACGGCACTTGTATTGTAAAAGAAACTCATGACGTATATATCCTCTGTCTTAACTCTAAAATCACATAATGAGCCTGGCAAAAGCTCAACCACATGTGTGTTAAACTGGTGCTCAAGGTTAGCTATAGGGACAAAGGGATGGAAACACAGGGGCTGGGAGGAAAACACTGTGATGAGGAGTAAGACAGATGGCAGGAGAAATGAGGAGAACATGATAAAGAAATGTGAGTGACAAAAAAAAAAAGCGATAGTGAGGAAAAAGCAGCAAAAGGACAAAGAGGAGAGGAAGCAGTATCTAACTGTCAATTTCCCTTCCAGTATAAAGATTCACTGAGGCCAACTGCGCCAGATGCTGGCTAGGATCATTAGGCATGTGGCTAAAGAAGAGGTGCTTACCCAAAGAGGAGAGCTGTGTACCAAGCCCACCTGCCCAGGGATAAGAATCTCCCTGGGACTCTTAAGCTGAAAGAGAGTGCTGAGCCTCTCTTAAACAGATGAAGCTAAATAAAACCAAGGCTATTTATCAGTGTAGCAGCCACTCGACTTGTCACTCCTCACCCTGCCTCCTCTCCATTCAACCATTCATTCACAGCAGCGCTATCAGCCCACACAAAGCAAATCAGATGCATGAATCAGGACGCGCAGTATGGCTGAAGTAAGCCAAAAATTACTTCTCCAGCTGGCCGAGAGGACAAATTAATATATAGAGTTGGGCACCACTTGAGAGTTGCCATTTGACTTTCATTGCACTTTGGATTATGTTGAACCGCACAAACTTTAAAAGCTATGCCTGGTTGTTGCTGTGTGTAAAGGGCATTCCCGTTGTGGAGAATATTTGTGTCACTGAAGGCCTGAACAAACACTTTGGAATGACCTAGCCACCGCACCATTATCCAATCACTACTGCTTCCTAGGAAAGTCCCTGGGTTTTAGTCAAGATCAAATGGACCATCAAAAATCACAAATATAATCTAAAAACATGACAGTGTTTGGTAAACGGTAACCACGGGTGGTTCCCCTGTCTCTCCATGTCCATCTCCATGCCCCTCTACCCCCCCCCCCCCCCCCCCACCCCCCACCCCCTTGCAATTGTGAGGTAATTTCTACGCTCCATTCGTCATGTGAGGAGCCAACAACTAAATCCCTGTCAGAGCTGAAAGAGTGATTCCTGCTGCTACTATGTATCACTGACGCTGCTCCCCTGTGGCAAATTTCCCAACACACACACACACAAAATGGGAGACAGATTATTTTCACCAGACTTACCCTCTCCAGGGGGCAATCTGTCTGTGTTACAGTGGCGTTAGTCACAGGGATAAAGGTACTGTGCTTTTCTACAGTCTGCAGAGTTTCTCGGTTTCTTCATTTTATTTCCTTTTTCCAAAGTGGTTTTAAAACACAAGTAATTATGCATGATATGTTAACGTTAATGAATGATTGTGGTGTGTACTAGTAATTGCCTTCCTTCTATGCCATTACCACTGTTTTGTTCCGAAAAGAGAATATGGGGAAAAGTTAGGAAGCAGCATAATAGCACATTTTGAAAACAGACAAAATTGTCTCATTATGATGTATTATACAGACTCCTCAGAGCTGCAGCCTCAGAGGTTTGGTAATTTTGGAGCCACACGTGTATTGTTTAATCAGCATTGTTATCATTACTACTACTCCTCCACTCCTCTACACTAAAGTGCTGAAGCAGGTGAATTACATTGTGGAACTTGACGATATTCAAGTGCATCTGTCCGTTGTGCTAGTAGGCTGAATTCACACCGCTAACCCCTTTCTAACCTTTAATGATCAGCTCAAATACAACGATACCCTTAAAAATAGATGTTCCTTGCAATACCAGCTCTACTGTAGGTGTTTGTTTTTTGAGGCCTCATATAATGAGCCCTAATCCTCGAAATTGATACGTCTCCTTGCTTTTGCACAGCCGTAATAAGAAACGACGTCGGTGGTAGGCAAACCATTCAGTGCGATAGCCATATCTAATAGGGCTATAATGCAGGGTTGAATGGCTCTATCTGCTGGGGAGAGACAGCCCTCACAGCAGCCCCTCAGGCCATCGCCTCGGGTTCATTTCTGAGGAAATTCTCAAGTGTTGGATAATTTCCACTCATAAATGGCTTGTTTTGATCACTGAACTATAGCGTTATGTCTTTTTAGCAGTTAGCTGGTGGTTTGACAACCCAGATCATCAGCTTTATTCATCATTAAAATCATTCCTGCTTATAATCGAAAAAAAAAAATAAACAGTTATCTTGTAATTTATGGAACCTTGTCACTACTTCAGTACAAAACTACTGAGGAGAGGAAGTGCTGGCAGACGAGATCAGGGTAACAGACAGCGAAACTCCCTACTGTAAAGCAATGTTGCATCCACAGTGCACTTAAACCCCAAACAGTATAGATAAACATGGGAAATGGCTCCTTTATTTCATTTTATTTTATTCCTTTATTCCTGTGCACTGGTCTCTGAGGAGTGCTGGCATCGATTGCTGATTTAATGAAAGCGCCTGTTCCTCTCCCCCATTCCTCACTCCTCCTCCAGGTCACTCTGCTTAAAATGCCTCCGTTAATCAGATTTCTGTTAAAAGCCGTAAATAGAATCAGAGCTCTGGTGCCAAGACACACTCTCCTTTACTCGAGTCTTCACTCTGTCTCTCTCTTTTCTATGATTTTCCCTGGTGTACTGGTGTAGTGGATTTGCTGGGCTTCCTCTCTGAGGTGCAAGTCCAAAAAAGAAAGGAATACCCAAAATAACAACGTAACAGACACTTACTCTTCTGTAATACAACGCATTATCAATGGCGATGACAAAACTGATACGTTTAAAAATTCCATTCATGTTAGCACTTATCTCCCACTTTTTCACTATTTCTGGGATGCTTTATATCCTCCTTTTCTTAGTTCTGAAGTGTCTTAGAGGCTGGAAATGAAATGGTGCAAGTCTGGACTGTATACATGGAAATATTTGGGAATCTCATGATACAATTTGATTCTGATTGTTGGTGTCACGATTCAATTCAGAATCGTCTCTTGATTCAAAACCAATTCTTGATTAAATGAACAGAAAGGCTCTTTAGGCTCTTACTCCAATGCACTGTGTGCCAAACTGTTGACTCGTCTTTTATCCACTGAACTGCAGTAGGAAACACAACTGGCAGTAGGGATGCATGATATTGGATTTTTGACGATATCCAATATGATATTTTCTAACTAATTTTGGCTGATTGCTGATGCTGATACAGATATATGCACATACTTTTTCCACCTAATTGCAGGGAAAATCAAGTCTCTCCTGTTGTGGAATTAACATGTGTCTACTCTTATCATGATGACCCACTGGCAGGCATTTGGCTTCATGGGTGTTCAGTCAAGCCCTAGATCATTGATTAGGTGCACCTGTAGAGTAACCCACATACAGTATAGGGTGACTCATCATGCATGCTTCGTTTTGCACTGAGGAAAGTCCAACATGGACTGAAATGTTTGCACTCCTGCACATTTTTTCACAATCTGTACAGCCCTGTAATGTAAATAATAGAAATATTTAAAATCCAGACCCCAGTCTGAATTCTTTTTTTTTTTTTGTTCTGTCTGCAAGTCCTTCTTTGATGCACTACCACTGGCAATGTAAAATATGCTATATTTATTTTTATGTAACATTTTCAAACAAAATTGTAAGATTCATCCTACTTTAAACAGGCTTGGATGATGCTCTCCCTGAGACAATCCTGACAATAGTCACAACCAGGGCAAATCTGACCTATTTCACAAGTTGCAAAACAAGTAAATAAATGAATGCAATCTCTGTCCGCAAGGATCATGCGAAAATAAGTGCACTGTAAGACCATACAGCAATTAAAGCCAACTGAAAGAACATAAATAGACATAGTGTACTCTTTTTCACACTGTTGAATAAATGAGCCTACATTAGTAGGCTACACATGCTTACAGACTGTTGCTTAAACTCAATGATATATTAATTATATTATGTGGCTATACAATCCTTAAAATTGTAAACTTAAAACTGGACTTAATCTGTACTGCACTTTCTATGAGCTACAAACCCTATAATAGCGAGGTGATGTGCAAACAAAAAAACAAACAAAAATGCACAAAATATAAACAACTTCAGTCCTTGGCAAAATCACAGCCGTCCTTATAAGTCCAATGAACAAGGCTGAAGGACTGAGTGGCCTATATCCTATAAGTAAAGTATGAGAGGAAGATTTTTCTGAACAGAAATGAACATATCTGCCTTTTTGCAATCTATGCGATTTCTCTTGTCATCTATGACATGGGAGACAGCGTTGAACAGCTGTTCGCCATCATGCTAGGCGCACTGAGGTGCTTGTGGGCAAGAGTAGGGAAGCAGGCCTGGTTGCAGGGTCCAAAATTAACACTTGCCATTCATCAAATGCAGGTAAATTTGGTCTTTGGCAAGTAAATTTGGAGACCACCCACCACTCTGGCCAGTGGAAAAAATGAATTTCCTACACACGCTGCAGAAAGCTGCTGGTTCGCTTTGTTTGTTTGTGGGGGTAGATTACTTGTTCACACTCCAGCAGAGTAGGTGGTGGTGATGCACTTTAACGCTGTTTGCCACACGCCATAAAAAAAAAAGAAGATAGCTCTGCACACCTAGCGCGCAGGAGCAGGAGAGCTGCCCAGGCTTGTCAGCGGCAGAAATAATATTGTCTTCTGCCTTCTGCTTAGAAGTGGTGAATTTACTCACAGCAACTTAATACTATATAATCTCTGGCTTTTGTTTGATATCTAGTGGTGGCAAATGTAGTTGCACATTTCCGATTTGTCGTTAGCGTAGTTAGCACGCATTAGCTTGGAGGGCTAACTTGGTTTGTTAACTATATGTGAATGTCACAGTTACCCTGAACGTCCTGCCAAATCCCGTTCAAAAATCTGGCAGCTCAATACAGTGTTGCTTGTTGCCACACATATAATATACAAGTAGTAAATAATTTCCAGTGTGTTTTGCTAATCATGATCCTTCTAGTAAATGTAGCATTCAATTGGGATGCAAAACAGTTCTTAATTAAATCATCACTGAAACTCATGTCAATGGATTTTATGATTGCTTGTGCTGTTGTAGTCTTTACATTAATGGGATGGCATTGAATTCCAACTTGAGCACATTTGCATGTTGAAGTGCATGTTTGCACACCACTATAATATCGGTTGACAGAGCATATGAGACCAAGATGACATGATAAATAGTAATAATAGCAAATTGCAGTAGTAAAAAGCAATTTATTATTTTAGCTGGTAAAAAAAATCAGTCTGGATCCTCCCTCTCATTCTTCAAAGGACATCTACGTGAAACGTACTGTTATAAGCCGCCCCAAAGCAGTCAACCTAGGGGAAACACCGAAGTTTATTTATTATCATATTATTACTATCATTATTATTATTATTATTATTACCTGTGATACTGTCTCGCTTGTGGATGCCTGTTCTGAGACGACGTTCTCCTCGATAATTTCTTTGTGCATGTCCAGCAGTGTTCCAGTTCGGGTCTTTGTAAGTCCAACCGTTTCATTCACGACTTTCAGTAGCAAACTGCTACCTCCTTCTTATCCGAGTTGAAATACTAATCTTTATACCGTGCACTGAGCATGGTTGCAACAAAATAAAGAGCTTCACTTTGCACACCATTAAAACAATCACTGACAGCTTCCAATAGGGTACTTCGGCAGTTTGCGTGCTGTTGTCTGAGTCACTTCTCCTGCCAAGTAGCTGTGTCAGTGCCACCACAGTGGGGATAACATCTGCAGCAGAGGCCTGTGCAGAACTGAATTGTGCTCTCTCTGGTCAGCTGCTCAAAGGGGGAGAGTAGGGTGATCGTATTTTCAAGAAATTCCCCATTGATTTGCCGTCAATGTCACCGGGAGATCAAAATCAGCAGCATATGCACCTAAGGCCCTCCTCTGCTCCACCAGGCTCTGCACCATATAAAAAGTTGAATTTCACCTGGTGGAGACGTCTTATTGCAGTCTTTTAATGGGCATCCTGAGATAATTCTGTACATCTTCAAGTCGAATGCATGCAAGTTGTGAATGCTGAAAATGTCCTACTACTCTCTTTTCCACAGCCACAACATCTGTGATGCTGAGCTGAGCCAGGACACCTTTGTTCACAGCAAGCTGAAAGGTGTGTGCCATGCACAGCAAACTGCTTTGGACACGTTGCACGTATTGTCCCTCATCATTACATGAGCTTTCTCCTTTGGGATTTTCCACTTCCCAAACATGCCATCAAAAGCAGATGCAACTGCAGCTGACGTATGAGACTCTCAGCACTCTTATGAATGAAGGATAGCCTTTTTAAGTACAAAGTCTTCATCTATCCTCAGCATGCTTACAGGGCTTACACTTGACGTCCAATTGTCTGTTGTAAAGCTAATCGAAGTGGCATCAATGATGAGCTTCTCGATGTTGCTGCAGATGACAGCTTGCAACTCAGGTAAGGCCTCATCTGAAAAATACTCATGACTGAGCGTTGTGTAACCTGACATCTTTAACAAATGAAAATGGCTGGCTGTCCAGAGCAATATACTCCATGAGTTTCTGAGTGGTGCCTTTGGCCCTGGGGTCGCAGTTATGTTTTTTGGCTTTATTAAAAGATTGAAGAGGCTGCTGACAGTTTTTTTTTTTTTTTGCTGGTGCCTGTTTCTCTTTGTTCTTCACAAATTCATCGTAATGATCGGGATGACGGCTCTTAAGATGTTTTAGACACTTTTAAAAAACCTCCACACCACAACATACTTGCTGCACGCACCCTCTTTCATGCGCAACGCAAGAGACGGGATGACGTCATCTTTGACGAACGCGCACACTCGCACCAGGGACACTGCGTCGAGCATTTAGTCAATGGTTTGCATTACATGCACATAATTAAAGCATCATCTATAGGCCTGATATATCGGCAGAAATGTTCATTTCCGGCTGATGCCAATATTTCATTTTAAAGCCTTTATTGGCCAATACCAACGACGTGCCGATATCATCGTGCATCCCTAACTGGCAGTTAAGCTAACTCATCTTGGTGAAACTCACTTTCTGACTAATAGAAAAATGCAGAGAGAAGTGTGTGGGAATAGCAGCGTTTTTATTAAATAAAGTTATTTGGAAGCATCTTACACTTTTATGTCTGTGTGAGAATAATGAAATGAAAGTGTAATTTACCGACCAACATCACTGGGTTAATGTTTTTTGTTGTTTGAACAGAAGTTGCGTGTGTGTGTGTGTGTGTGTGTGTGTGTGTGTGTGTGTGTGTGTAATGGAGTAAGAGGGGAAAGAACAATTTATCTCCAGCAGTGGAAAGCAGCCTCTCTGCTGCAACACTAGTACCAGGGAAAGTCTTGTTTGTTACTGCTGGAGTTCGATTTGCTAACCGTAGTCTGTAGGTGATAAAGTACGAAGTTTTTACAAAATACTTAGTCTTGCATTATTTCATTATTAGAAAATGAACTAGAAGATGACTCTAGCACTGTCCTTGCTGCACTGCCCTCAAGGTTGAGTGCCGCCTTTATCAACTAGCGTTATTACAAAAATCAATTTTTGGTATTTGTGAATTAATTCAGAAGATAAGAAACACAATTCTTCTTTCTCTCTGTAGTTGGTACAAATCAATCTAGGACTTCCTTTTACAAAAAACACTGGAGGTGCTTTGAAAAATGCATTTGAAAAACTTTGACAGCCTAAATATTCAGTCCATGTTAACAAAATCTCTTATTTAGTTGAATTAAGGTGACTAAAATAATGTAATCCAATGACCATGAAGGATTTACCTTGAAAACATACATGAACACTTGAATTAACAGCTATTCGTGGCTAAGTAAACAGGATATTCCTAAGGGGAGGATTTTTGAAGTTGTTATGCGGTGCAAGTTCATTTTTTATACCCAGGTCAATTTGTTCATTACAGTTTACATATGGTAGTAATCACCAAAGAAATCCTCCCAGTTTAGCAGAGGTCTGGCTTTACTCAAAAATAAAAAAGAATGGCTTGAGCTGAGCCACATATGGAAGAATTGGAAAGTCTCAACCTTGTCTTTACCGCACAGTTTGTGTTGGCCCTATCTGAAATAGAGCAACTACCGTGAAATGACAACACAAACTGAGTGTAGCTACACTGGTCCAATGAAATAATGGCCATGCATCATACAGTCTTTTGAAGATTTATTTTATCTCTCTTTCTCTCGCTCTTTTGTCAGCAGACACCGTGAAAACTACAATAAAAGACATAAAAGGTTTAAATATACATCTCTCAGTCATTTTAAAGTCTCTCAAGCTAGTGTCCCTTAATAAACAGGCTCAAACCCGTCCAACAAAAATGTTATGAAATCAAATAAAATAGCTGAAAACATGTCATATTGTCAATGTAAAGGCACATCAACCCACATTATACACAAATGTAAAACAAATGAAAGACAATTCTTTGCTCTGCATCCATGTTGTCTCTGACCCACAATACCACAGTTATGCCCTCAACTGAACTCTGGTCATGTGACCCATTACACTCTATCACAGCTCTACATTTTTTTAGCAAACGTTATTTAAGCTGGTATATTTTAGACATTTTTTTTAATCAATGTTACCCTTTTACATCTTATTTATATGACATTTTTAGTCATTTTTTAATGACTATGAACTCAAATAATCATGAATTTATGACAGAAATATATGAAATAAACATCTCAATGAGACATGTCTCTGAGACAGTTACACTGAGAAAGTAAAAAACAACTTGCTCACTAAATCACTGTGGGGTATTGAACATCACTGTTGATTCTTTAAATATTTACCTATGAAAGGCAATATGAAAGGGGATCAGAGTCCTGGTTGGCTAAGTGGTTCAGGGTGGTGGGGTCCTGGGGCCTAATCTGCCTTGCAGACATGTAACGAGTAATTCCACATTGAATCACATCGACCAACCCAGTCTCACATCAAAATGTGTAATGGCTATGTTGGTCCCTTGTGCAAAACATATTAGTTTCACAATAATGGCTCTGAAACTGTGAGATGACTATGTTTTTTTGGCCTATTCTTTTCTATTGGCCTGCGTCCACATCATGTCATTGTCAAGTTTCTGTCTGCGAAAACAAAAAACAAAGGCTGACATTCCTTTTATTCTCAGTGGAAAGTGCAATATTTTAAGATAGTTTCAGCATGAAAATGCATTTTGATAACATTTCTGGTGAGAAATGTGCATTATATTTTCATGATCTTCGTTCAGTGAGTGTATAGGCTATATGCTTAGTTTGGGACATGGGACCAACTGTTATAAAGAGCTCCTGATCTCAGCTATCATGTGGGGATGATGTTGAATATGGGTAAAATATGGTTACAATTTATTTTCACCTATTTGACAATTAGATATTTAATATCCGATCACACAAATGTGTTTCCCATCCCCTTAAACTCTCAATTCAGTATTTACAACTTCCAATTCTAGGAAAAACACTATTATCTTTTAAAAACTACAATTCCCTAGAGCCACACCATGCAGCTTGATACAAATCAGCACCACAGTTGTAGTTCTTCTGATTGGAAAAGTAGGAGCTGTCTAAAGAATATATCAAATATCTAGTACAGCTAAACTAATAATTACACTGCATATGATCTATGTTAAGAAAAAGTAATGATGTTTTATTTTGGATGCAACTTTATTTCTAAGAATTGAAGGAGAAATAATTAAAACTGATGGCCTTAACATTAACTTATCATATTGTTGGGTGATCAGGGACATTTTTGTGTTGAGAAATGTTAAAGATATCATTAAAAGAAAACCTTAACATGGTGACAGTGAGGAAAATACTTCCAGGTGGGTCCTCCGGTCAACCAATCGCAAAGCTTCAAATTCTGAATTTCAAATTCAATTCATCCCTGGGTCGCTCTAGTTTTTTATTGAAAGAACATCAGTTACATAAAATAACACAAATAACATAACAGCTAAGATAACTGCACAACGCAAAGACAATGATTTAAACAACATGCAACTACGTGGTTTCAGCGATAGCAGCGTCCATAGCAATCGCCATAGCAATAGCTGAAAAAAAATCTTTGTAATAACTGACAAACTAAACATCATATACAGTCACTGAAGAACGATCATGGAAATATAATGCACATTCCTAACTAGAAATGTTATCAAAATGCATTTTAATGCCAAAACTATCTTAAAACAATTGCATTTTCCACAGAGTAAAAGGAATGGATGCCTTTTTTTTATTTTCGCAGACAGAAACAGTTGCATGATGTGGACGCAGGCCAATAGAAAAGAATCCCCCCCAAAAAACATAGGCATCCCACAATTTTAGAGCTGTTGTGAAACTAATACAGTTTTTACTGTGGACCAACATAGCTATTACACATTTTGATGTAAGACTGTGTTGTATCGGTAGGAAAACTGCCTGTGAACTTTTCTATTTGGGTTGAAACATTCAAACATGTTGCGATAGTTGTACAGTGCAATGCTACTTTATTGCTTGTTACCTGACTTTCAGACCAGAGAAAGCACTGTGGCTGCATTGGTGGGGTATGTTGCTTCAGGTAATGATGAGACAATGAAATATAATCCAGGAAGGCAGCTTGAGTAATAGATCCTTGAGCTTTAAGGCTTTCAGATGCCACAACACTGCGCTGTAGTTTATAATACTATGAGGAAGGATTTTACAACATAGCAATAATCATTTTATCCTGCATCTTGAAATTCACAAAGTAAACAGCAGAATTATCCTGCTCATGTTACAGAGGGCTACTACAGTAGCCCTATAACGGGCTCCATAAGCTTAGCCACTAATCTTTGCATATTTGTGTACTGAAAATCTGCATACGCATGGACAGCCAACAAGGATGAGCACATTTATCCTATGGAGCGTCCCATAAAATACATCAATCATCAACCAGCATCAACTTTACTCTTGATATGCCGTCTTCAGTGAAAAGTGGAGTCAATAGATAAAAGGTCCCTTTTCAGAACATTTGTAACAATATGTAACCACTGTTCCATTTTCACAGCTTTATAATCTGTAATGGGGCTTTATGAGGGTGCAGCCCGATAAATGGACCCCCTGCCATGTATGACATTTACCTTATATTACATTTAGACATATAAGGAACAAGACTCTGCATAGCTCAACTTCAATGCAATAAGACTAGGTCAAAACCTATATGACTGGACCGAGTATGGTCAATGTGCAAAATTGTAGCCAATTTGTTACAGAGATAGTCAGTAGTAGTGTCTATAATGTGAATTCCTGGATATCAGATGTTCATCTGCAATTTTCTGTAGTGGTTCCAGTAATATTTGTTGTTAAAGTGTACTGAAGTAGCATGTCACATGACATGGTTAAGCTATGTTTGAACGGTGCTGTTAAACCAGAAACTCCACAGCCACACCTTAGTTTTATACACTCTATGGGCTACACAGAGAACAGCATGGCTATGCTAACAATGCTAGCCATGCTAACTAGCTGCTAGTCAATTAGTCAGTCAGTGACGGACAGACATTTGGGGTTATACGGCTGTTCCGTGGCCAGTCCAGCCAAAAAGAGGAGACAATGTTTAACACTCAATGCACAGCCCACTCTCACTTCAGAGAATTGAAGACAAGTGGGCTGAACTTGCACCACCTATTCAAATGAGAAGGTCTACATGGGATTCACCATAATATTATTTCAAGTTCACACCCTAGCCTGACAGAGACCAAAATGATAGTGCGACTTCTCCATATCACACTCAGCCTACCACAGGACATGACCACGCATGTCTACATACAGTACGAAGTATGAGTGAGTTGAACATATTTTCTCCACATAACTTTTCACGTTACCAGTTATGTCATCAGTCCACTGTATGTGTGGGAATGGTGTATGTATGGTTTTTGTACATATGAATCATTTCCATTTAAACATCTGGCCCCAGGTTTTTGGAAGTGTTGTATGTTAAATAATATCTACAGTGTGTATTATGTTTTTGACAAGATTTGAATATGTAGTGAGAAAAAAAAACAATTACTGAGCTTAAAAACCCTGGCTAGTTACTGTATATGCTAAAGGATCCTTTAAGATGGGAGACTTTACTTTTCTTTCCAGCAGATAAGCAGCACTTAGACTGCCACAAGGGCTAATCATCACATTGTTCCTGATGAATAGCCAGCCAAAATGATTATGCACTCTACAAAAACTCTTAATTAGCAAAATATCTTCCTCAATCAAGTATCTAAATTACATTTGTACAGTTCAATGATTACTGACCAAAAGGAGGATTCTTGAGCTGTAAAGAATACGCTGGCCCATAAATGGTACCATCGAATGGGTGGCCACTCACTGAATGAATCATGTCCTAATAATTAAATTGTATGGCATACCGAGTGTTAACTTTAGTGGATGCACATTGAGCTGTTCTGACTTCTCAATAGGCTTTTAAAGAAATTAAGTGATGGGCTTGGACAATAATTTCTCTTTTCTGGGTCATTGATTGTTCTCTTTTTTTGGCTCCACCAGGCCCATTTTGATCCTCTACTTAAGATATGCATTCAGGGACTCTTTCCTCACCCCTATAACCTCAGACTAGTCATGAGAGTAAAGAGATGCACGAGACTGAGCCGTCCAGTGGTTACCTTTTATATGTGGTTGTTATAATATTTAACTTGGACTTAAATCTCGTTTTGAATTTCTCTCTCAACAACTGTAATTGTTCAAGAAATATGATAATTACAGTAAATTATAATATATATTTCTGTGCGTACATTTTTCCACTTAGCACTATTGGTATGCGGAACAGACCACTTAAACTACAAAGGGAGGGGACCAATACCATCTTGAGTACTGTATGAAGCTTGGCAACTTTCAATCAGGAACAAGTCTGCCTGCTTACTCTATTTACCGCTCTCTTTTCCTTCTCCCACTTTCAATCAGCTGACTGAGGGCATTCACACTTTAAGTTCAAGCAATCAGATGCTGCCGCAACCTCAGTGAACCCATCATCTTGCTTGTTCACTTGCTCACCAAATGACACAAATATTGTAATAACAGTAATCATCATCATCATCATCTTAAGTGTTTATATATATGCAATGTACAGGGATATAACATAAGTTAATATCAGACATATATGACCTTCCAGTCACATCTTCAATCAGGATAACAATGTATTACATCAATCACAATGAATCCATCCTTTGAATATACGGATATATGAGTATTATGGATACACACTAAAAAGCTCATAACACTCTTGCCATGAGAATATACAAACCTCACTGCCTTCTTCACAGAGGCAAAAATCAGAAAAAAAGCAGATGTTGTGGTATTTAAAATGTAATCATTCAAGCCAGTCAAAATAGTTCTAATAAATGTGCAGAAATAAGAACGTTTGTTTGACATATTGAAACAAGAAAATTAGTCACATTAGAGAAAGTTTGTTCTTTGTATTATGTGTTCATTTTTCTTTTTTTCCTCAGAAAATGAACGATTTCCTGCAATCTGTTCACATCCAACTATTAGTCAAGCGGTTGCTGAACAGCCTGTCGTGATTTGAGGACTGTAACAGTGTCTTCTCTCTCTGTTCGAGCACCTGCATTTCATTTGTTTCTGTTTTTCTAAGCCGTATAAGCAACCTGTCAGCATGTCATAATATTAGGCCGATAATCAAAGTCAATTAGTGTCCGCCTTTCCTCCCTTTTGCACCAACTGCCTTCTCCTGCCATGCCTTCAGTACTAGAGAAAAACAGTTACTGCCTTTCCATGACATTTTTTTTTGCTCTCCAAAGGGATTTTACTGATATCAAGCTTCTTCCTGATCAATAAATAGAACTGTAGGCTAGTGCCATTTGTCACTGCCAAAGCAGCCTACCTACCTTCCCTGATGAGTGATAGATCTCCCACGCACTCTGTAATCTAAAATTACTCATAAAGACTGATTAGGGCCAAATCAGAACCTTCCTCTTCTCAGTCCTGTACATATCATCAAAAAAAGGCTTCCTGGAGTTAAGCAGCCATATGATAGACGAGCATTTCCAAGCACGAGGCCGGGGTATTGTGCATGCCATGAAGCTTATTTTATAGGGTCCATGATAGATGTTGTTTAGAGCGATTTAAGCGGCCCTTATGCTGGTGTCAGCATCTGACCCCTCCACAGTGATAAAGCTATCAGAAAGAGAGAGTATAACCACAAGTGAAATATGGAGGGAGGGACACGTGTGCCAGATAAACTCCTGCATACTGGGCACCCATCCAACTTTTGGGAGGGGAAAGCCTTCAGTCTTATCTGCATAAAACTTGAGGAGTCGGGGGTTTAGGGTGCGGGGGTGACAAGTGTGGAAAAGGTTGTTTTCAGTGAAATTGCCTGTGAAGTCTACAAAAAGTCCAGCCTCCAAAACCTGAATAACTCAGGAGCATTTTCCCAGGAGGAACAAGTGCAAACTGACTCCTTATTGCACCAATCACAAAGTTTAAGTCATAATTTAGCTACATAATGCAACTCATTAAACCAAACTGGTAGCAACTACACAAACTGCACAATGCAATATTGGTGAATAGCAAAACACAGCAGCTAAACACAGTATCACTGGTAAGAATGGCAGCAAATCACCTTGATGGAGCCGGAACATGACGCAGCCAGGTGCTGTAGATTATTCTGGATAGTCAACAAACATCACTGTGGACAGTTATAATTGAAACTACTATCTACCAAAAAACTAACCCAGATGTAAACTATCCAAATGGAAACAGTTTGATTCTAACTGTACATGTGCCTGTGGTGCTAGTGATCCATCCAACATAATGTTGTCAGTATTAGCCCTCACACGCAAGTAAGAGGAATTATTTATGAAATCAGCCACAACCATATAGACGTCAGCTACTGGCTGGTGGGTTTTTCCAGCCTTCCTTTGGCTTAGAGTTCTGTGCAGGGCAGAAAATGCATTGCTTATAGCCAATGGTTCATACACAGACAACTTACTGTAGCTAATTACTTTTAATTAAGGCCCACCTTCATAGCCCATTAACAGCAGCTAAACGGATTTGTCCGCTGTGTCTAGCTTTTGCACTGCTGAACGGGACTGTTTACTACCCTCATACCAACAAAGCACTGCAAGACAAAATGAGTAAAAATGTTATTTCACTGCGTGAACTCAACTTGATTTAGTGAACCATGACAAAATCCAAACTCTATTCCAACAAGCCTGAGAATGTCTAGCAACAAGAAAGAGAGCAGAGAGCAAGGATTGGATTCAGAGTTGCACTGCAGGTAAGGAAAAGTGCTGGCAGAAAAAAAATATTCTTCATCACAGAGGTTACTCTTTAGGAAGGTATTACAAACCCAAAGGGACATTAACCCTACGTCCCCTCTCTCCTGTAAGCTCTATAATACAGACACTGCCCCAAATGAGTAGTTGGTGTTGTCATGTGAAATTGAGACCTACTGGTTGTAATCAGGAAATGCGACAGGCCTGTCCCCCCCCCTAAGAGCAGGTCACCTCTACTCCACCGCCTTCTTCCTGTTCTGGTCCGTTCAGCCTTCATGAGCTCCATGTTTTATTCCCCATTTCCGTCCAATTACATTGACCCTGTCATTTTTCATCCAGCTGACTGATTACTGGTTACACTGTTCAGCCAATCTCCACTTACAGCTCCTTGTCTTCTCTGGCTTTATGACATTATTACATGTCTTTATCACCGCCATCAATACTCCTGGCCCCAAAGTTTCAACACCTAGGCACAAACACCATAAGCTTAGTCCATAAATCTTCACCACACACTACATTACAGCATATGATGTTAGTTAGACAGAGACCTGAGGCAACAGAAGTTTAACTTAGTTAACGTATTAGCAATTCAACATTATCAACAATTCATTTATAAAGCAGTGGTTTCTTCTCTTGACCCACTCGGCTGGTCCTGGAATTTAATTTTTTTTCCGTCTGGCTGCACAAACTTGACTGTGATAACAGAAATTCAATAGTTTGACTAACCAAGCATGTGTGAAATTTGCAATGAGATTCATAATCCTTTAACTCAAATTGAAATTCAGATGGAAATCAATAGAAACAAAGCAGTAGTTCCTGTATCACCAAGTCAAATAGATTAAACATGTAAGAGCGGTGAAGTTAAGTCACAGAGGGACAATAGGGAAAAAAAGGGGGAGAGGAAGAAGACATCTCTATATACTGTACTGTGTTGTACACTACTGTGCCGTATGTAACACAAAGCAGTCTACAGGAGAAAACACAGAATTGAAATATCAAAGATAAAAGAATAAAATAAAGTAATAATCCCAAAAGATCTGTCCCCCCAGCCCCACCACCAGATAAGGGCCATAATAAAAGTAATGGTGCATAGTAACATATTGTGTAGTGTAAGAATATTTTCTTCCTGTTTTGAAAATGGGTATTTTTATCAATCCTCATGACTTACTAACTACCATTATACTTTTGGGCGCTTTCTCCTCTTTGTCTCTGTGCACTCTTAAAATTCAATTGTCTCTCTAAATCATGTTGAACTAAACTTCGGCTCAAGTAGAATACTGAATTCAGATCACAATATGGAGATGGAACATGATTAGGTGAGGGCACAAGGAGAAAAGCGAGAGTAGTTCTCTCAGCCAAAACTGAATCAAACAGGTTCAACTTGCAATAACAAAGCATGAAAGAAAGCAAACCTTCAACTCATAACAGAGACACTTATAAGTGAACACTGTACTGTCTCAATACTGTTCACAATATCAACAATCCATGAATATTACAGAAAACTGTAGCCTATGTTGTAGCTCCGAGTTCATGTTTTACTCAGTGTTCATGCAGACCCAGAGGTACACATTTCAAATGTGACATTTGTGGTTGAGGTTTCCTGAGAAGAGGTGGTGGTCACAAAGGAAATGTTCTGCTGAAGTTTAGTTTAGTTTATTTTGCTTGAAAAATGGCAAGCAACAGAGGACAAAATGTATGGCCAAAAAAACAAAACATTTAAAAATATTGCCAGTTTTCCCAAAAGCCCCTGCCAGAGTGCAAGCCTGGTAAAAGTGAGATTTGTCATTCTGTTGGCACTGTATCACTATAATTCCATGATGTAACCTTTTTACTGATGATAGATCATTTATCAAAATATCAAATGCATTTTAGAATTATAATTTAGATTAACATTTTCTTGAGAAAGGTTAAAAAAAATAATAAACACCACACAATCTGAAGAAGTTGCATGTAACAACTGTCCACTGTGACACTGTAGAAGGATTATTTTAGGTTAGAAGTGCTTTTTGGAGTTTATTGGCATCTAATTTCAATTCACGGCAATAACAACAATAACATATTTTGCACATTGAAATAAGGCCTTACAAGCATCCTTAATCTCCTGTTTGTAATTGGAAGGACTTCTGGCAATTATAACAAGTCAGCAAGTAGTCTATTAAATATGTGTCTATTGATAAATATAAAAAATGTTAAACGAAAAATGAGCAACACTTATCTATATTTTACAGAATTTTTTTTTTCCAATTTAACTAAGTGTTTGTGTATTCTGTTAATGTACATATGTGTGCATTAGCGTTGGTTATGTGAGTGCGGTCATGCATGCCTCCCCCTGTGCATGTGTGTGTGTGTGTGTGTGTGTGTGTGTGTCTGCGCGCGCATAGACATATGAACACATACAGTAACTTGATTGGAATGGAGAGTTTTAACATGAAAGAGGTGTAATCTCAGTCTCACAACAGGCCGCTTCAATGTCAGAGGAGCGCTGCACTGGTGGCAATTACTATTGACATCACGCTAATTGTAGCTGAATAATTAATCCTTACTGTTCTGGAGTACAGGGACCTGAAAAGGTGAGCTGGATGTGGCAGAGTTGAACTCTTGCACAGTAGAATGGCGGCTAATTAGAATTACGGATCATTTTGTTCATTGGACAATTATATTATTACCTACTCCAGTCTAGGTCACATTCATGGAGACACAGTAGCCATAATTAGATTCTCAAGACCACAGCATACCAATTAAAAACAATTACAGTATGAATCCAAATACACTCGCACAAAGGAAGGTACAAGCTAAAATTATAAACACAATTGCTAGATAAAAAAAAAAGCTCAATTGATCTCATGAAAACAATGTACTGTGTTATTGTACAAGTGGCTGAGCAAAGTGAAATTCTCAGCAATTATATTAGTAGCACTTGTGTGCCCTCTATTGGACAGTAAGTTGAACTTGGTCTTTACTCTTCCAAGGATACGGAGCCAAGTGTTTTCTCTTGCTTTCTAATTTGAGTGTTTCTTCTTTGTTGATCTTTACAGAGAAAATGTCACGGTAGTCTTAACTTCTATTAAGACTAAAATAAAAACAAAAAAAGTTTGTGACAGGTCTTTTGTTTTTTTTGCAAAAATATCCTGTGTTGTTCCAAAAATTGTGTCATTGATAACATATGACAGGAGGATGCTGTGAATATGGCAAATGCCCATATATCAAGAAAAGGTATCTGTGTAAGGAAGTAATCTTGAGCAATAAACAGAATCCCTTCACACTCCAGTGTAGCTGCGCTGACCTCTGACCTGCCAAAGGAACATAAAAATATCTCCAGGGAGCACCAACATATCACAGAACTATTTATAATAATAAAAAGTACCTTTGATCACATACTTTGACCTTACTGTTAAAGGATAGCTAAATGTGAATGCCAAATGATGTATATTGTACAGCCTCATAGAACCTTTTCAAAGACTTGGGTCAATCTAGTGCAAGAGATGGTGACTTCGCCATAAAACTGCAACACCAAACACACACTAAATTCACTGTGTTTTCTAAATGCTGGCCTAGAGAAGGAAAGCAACATCACATTTATCTCTACAAATTTGACATTCCACTTCCATTATATTTGTGACCTTATTAATGTAAATGTACTGTTTTGTTAGTGGAAAAAAAGCACCTGTATTTAGTTTGAAAATGTGCGTCTGTATTGGTTGTCTTGTTCTTAAAAGACAATGTGAAACAGGTGACACAAATTTGGACACTGATATTAATCTGACAATAGGTCCAAATGAAAGCCAAATACGACCCCCAACTTTCATTAATTTTCTCTATGTGATTCATTATTTTCAGAACACGCTCTTTCACAGGACATAAAATGAGATAAAGTGTAATGTGGTTTGAAATGACATGACACCTCTGATCCTTTACCAGGATACATCAGAACAAAATGAATCTGTGAAAATGTCGTTTGACGACAGCAGCAGGACGAGGTGATTCATCCTGCTGATCACAGACGTGTGATACTGCTCTGTTAATCTATTGTTAACCATCCTTCATCACCTTCATATACTAATCCAACATGGTTCAAGTTATATAGGTTTCGGTATCAGCGGAAAATCGAAGATGATTCATCAGGTGATGAGTCATCTTTGTACAAATAAGAGTTACTTTGTACGTAAGCAACGTCCTTTTTCTCAACAAAAAACAAACAAGTGCAAGATTTTACAACGGCAACTACAGACCATCTTTGAAATGCAACAGAACTGGGAGACTCATGCTTTCAGTGTACGGTAAGACAATGTTGCCATCTAGTGAGTGACACAGCTAATTCTTCTATGACCCATTAGTTCACATTGTGAGAGGTTATACAGCTTTGTGTTTGTATCGAATGCTTTATAATCTTCTTAGCAACGCATTGTTCGGCAGATAGAATCAGATGGGGAACTACTAACTATTATGTATTATATCGGTGTATTCAAAAAAATTGAAACCTAATTCTGTTGTATAAAACTGCTTACAGCTGTGGGAAATGTGAGATGTTGTCCACTTTATATCTGTGTTACTGAGTGAAGTCTCACATTTAGATGTGTATTTGTGACTCTGATAATTGACGATGATTTATTTTAGCCTTTTTATCATTTATGAAAACAAGAGTACAGAGATCGTAGAGTCAGGCAGAGGGTTGTGAACTAAAAAGCCAGTAAAACAAGTTAGCAGTGAGGAAACATGAGTGTCATGTAGCCTTCTTTCCTTAAGACATTTCATCATCCCTCTCTATTACATCCTCAGTGAAATCACCATGAGGAACAGAACATGTTTTGCTATACACACTACAAATCAAGTCAAAGTAATAGGCTATTTCACCACAGCTGATTGCAGTTTCATCTGTGCCACTCACACCATCAGTATTAGAGTTTTTACTGCAATGATAATTCTACGAGCACTTGTATTATTCTCATTTCTTTAAGAGAGAGAATATTTAGGCCTAAATATAGCATTGGTATGTTTTTGTAAGCTCAATCAATCAGACTTCCATTGACAGCGTAAACATTTCTCTTGTCATTCAGCCACTTGTTTATTCCAGTCAGAGGTAATATTATATATATTATCATATTATTTGTACTCAAGGCCAGAGCTGTTAAGCCCACCACGTTTAACATTGTATCCATGTTAATCAGGTCAGCAATCAGAAATACAGACACAGTGATGAAGTTTTGATACTGTGCTGCTGGCTTCACTAATAGCAATACAACCTTGTTTTTCACATTTCATCACAGGCATCACAAGCCAACGCATTGCCATTCTGAAACAAGTAACTTGAAATTGATACTTTTTTACCACATTTCACATCCCCTCAGCTCAGAGATCGCGCCAAGATTGTTTATGAATGAACCTTTTTCATTTTGCACAACATAAGTGCATGTTAAAGATGTTCTTACAGTCCCACAACTGAATGTGTAACTTGTTCTGGCATTTTCTCTGGTTCTCCACTCTTCACCTGAACCATAATTGAGGCCTCAAGTCAACGTATATAAGCAAAGGGCACTATCTAGAGGACAAATCGTGTTATAGCATGTAAACTAGAATATGTGATGGGATTAATCCAGTCATTGTGTTTTTAGGCGAACTTACAATGGAAACATGGTTTTAAATCTGACATGATTTTTTGTCTCCCACAAAGGCATAATGTAAAATGAAATAATAGAAGGTTTAAAACCAGATTTTGACACAAATCAGATAATAACAGAGTACCCACCCCCATAATTTCTGGGGGGTACTTCGGTGGAGCATATTCCCAAAAAAACAACTACTAGTAATCAATTTACCACAAAATATTTGACACACAGAGAACCGGGGGCTTTCAGACCCTGAACACAGAGCATTATCTGGTTTATCCAGTTAGTAATCCAGCCTTGAACGTTATGTGTTGAAGGGTGCTATCGCTGTCTGGAGAGTCTGTTTGTGTACTCTGTATGAGATGCACTGATGATAGTTACTGGATTTCTCTACCTCAGCACCAGATATGTGTGAGCTATGGGCCTTGCTAGAAGGAAAACATATTACCAAATACATGAATAAATACTAGTATTTGCTTTAAATTAATTATACAGTTAGATTTTGCTGACCTGCAGCTTTGCTAGACATCCTCAGACACCCACATATACAAAGTACAGCCCTTGCCTGGTTAAGGGGGTGATTAAAGTTTTAATGGTAATGTGGCTCTGACAGCCATTTAGTCCATGTGTTATTCTTTCATGAGAGACGTTATTCTTGGTGCTGATCCAGACTCATTATCCTTTACACCTCTGTTTTCAAAACACATATTCACTGAGTTCTTCGCATAAACTTAGAAATCAAAGCTCTCTTTTAAAAAAATGTTTGCCTGAGTGTATAGTTTCAGCTAAATCACATGCACAGCATGGGAAAGCATATTAACATTAAAGTGCAACTGCAGAAATAATACCCATAAATTCAGTCAATGAGTGGATAAACATGCATCATTCAGAAAATGTCACACTCATGAGACAATATTACAATACTGTAACACTAAATACTCTAACTCACTCCTTAACAAGCTGCAGGTGTACTTAATATAGTTTACTCTTGAAAGACAAATCACCATAATACAATGTTCACCATAAAATAGCAAGAAATATGAATCATTCAACTTTGCAGCAGTGTAAACTTATGAACAACATGTAGGCTACACATGCTGAGAAACACTCAAGCTCCTCTAATGTCCACTTAAAGCACAAATCATGAACACAGAGGCTACAATATACAGTGCAAAAACTCATAGTAATCACAATACAAGGCTGCACTGAATATGGACAAAGCATCATTCATTAACACTTGGATGCATATATACAGGATTTAACCAGTAACGTTAATTAGCTGCAGGTAAAAAAAAAACCGCTATGACTTACATCTGTTAGCCTTCTCCAATAACGCATAACAAAATGCACTATTTTCCATCCATATCCACCAGTCTGCCACTTTTCTCAAACCCAAATTACAATAACTGGCACTTTCAAGTGCACTCAAACTAAACACAACTATTAGATAGTAGAGCTCCACAAAAAATGCTCTCCTAATTAAACCAGCAATAAACATTTAAATAAGTTTGCTGTTCCTTACCTTAAAATAGATGTTAGCTATTCTTTGCCGTCCTTAGTCTGGGCAGAAACATCCACCGCCGACATATAGGCCTAAATGTACAGGTCATTCTTTAGACCATAGTCCAAACTTGGAAAATGACTTCTCACACAGGTGCCATGGTTAAACTCGCTGGATGAGCGGTCCAGTTGATTCCTGGGAGGTTAGCAGAGCTAACGACAGTTAGCTAGCCTCAAGTTCAGCTCCAGAATTGTGAAACTTTACTCCCACCTCCTCGCTGTTTTAATCCTCTGACTTGTCCTCAAAATCTATGGTTTTGTCATCTTACTGAGAGTTACTGTTGCAGCTGTCTGTTTCTTCATATGTTTCTTCTTATTTTTTTACTATAAATGTTTCAATTCTGTAGCCCATGTACGAGAGTAAAATGCCCTTTTCACGGCAGATTTCCAGTTTTGTTTTTTGAGAGGTTTTTCTTCAAATTGCAAGGTCTTGCTATCATGCTTGTTTTCTCATTGGCTTAGCTAATTGAAACACTTAAAGGACCAGTGTGTAAATTAGCATTTAGTGGCATCTAGCTGTGAGGTTGTAGATTGCAACCAAATTGATAACCTCCCCTTCCAAGCGTGTAGAAGAAGCTACAGCGGCCGCGAAACTCCCGAAAAAACGTAAACGGCCCTCTCTCATGGATGTATAAAATGAACTGGATACAGGAAGAGCGCCAGGCTTTGAAGCAAATTTGACATAGCGGCCAAACCGTGTAATTACAACGTCACGTGACGCACACTGGCCCAAAAAGACTTTTTCCCATAGACTTACATTGTGAAAGAGACGTCTGTAAATCAGCGGATACATTTTTCTGAGCGTCACAACCCCCGCGAAATGACTTGTCTCACTATCAGAATTAAATCCATTCGGTCCAATCACATTTCAAAAGCCTAGAAGAGCCGCATGATTGAATTGTTTTATCCCCATTCAAGTTAGCCGGAGGGCTAAACCGGAAGTAGCCAACTCGGCCAGCGAAAGTCATTAGTGTGCACGCTCTATGGGCCACACAATGCCGAAGATCCGAGTACTTTCATACCAGGAAGTCAATTTTTTTTTTGCTTCATGCGCCACTGAGCAACTTTCATGGGAATGAACGGGCCCACCTCTGACACTGTATCCATTTCTCTTTATACATCCATGCCCTCTTTAGAGCCAGTTTTTAATTTGTCCATTCTGGGCTACTGTAGAAACATGGCCATGCAACATGGCTGGCTCCATAGAAGAGGACCCGCTCCCTATGAAGATATAAAAGGCTCATTCTAAGCCAACGAAAACACTTCCGTTCCACTAGATGCCACTAAATTCTACTCACTGGCCCTTTAAATAAAGCTAATTGAGCCATCATTAATGTTATTATTTACAGCTGTGCTTTCCCTGCTATGACAAGTCAAATGTTTGTCCAGGCCTTTATATACACAAAATAAGACACAGTTTGTGATTTATTATTTCACAATTAATTTTTGTAAGCAATTAAGCAATAATTTTAAGCAAATTAAACATTATAATTCAAATAACTTCAGCCTTTTGGCATTCATGCTCTAATGAGCACCACTTTTATTAGGATAAAAGGAGCTTTTCAGTGGCAGGTTAGAGGTGACTGACGTTTCCTGGTCTGGCTAAAGCTACTGCATAACTTCCTTCACACCCTGAATCATAACAACTCATAGGCTAAAAAATATGACTTTGTCAATATGAACTGTTATGTGTTATATTCTCTATAACACTACATTATAACAGCGTAAACTGAAAACTGTAGTGGTGGCCATGCTGATGTTTCCTCGTTTCGTTTAATTAATTATCTGATTTGGCCAATTTCAGCCACACAGTCCTCCTCCAGGTTGCTGTCAGGACTAAATGACTGACTCTAACTTAAGACCAAAAATTATTTTGAATCATTGTTATTTCAACCATTTGGCCCAAAAATATTTGAAGGTCTTGCGCAGCTAAGATACACCCACACAGGTGATTTCACTTCTGTGTGGGCATGTACAGACTGTGTTTGATTCACATATCCTTAACTCTCCTGTTAGCTTTGTTGCACATTTCATGTTGGAACAAATGACACTTTTATTACTCATATGGTGTTGTAAGACAAGACGAACTTTACTTGCGCACTGCAGTGAAAAGCAGGAAGAACAGGAAATATGGGCAAGGTTGGGTTGTAAGCATATGTTTCAATAGCATGGCTACCTTATGTTAGAGCAGACAAACACACCACTTAATCCACTCCTTACACTTCTGACCTTGTCAACCTTTGACCTTGTTTTTGGTTTTGGAAAGGTGGGTGTCATGTTGGTCTTTAAATGTAGATAGTGAGGAGGCTCAGACAAAGATCAATTTAACCCTTGGGTGAGCATTTATTGAAACACCATGTGCACAGCAGTGAAAAAAGAACAACACCCTCTCAAGACATAGCCCAACCTTCTTATATATCCTCCCACTGAGTAATTAGGTGGCCTTAACCATCAGCAAGGGGGTTTTAATATGCAAATACACATATATACATTATTTGGCCAAAATGGTATTTACATATGATACAATTCCCCTCATAAATCCATGAACAATTACGCTTCTCAATATCTGCATTCTATGTGGTTTCCAGAAACACATTTTATAGACAAGATCTATAAATCCCCCACTCTGTTACTTACACATGGTACAACCAGGAAATATAAATAGCCTTGAGTTCCACAGCACACCCCATGGGAAGGCCAGAGGTGATGTTTGGAAGGCGCAAAGTTTTGAATTTGTTTGCTGCTTATAGTTCCACTGGTTTGAATTGATTTGGGTATGGATTCATTGACTTTGACTTTGTATTACAGACTGTTGGACTTAGTGACCAGTGGATCAGTCCAGTAGTGGTACTCTCACGCTACCTCTTGTTGACTGCTATGTCAGGTTATTGTTACCAGTCAAGTAAAAGCTGCATCTGGCCCAGAGCTGCAGCAGGGAAGTGTTTGTTCAATGTACAGAAGGAAGAAGTCGAGTGGTGAGTCCTCTGCAAAAAGAAGAAAATCAACAGAGATTTTGAATCTTGTAGAACTAGTTGAAATTCAGCATTGTGGGTGATAAATCAGAGCCAGCCCATGCCCACAGGAGGTGGATGGGATGGGGGTGGAAGTGAGGAAGAATGGAACATTGTAAGCAGGAACAGACCTTAAAGAAAAGATCAGGACAAAGGGGGAGAGAGCTCCTAAGATAGTGATATGGATGTATCTGAACAAGAGCAACTAACATGTCTGTAAGGTGGCAATATCATAAGCATAAAGCGCATGGGTAAAGGTGAAAATGGCAGAGGAACTACCCCAGTGTTCCTCACCTTTAAAGATGATGAGTTACCAAGGAAGATAATGCTGGGATACTCTCTACTCAGTGAAAGCATACAAGAGGCCCCCTTTAAGATGTTTAACTGCCAGAAGTATGGGCATGTGATAGCTGTGTGCAAGGAAAAACGACGGTGCAGACATTGTGGCAAAGATCATGATGGGAGAGAATGTAATGAAGTAATGAAATGTTGTAATTGTGGAGGCGATCATCCATCTTCCTATAGGGGATGCCCTAATTATGTCAAAGTGGAAAATATAGAGAGAATAAGGAAGGAAAACAATATACCCTATGCAGAAGCAGTGAGAAGGGTGGAAGGTACAAGCAGGGCCAGACAAGTGCAAGCTGATTCTGTTAGCAGAGATCCAATAAGGGGAATTGCTATACCTACTAATGATGACTCAGTGGTGGTTAACAGAAAGGCACTATTAGCATTTATGGTCGAAGCAATGTGGAGAGTAAAACTGGTAGCGAACAAAAAATCAGATGTGGCACAAGAAATTGCTTCTACTGCAGAGAAGTTGTTAGGCTTTAAGGGAATAAAAGAGGAGATGTGGGAATGTATTTATTCCAAGAACAGTGATAGACAAAGGGTAAATTGGAGTTAGTACCTAGGAATGGATGAAGAAGAAATGATAAACTGAGATGGAGATTATGACAATGATGAGCGCCATCTGCATAATGTTTTACATTATGAAATGGAATGCTAGAAATTTGGTTGTAAATGGGAACGAATTTTTAAAAAATTCGAGATGAATTTAAAGAAAAACCAGAAATAATATGCATTGAGGAGATATAGTAAAAACCAAGATTAGATTTTGTAATACCGCAACATTTATTAGAAATGGAATTCAGTATAGGAGAATAGAAATCAAAACAGAATTGAAATGTGTAGTGATAAACATGTGGACTGATACAGGGAAAATCACTGTTACTAATTTGTATAACTCTTGCATTAATCTAGGAGTTATTTTCAAGAAATTATGGATAAGATTAGGGTACCAGTAGTTTGAGTGGGGGACTTAAATACACATAATGAATTATGGGGAAGTAAGAGCCGAGATAAAAACAGAAGAGTTTTGGAAGATTTTGTACATAAGAACAATCTAGTCATATTAAATGATGGCTGACCAACAAGTCAGGCAATTTCATCCTCTATAAATATCACGTCAGCAGAATTGGCTTTAATCAGTGGGCGGGAAATAAATTATCAGAATACAATGGAAAGTGATCATGTCCCAATAATTAGCAGATTTGGTAGATGCTTAATTGAGGATCCAATCAACTTATCCTTTAAGGGAAGACTGGATAGAATTTGAGATTATGGAAATATCAGTGGTAGAAAATGAGAGAGGGGTACACAAGTGGAATAGCTCACTAACAAAGGTAATATGGTCAGCTGCATCTAAGACTATATCCAAGATAAAAAATTCTGCAAATAGAACAATGGTTCCATGGCGTATTGAGGAATGTAACATTGCAGTCTGGGCCAGAAATAGAGCATATAAAAAGTTAGAAAAACAAAACAAAACATCTATTAGAGAGCTATGTTATTGAATACAAGAGACATAGAGCCAAAGCTAGACACATAATAAAAGAAGCAAAGAAAAATAGTTGGAGAGACTTCTGTAGTAAATTTGGACCTGAGACACCCATAAAAAAGATCTGGAATTTAGTTCATAGAATGACAAGAGTATTTCGGCAGTCTACAATTCCTGTCCTCCACTTCAATGGTTTTGAGGCTGTAAATAATAAAGAAAAAGCAAATATGTTGGCAAAAGAATTCCAAAAAAATAGTTCTAGCAATATAAGTGAGGAAAATATGAGAATGGGAGGGGAAATTATTAGACAAACAACAGAATAAATTACAAATTATTTGGGATCATTCTTGTACTATCAATGTGGTTTTCACATTACAGGAATTGAAAAGAGCTATAAATCAGGGCAAAGATACCACTCCAGGTAGAGATGGATTGGAACATCAACTATTTAAACACACTGGAGGGCTGGTGCTAAATGCTAGCCCTAATCAATAATGTGTGGGAGACTGGTTGCTTTCCTAAGGAGTGGAAACATGCTGTAATAATCCCAACTTTGAAACCCAGGAAGGAGCCGAATAACCCTAGTTCTTATGGACCCATTGCCCTGACCTCTGTATTATGTAAAATTATGGAACAAATGATAACAGACAGACTAGTGCAGATGCTAGAAAAAAGGGATCATTTTGTGCCATATCAGAGTGGATTTGGCAGGGGTGCTCAACAATGGACTCTGTCCTGATTCTAGACATTGATATCAAGAAAGCTATAGCAAATAAAGAAACATTAGTGTCAGTCTCTCTTGACATTGAAAAAGTGTACAACACGCTGTGGAAGGAAATAATAATAATAATAATCACACTGCTGGGATGCTGGGATTAGAGGAAGAATGTTAAACAGGATTAAGAATTTTTTAAACAACAGGTCATTACAAGTGAGGGTTGGAAGTGAGTTATCTGGGAAACCTGAGGTGGAGAATGGAACCCCCCAGGGAAGTGTTATTGGCCCGGTCCTTTTTTAATATTTCAGTCAATGGAATCTTTAGCAGAGTGAGAAAAGAATATGCAGCCATCTGACTTATGTCACATGACCACTTGGTGAGTTTTAAATTGAGCACCTGTCCTCATTGCACTTAATAACCTGATGAAGACTCCCTGAGTCGAAACGCATTAGTACATCCATGTACTAATGAAGGATTTTTAACTCACTGTCAGAGTGCCTCGGATGCTTTTTAGACTGCCCTCCAACACCACGGATTTCCATTGAAAATAAGCTGGACAGTCATTGCTTTTTTTTATCATTATATGGTCGTCCATTATTTTCAGACGATGGGGCCATCTGGAAGCGGGGGAGGAACCCCTCCTACGTTTTCACCCAAATTCAAAGAGCTTTGGATAAGGTAATTGAGTGGGCCAATGACTGGGGCTTCAAAATATCCAAGAAATATCCAAATCAGAATCTGCAAATATATGGTAAGACTCTTGAAAAAGTAAAAACCTTCTCAGAATGTGGTTAGATGAAAGGATGACATGGGAAGTACACATATAGAAGATTTCATTCAGTGTGAAAAAATAGTAAATGTCCTTAGGTGTGTGGCTGGATCTGATTGGGGGAATGACAGAGAGCCAGTGATGATGATATATAGAGCAATGATTAGAGCAGTTATTGATTATGGATGCATGGCTTTTGGATCAGCAGCTCAGTGATTAAAAAATTGGATATAGTACAAGCTAAAGCACTGAGAATATGTAATGGGGCATTTCACCCTATGCCAATACCTGCCCTGTTGATAGAAACAGGAGAGATGCTCTTGGAAATTGAAATATAATGCCCTTGAAATACTTGATTAAAGTAAAAGAACATGGTGAAACATTTCCAACAAAATGCCTACTAGATCAAGGTTGGGAATTCCACGGAAGAGCAAGAAAGGCCAAATCAAACTTTGGAAATAAGCTAAGATCTAAGGCAGAAGAAATAAGCATTATTAATATTAATGTGTGCCCTCAGTCTGTTGGTCAGTTATACCTTCATGGCTAATCCCAGAACCTGAAGTAATACTGTCTATGTACAGTTGTCTATGCATACTGAATAATAACAAAAGAGAGAAACCAGGAAATACAGTCAAGGAAGTTATGTCTCATCTGCAACAACAATGGAGTTTATATTAACAGATTTATACAGATGGATCAAAGGATCCAGAGAGTGGGAAAGTGGCATTTGGAGTAATCATTCCTAAATTAAGAATTAAAAAGGGACATAGAATTTCAGATCAGATGTCAGTATTCACAGCAGAGATGCTGGCAATATTATGGGCACTTTGGTGGGTAAAGGACAATAAATCAGACAACTCAGTCATATGCTATGATTCAGCAGCGGCTTTAACTGCAATAATAGAAATTCAAATCAAGCCCAGACCTGATATATTGACAGAGATTTATCAAACATTATACAGAATTCACAAGGCAGTGTGTGTGGTGGGTTTTATTTGGGTGACCGGCACACATGAGTGTGGAGGGAAACATGGAAGCAGATAAAGACCATGAGGATAGAGTGGAAATTGCCCTAAAATATGGACTGTCAGAATACATTTCAGTCATAAACAAATAAGTCAAAGAAATGTGGCAGAATACATGGGAAAAAGAAAATAAGGGGAGGTCTTACTTTATAATACAGAAAACAGTGGAAAAGCAAAAAGCAATTTTGCCTGCAAAAGAAAAGATTCAGTTGTCATAACCAGGTTGAGGCTTGGGCATTGTGGGCTTAGAAGTGGGCTGACTCTGTCTGGAAAACATCCGGATGGCAAATGATGAGTGTAAAGACTCAGAGACAATAAGACACATCCTCATCCAGTGCAAGAATTACTCACTTCAAAGGAGGAAACTGTTCAAAGACCTGGGAGCAGCTGGAGAAGCAATTTTGACTGCGCACTTTACTTAACCTAGATAACTCGACTAAGATGAAGAAACTGCTGGAGTATCTGTACAGTATTGGACTATAAAACAAAATATAAATAACTGTCAAACGGAACATAAATAACAAACAGTGGAGGGCAGCAATATGCCGACGTAGTGTCTAGTCTGCCTAATCCAAAGAGGAAGAAGAAGAAGCACACCCCTTTTGCTACAGGAAACAGGTAAGACAATTCACATCGCAAATATGTTAGCAGTGCTTAGCGTATCATTGAATAGACAGCCGGCATGCCTGCCAGCTCCTAATTTATGTTTCATGCTTTTTGTAGGACTGACTTCCCTGGCTGCAGTGAGGAAAATGACACCACCCCTGAGTGTCTTTGAATACTCAGTATTGCCCTTACTAGCACCCCAAACATACCACTGACACATGTCTTGACATCTCTACCCTTATTATAAGTTAGAAAGCAAAGTTGCAAAACTATAATTTGCAGTCGCTGTTTAGAGGAGGGATTACTCACTGTATTAAAAACAGTACTCAACTCAAGTAGCTGACATGTGCTTGCACACGCACTTGAATTTTTAATGGCTAGTGTGACATTACTGACCAGATGATTTGCAAATATTGAGCATGACTGATAGGGACAAGACTTTCTTAAGTCATGAATGTGGATTCACAATATTGTCATGGTGCAGTATAAAAAATGAGACTTAAGAACTGGTGCTGGGAGGGGCAACAGAAATTCACAGGGCTATACAAATCTGTACAGTCCTTATACATAATAAGAACGTTAAAGCTTGAAAAGCTGTTTATCATAGGCTACATCTTACGTAAAGCATTTAGGGAGACAACAGTTAGGCTGCCAAGTCTTATTGTGAGAGAACTTAAATTCACAGAGCTTGTCCAGTTGGCAATGTTTCACCTATGTTGGAATGCCTCCCTCTAACAAAAACTGGATTATGGTAGGGTTAACCTCTATTGTTATATGAAAATGAACAAGATGTATTTGTCATTTACAGGCAATATTCTTCCACAATCTTTGTTGGCATCTTAAATTTAGTTGCATGACTCAGACCTTGAGATGTTTATTGACTTCAAATGTTGTGAAATGCTGATCACTTTTATAGTGGGTGTGAGTTTAAAGGGTAACCTCTTCAATCTTTGTCATGCAAATTCAAATGATAATTGACAGACTTGTTGTCACATTGACAGAAACAAAGCGGTCTAATTGGATGTTGATCAATGATTTGCTTGGTCTGTAGGCTGAGTTTGCCAGGATGATTGACAGAATCAACTTGCAATATGGTTTTGATTGACAGCAGTCTGAAAGCCATGTATGCTGCAAGACATCTTTACTCCTGTAAGACATCATTCTTAAGGTTGAGCATGGTTTTCCAAAAACCCCAGTGAAGATGATTTTAGTAATTCCACCATATCTACATATATATGTTATGATGTCGAATATCTATGCTAAACATGGTCAAAGTTCTAAAACTTGAGGGTCATTGTATGTAAAAATGCTCCCTGCAAGTCAAAAGCCCAGGATTCAACTTGCTCCGACTGCTTTGTTTGCAATGGTTTTTACTACCTTGCTGACGAGCTGAGGTTCGCTCGTCACGCATGCCCATAAATGTCTGTCTGTTCCATGGCCTTGGTCGCTAAGGTTGGCCTTCAGCTCCAACATGTACGGATGTATTTGAGGAGTTGAAATTTCGAGTAAAAAAACGAGAAAAAGTAGTGAAATCTTACTACTATAGTTTGTTTCATGGTCTGTTGATGTAGCCTCCTGGCCGGAAAGTTGTCTGTGATGCAGCTTCTAGAAGCTAACCAATCAGAACAGAGTGGGCTCATCGGTAGGGGTTCATTAAGAGACAGGAGCTAAAACAGCCTGTTTCAGACAGAGGCTGAACTGAGGGGCTGCATAAAGTGCCAGTATAAAATAAATAAGGGGTTTTTTGAACTGTAAATCATGCAGAGATATTCCATTAGAGCCCCAGAATATAAATATAGACCTGGAAATGTGCATAATGTTCATGGGGTTTGAAGTATGTTTAAGCTATCAGCATTGAGCATACAGGGGAAAATATAGAGCAGCTAGGAGCACCATTTGGTGCTCAATAAAAAAAGGTGGGCAGATGACACATGGTGAGGAGAGAACTGATTTAGACCATGTTGCTGTTGTCCATACACACACACTACATACACACTCAGTGGCATACATATTTAGACCACCACCTACTATACAATTCAGAGAGCACTTTGCCTAACCTGACCTACAGCCACTCCCTCCCTGCTCTGCCTGTAAATACCCTGTACTGTCTTGATGTCATATAACTATTGTACTATTGATGTCGACACATTCTGTTCCTTCTACCATTGTTTGTCAAACCATATATCTTTGAGTAGAACTATTCGGGACAACATTCTTACTGTGAGTGTCCTTTCATGATTGTAAGTCTGTAATGATAAAATCAACACAATATGCAAACAGCAAAGTTGACACACCCAAGTATGAGTTTTAGGGAGGTGGATAGTGTGCACAGAAGACAATTTCCTGTTCTACCTGGAGAGAATGGTTAACAACATGGGAGGTAAACCACAGGAGTCCAGATGTCCTCCTGGCCAGAACATGTGGGAGGAAAGCAGCTGCAGAACAGTGAAGCATTACAGTGACAACAAGGAGCACAGAGCTTGTGAAGTGGATGGTTTGAGGCCTGAGTGGTGATATTCCAACTAGAGGAAGTTATTTAGAGGGAGAATGTCAAAACAGCAATATTAGCCTTTAGATACACTAAGGGTGTTTTTTTCTCAAGATGTAAAGAACTGATATGCAATGATAAGTAGTGTAATGTATGAGAATCTGGTCATTATTGCAAGAAAAAGGTCCACTCGGGGTAACTTGATTCACCCTTTTGAAGGAATATTTTAAAATGACTCTTAAAAACATTGCTCTATAGCTCTCTAACTCTGCAGGATACCTTTAAATGACCATAATACAAATGTAATGTAAATGTAATAATGTTCTATTTTATTTGTGAAAATCTCCAGAAAACTCTACAAACAATAAAATGTAAATATATTGTAAATAATTGCATTTCATCTGTAGCCTACACTTAAGCATAGTTCACACCTCCACACATTGTTAAAATGCTTGATGGCTTAGTGGTAGAATATTAAATTTTGCATCCACAACTTCAGAGGAATTCTTATTCACAAGTATAGTATCTGAACTCTGTATTGTAATATGGGGATGAATGAGCACTACACAACACTTAAAAGTATAACGTTCATTTGATAATGAACCCTGATGATGGTTAAAAGTAAACCTAAAAGCTAAAAACAGCAAATATTAAATATTCTTCACTTAGCAATTGTCATGCAATTTAATGTCAGGATAATGTTCAAAGTTAAAGTATTAAATCTGCATTGACTGATTTTTTTTTGGCCAGTTGGGGGCAGCAAAAACAAAGTAAGAACACAATATGATATATCATCACCTTTTAAGCTGATATGTTGCACTCCTTACCAAACATCCCATTCAATGTTCACTCTCTTTTAGCTCCGATTTTAGTTTCTATCAACTCCTGCGGGAAGTATCTGGCTCTTTAGCTGCCAAATGCTCTCCTGTGTTCACCGGCTAGCTGCTAATTGTGTTTGTTTGCCGTTTGGTGCTGAGCAGGAAGTGTACAGTGACTTTTTAGAGCTTTTTCACCAAAAACAGCTGCCTACTGGGGCTGAAAACTACACTCGTGAGAGTGAAGCAAAACAGTAAAGGTGCAGGCCGGACAGCTAATCAATGAGCTGAAACTCGCTATCAAGCTCTGTAAAGCCGAGGGGAGCTGCAGAGTCACTGATAATTATCTGTACTGTAGGTTCATAACAGTACATAACATACAAATGATGCCTTTGACATCACATTGTCATTTGATACATTGTTATTATGAAAAATATCAATTATAGCCACTTTAAGTAATTATAATGTTAATTGTCACTTGCTACTGTTGTGCAAACTCAATATAATCTGAGGATATTCTTAGCAAAATGCTTGATCTGGGTCATTAACACTGTACCTGTACACTGTAGGTAGGTTGTGTGTGAAATAATGAAAAATGTCAAGCAAGTCACAATCCCCTCTGTCATGACAGATAGCCTAATAGTAACTGGCTTAACACTAATGACAGAGGAAATAACAGAAAACAATTATTTCCCTCTTTTACAGATGTACCTGCATTATTTGAAATATAACATGCTGCTGCCAACATGTGATACAGGAGTCAACCATAAACATATATAGCATCATCAGTTTTTGTATTTCCTTTGTCTGATAAAGATCTTAGTTTTCCCAATGGAGAAATTATATAGCTAACTGTCTCCTGATCTACGGCTAACTGAAATCTATTCAGACAACACTTCCTGTTTTGCCATATCCTTCCCGCATAACTACAGTTTGAGCTGCTTTTCTTTCTTAAAACATAGCAGAGATATGTATATTCTGTAACAAAAAGATGGTAATATGGTTTTAAATCAAAAATTTTCCCAAAACTTTGCCTAAAATTGCCCTCAATGGTTTAAACCACACTTTTTCAATTTTGTGGTGCATAAAGGAAAGTCCAATGTTCCCTTTTCCTCCTATTCAAGAACATTTCCCTCCCTTGCATGATAAAATACAAGGGGAAGTCTACAACACCTTTCAAAGAAAGATTCATAAGGAGAGCACCGCATGACGTGCAATGCAACAAATGCCTCACTAGCCACAATAAATGGTGTCAGAGGAAACCTTTTTGCATTCAGGCACACGCACAAACACACAGACACACATACACAATTCTCTGTTAAACAAATAAAATCTCCACTGTCTGAGATCCCAACTCAGTGTTTTCACTGACTTGTACCAATATATTATAGACTCAGATACACTGTGATATGATGGAATACCAGGAAATGATGACCAGTTATTTCAAACACATCCAGGAGTGACTGCAGGCTTTTGATAATTTCTTATATTTTGAGATCTGTCATGAAATATTTAGAAAGTGGACAGAAATTTCCAGCATCACAGACAAGATCACTCAGTTCTTGTTAGTAATGTTAATATATTCACAAGCATATGTTTAGGTTCAGCAACTCCAACAATTAGGCCCTTGAACTTCCAACATGTTTGCAAATTAAAATTGAGCTAACATCTGTTATTATGCAAAAAGTTATTCTGGGAAGTAAATTTCAAATACTTCTAACCAAGCACAGTTCTTATTAATATTAAATGAAGGGCAAAATAAGAGGACAGTTTGTTTTTACATCAAAGAAAATGCTTTCTATTAAAAGACCTTGTTCAGATAATTATACTTTGTAGCACACACACAGGAACAGTTATGCTCCAAATCTAGTGTGGCCTCTACCCAGCTTCAGCATCAATAATTTGAAACAGACTAAATTTGTTTTCACGTACACGTTCCTAGACACAGGACTGAATGTCAAAGGTGCTCTATAATTTTCTTTCTTGTGTCTCTTAGAAATATGAGTGGTAGTGACTAGGGGTTCCTTGAATTTGGTTGACCTTGTGTGTAGATGCATGTGTCATCAATACCTTCATGTTAAAGGGGAAGTTATAAATAAATGACATTAAATGAAAATGAAATAGTCATACATGTATGATCTAGTTTCCCATATTGATTCAGTCATTCCATTAGTTTTTAGTCATGCTCCACTTCTATCTTCACTTATGAAGAACTTCAAGAGCAGCATTACATCATTTCACAGTCACAAAAAAATCAATAAGTGATGCGCTTACCACATTAATCTATACATTCCATAATGCTGTGAAGTACAACACTAATGACGTTTATAAGCCTCCTTATTGGATTAGATCATTTTAGCAGGTGCAACAGGATGAGTCAAAGTGTAAAATGGAAAGCAAAGATATATTTTTATTTTTTAACTATGTATTTTTGAATGTCAGCACATTGGTTATTTTGATAATTCATACATTTTAAACATAATACTATGGTTATTGTCAAAATGATAGCAATATTGTTATCTTGCACAGGTCAGTGAAAGGGTGTAAGCACGAACGCCAATAAACATATTTTGCAGCTTCCAATAGCTCATACTTCGTTATTATTAGTAACTATTAATTTGTTTTAGATGTTTCAGGTGTTGCCTTGACAGTTAAAGTGGGCAGGTAGAGCGGGTCATAGTAAGGGATCTGTTTCAGCTGGTGTCTTTGAACACAAGACATCTAGCTATCATCTCCTGTTGAGTAGTTGGATTGCAACAGTGCTCAGAAGAGCAGGGCGCATGCAGACCGTCAGGCTGTGCATTCTTGCCGGGGACTAATTTTCAGTCCTCCACTTGGGTCTGGGTAAACAGCACCGCCCCGATGGTTGTTTGTTTTAAGTGTGGAGCGATCCATCGCACAGCGCCGGGCTCGATTGACACTGTCTGCTGATCTGCTACTGCGGATTGCTCAGAATAACAAGGCTGCTCGCTAATTCCCGTCTATCGGGGCTTTCGGCGAAACAGCGAGAGTAGGGTCCAAAAAAAAGCCAACAAGGCAGGCAAGAACGCCGCGCCGCCGGAGTCCGCACCCCAGAATGGCTTCAGGAGACCTTTACGAGGTAGGATAAAATCATGTCCAAGGAAAATGCTCTGTAATATTGACGAATAATGGAATTAGGAAGTAAAGGGGAGGGCGTCGCGTAGTGTATGTAAAAAGCGGTGTCCTAAGCCCTTTAACAGACGAAACTAACCCTTCTCAAGCTTTGCGAAGACAAGGTTGGTTAATTTATGCTTATACTTTCTGTCGCTTCTGATATACTTTCACACGATTCTTGGTGGTTATAGTAAATAGACAAGATGTATTTTACGGGCTGAACTCCTCAGTCTGTCGCCGAGTTGAAAGTCGTGGTAAAGTGACAGCAGCGCTGAGCGGACGGACATGGTGAATAGCTACAGACGGAGTGATGGTTCTGAAGGTGCGCATACATGCCAAAAGATATTTAGTCATCGCAGCCTTTACAGCGGTGTTCGCAGGCTGTTTGGCATTTAACATGAGATATGAGTTTATTTTTTATCGAGTGATGTAAGCGAGTCTGTGTCAGCTTTTTTCGTGGTTGATGTGTGAATTTGTGAAATTATAACTCTGACTGTGTTGGGCGTAAAAGTTGCCCAAAAGGGTGGCAGGAAGGTCACGCTGCCCTCGTGCGCAACATCACTCTGGAACCGGTGCTAGAATTTGCATGTCGACTGGTTTCAACATCAGCTTTACTGAATCAGTCACTTGGTGTCATTAGGGGCTGTTACGTTGACTAGGTGTCTTATGTTTCAGTTCATGGTGGTGACAAAGGGAAATTGGGGGATTTGAAATGGATATAGTTAGACATGACAAGCTTGTTTTAAAAGTAAATAACACATTTTAAACGTCCTACAACATTCCCATTTCAAAAAAAGGGGAGGGGGGGGGCGGGAGGGGGGTCCACGTATGAGTGTTCAAGCAGATAACATTATCTGCTCACAGCACAGACAATGTGTTACCAGTGAAGTAGGACATCAGTTAGAAGACAATACATCAAATAAGTCAGAAGCAGTTAGTTATGACCTTTTCACAAATGGTGTATTTCCAGTTAGGATAATAATTACCATTAATGTTCTATAACTTTGAAACACACTTAATTTGGAATACAATAACACACTGCTGCCAAAAAGAGCATCCATGGACTAAACCTGACACAAGGCCATCCTTAAAATATCCCCCACACCCACCCTTACACCCTCTTGTGCTCACCTAAATGTTCACACGTTCATGTGTTTCAGCTAACAGTGTTTTACAATTTGAGTTTTAACTCCATATTTCAGCATAATTAATTGCATCTGTCAGAGTGGCTAAGGGCCCTGTGTACATGAACTATCTATTTTTTACTAAAGATTTGACACTGAGCAGCAAGACCTGTTTGTATGTATGTCTTACATCAATGCAGCAATAGTGAGCAATGTTGTTTGTAAGTTTGACTTCTAGATTGAGGATGCTGTTTGTTCCACATACACTGTTGGTTTGATGTGAAAGCAGCCTGTACCATTACCCTGTGGGCCCTGGAAATTGATTAGTTTTCTGTGGAGGTGATTGACTGATCAGTGCTCAACAGGCTACTGAGTTATTATCATTTATTGCTCGTTTGATTTTTTTTGGTTAAGAACTATGTTTTATTGGGGTTGTTTCCCAATCAACATGACTATAGCTACTGACAGTTCTGTTTATAGAGTCTTAAATTGAGAAATTGACCAGTGTTTTGTGGTGCTGTACAACTTCTATTTGAAAAGTACCAAAATAAATGTCTGAAACTGGATGTAGGGAGAACAGTGTTCTTCTGTTGTTGGGGTTGATGGCAAGTAATAATTTTAACCTCTTACCCTCCCCTCCTCCTACCATAGACCTATTTTTGTCTTTTTTTTTAGTGGGGACAGGGGATCTTTAGGAGGAGATAGTAGGTCAGCAGTATATGCCACATAGAAGTGGTATACATCATCTGAAAGTTGGGAACCTGAAGATTAATTTGAGATGCAGCACTGTGTGTCAAGTTTTTCTTGTCATAAATCTGTAATAAACATTTTGTTTTGGTTAGTCAACTATTCAAATTTTGTTGTCTGTCTGTTTGAAAGAGTGTATAAGGGCTTATAACATTATGATGGAAGTATATGATGGTGATTTTCATGCTCAATTATGTCTCATAAGTTGTTGCAGCAATTTTTAGGTTGATACCATTTGTTACACAGATTTGGTGCAAAATTTAACAGTTTTCGACCACTCGAGAATTGATAAAAATGGTCAAAATGCCACATTAAGACACCAAGACCTTGAGGAACACCATAGAAAAATGTATGCTGTAATTTGGTATCAAAAACTTTTGACATTTGGAGATTTCTATAAGAATTGCATTTTTTGGTAAATGGATGGCAAGCACTTCTGTTTTGGAAATAGCTCAGAAACCCTCTTATTGTCAATAGAGCCACACATCCTCTGAATGCCCTCGGTCTCTAGTTTGTAGTTGTAAAGTTTCATGAGGCTGTGATTATCCCACTACAATGAAATGGCTACTATGGGGACTAACATCATCACACATGAATACAACTGGGCTCATTGAATCCACAAGAGTCTCAGCTTACCAGTCATACCAAAATTATGCAATTCCAAGACTGCTTAGGGACCTCAGTATGCAGAAATATTCAAATACACCATTTTTAGAAGAGGCAAAAATAACACATTTATACTGCATGCAAAAAACTGCATGGTTTTTGCCCAAATCTGCATGGGATTAGCATAAAGTGGGCATGTCTGTAAAGGGGAGACTGGTGGATGCCCATAGAACCCAATTTCATTCAGATATTTTGAGGTGAGAGGTTAAAGGACCCCTTGAAAATGGCCATGCCAGTTTTTCCCTCACGAAAATTTAGCCTGGCTTTGGAGCATTATTTAGCCCCCTTCCCAGCAAACTATTATGACATGGTTGCACCAATGGATGCCTTAGGTTCTAGTTTCATGTAATATCAGAATCATCATTGTAGCTTTAAAACTGGGCTACAGCTTCTGAAAACAGTAATGTTGGCCAAGGGCGCCGGAGTCCTTGGGGAGTTTAAGAGGTCAAAACAGTTTTTGTGAGTGCCAGCACAAAAAACTAGTTAATAATGTTATATACAAGTAATTTGTTTGATGGTACTAGAGGAGACTTCAGTTCCCTGTCGTTTTTTGTCGGTTGTCTCTTGAGATTTGATGTATGGGACAATTATGACAGCTCAGGGGTTAAAGGACCAGGATATAGGATTTAGTGGCATCTAGTGTTGAGGTTGCAGATTGCAACCAACTGGATACCCCTCCCATTAGCCCTC